>NW_022106084.1:9770285-9813613 GCF_000313985.2 Echinops telfairi
GGACTCTTTCTGAAGCTTAGGTTGCAAAAGTGTCATGGTAAATCTTCTTTGGATGATAAATGCCCAGTGAATTAGCACTTGCCATTATTATTTTATTTTACTCTCATTGTCCAACTTTTTTTTTTCAGTAAGTTCATGGAAATTTTTTAGAGCTTGTGTTGCTTGATTATATAATTTTATGACTATTATTTCCAGGAATAATCCTTATTCTCTTCTTTGCCCAAAACAAAGTATAATCTCAGATGACCCAAACTTTTCCTATAATGGACTTTCAAATGAATTGTACCAGAACAAGATTGTGTTTAATATTTTATAATCATATTGAAAGCAGGTCAGATTGAGATCAAAGCACCTATTTTCTTTGATTATTAAATATCTTGTGGAGTGGACAGTGTGCTGTGGCCAGGTCCCGCCCTTCTGGAAGTAAGTATGTGCTGTCTCCACTGCTGGGAGCACTATTAGCTTGACCTTAGCTGATTTCCACTCCGGGCCTCATCTTCTCTCCAAGGAAGTCTACACTCCATGTCCCACGCAGGTTTACAAAAAGTCTTGTTCATCTTCTTCCAACTTTTTTGCAACTCTGAAGAACTATCCCCATTGTAGGCTCCACCAGGTTTAGATGAGCTCTTTCGTAATAACTGAATCAAGGCTATATTTCTCCCATTGACAAATTCATATTGCTTTGTTCTGCCACGGGTAACAATCCTGAAAGCATATCTTGGTATACTTCTTGCACATAAATCTCTGTCTCTGAGTTCCCTTCCCACAGAACCTGATCTGAAACACTATATGTGTGTGCGCGCGCGCGCGTATATATATTTTTTTTCCCAAGCAGCACAATTTTTTTTTAACAACAGCTTTCTGCCGAATGAGGGTGGGAATCATTTTTAAGATGTGACCCAATTTCAGAATCGTTCAAATTGAAAAAAAAAAAGTGCTACTTACACGGAAGGAAATGTATTACCAGCGAACACGAGAGTGCTGTAATTGCTTGCTCTAGGATCATGTTAGCTGTGACCAATAACCTGAAGCAATTAGAAGCCTTTCACTGAAGCCATTCTCTGAGGAAAGGTTAAAGATCCATGCTGTTTTCCTTTCCTTTTCTGACTGCAATTTTCTCCTGACAAGCTCTCCCAGCTTGGGCTCATCTGAACTCCTGGTTCTAGGCCAATGTGTTTTCCCCATTCGGGCCATCTCTTGAGCCACTGATTTGGATATTCATCTTTCTGCCAGAACCATTCTTTGATGTCTCTCAGGCATCCGAACTTAACCTATGTGTATTTAACACTGAGGCGTCCTTCCCCTCAAAACAGCCCTGAATCTCTTCCAGACTTAATTGGTTTCCAGTGTAAACTACTCCGATGTGACAACCCCTAAAACCTGTTAATCATTCTACACTTCTCTTCCCTCACCAGACAACCAAAAAGACCTTTCCTAATCTTTGGGACCAATGAACCGAAGCAGTCTTGTAAAACACAATTCATATTCCTCCTTCTCAAGTTTACGTCCTTACTATGGACTCTTAAATCACTGGCTGACTCATTCCTCGCCTTCCTTCTATGTGGCTTCCTCTATGTACAGCCTCTGCAGTCACTTCACCAGTTGTCCCGAGTTGATTTCCATTCACTGCAACCCGATGGGTCTCAGGGTAGAACTGTGCTCGCTCCATAGCTTTTTCAAAGGCGGATGTTTCAAGGAAATAGATCACAAGGCCTTTCTTTTGAGGATGCTTGAATGTACTTGAACCAGCAATATTTCAGCTAGCAGCCATGTTCCCCTTAACTATTCGTACCACCCAGGGCACCATCCAAGGACTCCACATCCTCTGTTCATCGGCGAAGATCATCGCTATCAAAGACATATCAAGCCATTGCGTTCATGAACACAATAACCAGCGGCGTTTCTGGTCAAGCAAACCTTTCTGTGACTTAGCCCACTTTCTCACTCACCATGTGCCGACCACTTCCTCTGCCCAGCTGTGGGTGTTAGTACAATTGAAGCACCCCGAGTTGACCTGCTCGCTTTATAGTGTCTCATGCTTCTGTGCCTTTTCTCATTAATTTTTCTCTGCCGAAAGCCCTTTTATCCTTTCTTAGATTGGCTAACTCTAATCATCCTTTATGGTCATTTATATTTTTTATATCCTCTAGGATGTTTTCTTAAACCCAAAAATCTGACATGGAAAATGCTTTAGCATTTATTGTACTGTTATGAAAATATGTTGTAGGTTTCCATAATTTCCTAAAAGACGGGCACTAGGTTTCCTCACCGCTGTGATCCTGGCAGCAGGCACACAGAGGGGTACTCAGGAAATTCTGCTGAACAGAGGGGAGGGTGGTGAAGAAGAGAGGCCTGGGTACCATTGCATCACTCTTCCTTGGTTTGCTTGGTTTTATTCTAGTCCCGGGATTCTTTCTGGAGAAAATCAATGCATTTATAATTCAGTAAATTTTTTTAAATTCAGTAAATATTTATTGAATGCCAAGTAATGTGAAAGAAACCTCGAATGAGATAGATAGATGACTTACTATTAGACACGTTAAATAGCTGTTAAAAATAAAAATAAGACAGCATCATGGGTCACTCACCAAATAATAGCGTGAACACCTACTATGTTCCAGGCAGTGTTTAAGGAGGAGGAAATTCTAGAATCAAAAGACTTAGAAGAAAAATATATAATTAAAAAAGGACATTGTGGTAAAGCATATGTGATGAAAACTTGCCTTTTGAAGATCAGAATCCAGTTTCTGGCTGACGCACTTCAAGTCCAATACTGACTTGTCTACCAGTGAGCCTCGTGCTATGTTACTGTGATGCTCATGAATCGTGAGCAAAATTGTTTCAAGAGGTTTTCCAGACAAGGAGGAACACCTTGGCAGTTTATGTCTTGAAATCAGCCAGTGCAAACCCCTGGGGAGGACAGTTCTCCTCTGACACATCTCGGATAGCAAGGCCCTGGCACGTGGCAGTGTTCTGCTGTACACAGAGCCCTGTATGTATGTATGTACTCCACTGCACCCAACAACAACATACATTGAACTCTGTCGACCTCCTTCACAAATACGAGTATGTATTGTAACTCCTAACGTCTATGCCTGTGGCACTAATCCCACTTGGGAATCTGTTGTCTTTTTATGTTAATGAGCCAGGATCAATGTTGGAGGTATATCTTGATTCAACTTCTTTTGAGGTGATAAATAAATTAAACAAATAAACAGAGTAAACATGAAGGAAGAGAGATGCCAAGACCCATGAAGATCACGGGGAGCCAGAAGCTCAGGAGAGACAAGGCCCTTCCCTCAGAGCCCCATAGAGAAACAAAGCCAGGCCCTAGGAGGCAGCACACTGAATTCAGACTTCTAGCCTCCTGCCCTTATGTTGGTGGAAGCCACCCACTTGTGTTATTTCTGTTACAGCCGCACTAGACAACTAAGATACCACAATGCAGGGGCTCCGTGACAGCAGCTAACAATAACAACAAATCACAAAATTGGCGACTTTAATTACAACCACCAAGTTGTAATCACCACTATCCACTTCCTAAAGTAGCATATCATCCCACGCAGAAGTTCACTATCCCTTCAAGAGCAACGCTTGTTTCTTCTTAACTAGACCCGGGGAACTAACTGCTACTAAACTTTGTCTTTCTGTGTCTCTGGCTAGTCTAAATATTTCATCTCAGTAGAATCATGTGATGGTTCTTTTTGTACTTTTTCATTCAGGTTAGTGTTTTCAGGGCTTATCTCTATCATAGCGTGTATCATAATTTCACTTCTCTTTTTGGTAGAATAATATATATATATATATGAGGGGGCCTAACAGTTCATTGAAAACTTGCATTATCTGTTACTTCCATTTTTCCACAATTTTGTAAGGCCCTTTCTTTGCCCACCGATTCACCTTGGATCGTCTGGCTAGTGTGAGAAATGCTGCAGGAAGCCCTGGCAGACAAAGATATGCTTTGAGTTCCTGCTTTCAAATCTATTGGGGATGTGCATAATCTTGGATTTTCTAAGTCCTATGGTTACTCTACCTTTAGCTTTGGGAGGAACACCCACCTTTTTCATTCATGGAGGCATTTTACAATCCCATCAGCGAGGCATGAAGCCATTCCTCTTGATCCTTACCAACACTCAGTAGTTTCCACGTTTCTGAGAGTGAGTGAGTTGGTGTCTTTTCGTGTTTTATCTGCATAATGACTAATGATGTAAAACATGTTTTCATGTGTTTATTGACCACTGCTATGTTTTCTTTAGATAAATAGCTATTCAAGTCCTTGGCTCACTTTTAAATTGGATTGTACATACTTTGGTTGTTGACTTGTAGGAGCTATTTATAGATCCTAGATATTAAACTCTTTTCAGACATATATTCTCTTAATGTCACCAAAGTTTTTCACTTTGGTAATTTTATCTAATTTTCCTTTTGCTGCTCAGGCTCTTGATACCGTGCCTACGACTCCATTATCAAAAACTAGTCACTACAGTTTTATTCTTGTTTTTTCTTCTAAGAAGTTGTCATTTTAATATCTCCCCTTTTGAGTTTATGTTCATATGTAGTATAAGGGACAAGTCCAGTGGCACCCTTTCACACATATAGACTCAATTATTTCAGCACTATTTATTATGTAGAGTATTTAAAAGAATATTTAAATTACATAGAGGGCAGAAAATTTAGAAAGTAGCTAGAAGTGGTGGATTAAAATTTTTTTTGTTTTTTAATATATGCTGAGAAAAGCAATGGCATGTTGGCCAGACTGGTAAGAATGGTACACCAGAGTCAGAAAAGTTGGTGATGTGGGAGCCAGCAGGTCCAGTTCTTAGATTTTCACTTTTGTAAAGTGAACAGAGATAGGATTTGGAGTAAAATTGATGGTTTGACCTTAGATAAACAAAATCAGTGATATATAAAAATATATATATATATATATATCATGAATATATATTTATATATATAAATTAAATATATACACATATGCCTGTGTGTGTGTGTGTGTGTGTGTAAAGAGAGATGGGAAAAGGGAAGGAAGGGAGGAGGAAGGAGGGGTTGTTGAGTTTATGTCAAGGAAATGGCTGACATAATGATAGACTTTGCATGTCCCAGTCTCTGTGGGTCAGACATCAGGCTGGAGGCTTCTCCTGACTCACCTAACAGCATAGACTGACAAATCCAGAACCACAAGATAAGATGGCAAGCTTCTGGCTCAGACTGTGGAGGCCGACAAATCCCAATGATGAGCTCTGTACAGGATTCAGCACAGCCAGTAAGCGATTCCTAATTTCCATATATGAATTTGATATAGGTCACCCCCTTGAGGAAACTCCCCTTGTAACACAAAACATCATTAACTAACAGCCAGACCACCATGAACCATGGTATAGCCAGTTTACACACAATCAGAACCACTGCAAGTTTCTTAATGAGGTGACCTTACTATCAATGCTTTGTCTCCTGTGACACTTTTAATTTGAATCCCATATCATCTAATTTAGTAGCACTCTTTTTTGTTACAATTTGCCTTGTTTTTTTTCTGCATTTCTTAATTCTCAGACCATTTGCACCTTTGTATCTAAGATGAGTTTCTTATAACAGATTATAGTTGGGTCATTTTGGGTCTATACATTCTGAAACCCTCTACTTTTTAACTGGATAACTTAAATCATTTAAATCATTCCACTTAAGGTAATTAATTGCTTCTAAGAAAAAAAATTAATTCTGACATTTTATTTTCCCCTTGTATGCTTTTTCTCTCTCATGTCCTTCAATACTGCCTTTGTGCTGATTTTTTTATAGTAACCATTTGATTTCCCTTTCCTTTGCTTTGAATGTATATATATCTATATAGATATAGATTTCTTTTGCCATTTCTATGATGATTATATTTACCATTTTAAATTTATAACAGCTGATCATAGATTGATACAAAATTGACTTTAGATACACACAAAATTGGGTTACTATACAACTTCACCTGGCTCTTTTTCCAGCATGTGGCTTGAAATCAAATTAACAAATGAAAGTACCTACCGTGTTTTCCCAAAAATAAGACATCCCCTGAAAATAAGACCTACTTACAGTTTTGCCTCTTGCAGAAATATAAGGCATCCCCCCCCAAATAAGACCTACTTGCAGTTTTGCCTCTCGCTGAAATATAAGGCATCCCCCCCCAAATAAGGCCCTCTGAAGCTACCGTAACTCTGGACTCTGGACCATAGCGGTGGGCGCCGCTGTGTAACTCACTGTTGGCCACACCGCAGCTGGAGCAGACAGGAAGTGGGAGGTCTCATTTAATAAAACAATAAACAAATGTGTACCATATTCTTCTTCATGGAAAAATATGACATCCCCTGAAAATAAGACCTAGCTCATCTTTGGGAGCAAAAATTAATATAAGACACTGTCTTATTTTCGGAGAAGCAGGGTAGTTGTGGCCAACAGGTAGCTCTTAGATCAAAATGAGAACACACACACACTGGTCAGCAAACGGAGCTGGCCCGACCCTCGGGCTGGGGTTCACGCCAGCAGGGAAGCAGCAGTTTTTGTTGTGCTAAAAAAGCAAATATAAAAGCCATAGCTCTGAAATTATTTTGAAATCACTTTTTAAAATTAATTCAGATTTAACTTGGTGGTCATCTTTTGATTTCCAGCATTCGAATATAGCTGAGATTTGCCTCCCTGCCTGCCTTCCTTTCCTTTTTCATGCTCCCCTGCAGTCAAAAGCTTACATTTGCCTACTTCTCCATCTTGCATCATCCTTTCTGAAGTCTTTTTTAAAATAAAAAATATCTTACCTATATATTTACTTTGTTTTTATTCATCTTGGGATTTACAGGACCTACTAAAATGACGTAGTGCTCCAGAGAGCAATTAAATATCAACTCAGGCCTGTTCAACCCTCATAGCACTGGTGGTCCAGGGCAGCGGCATTCACGCGTTTGTTTTCAGCTTTATTAACATAGATTGGATTTGACTACTCGAAAATTTCATCATTCGGATGTCAGTTGAGAACAGCTTGAGAGCAATTACTGGAAAATTGTTAGGCCAACTAATGATAGGCCTTTTTAGAGTTTACAAAACTATCCTATCTCAGCTATTCATGAGTACAGATTAAGAAATTTTTAGAGGTAAAGGAACAAACAATTATAACTCATGGGCAAACCCACCAAATCATTTTTTTTAAATAAATAAGCTGTTTTGGAACCCATCCGCAGTCATTATTTTTGCAAGATCGTATCTACTGTCGTGCGGCAATGAGAGTTAAGTATTGCAACAAAGGCTGGCCACTTGCAAAACCTTAAATATTTACTGCATGTCCCTTTAGAGAAAAAAAAATGCTAATTCCTGCTTTGCATATTGCCTTTCATTTTGTTCACACATATCTATCACTGCGTTCACAGTTTATTAATCAAAATGGCAAAATTTTTCCCCGACACACTGCAATTTTCTTTGTATGTCCTTGCTCATGCCATTTCCTCTAGCTAGAAAGCTATGTATTCCCTGTAAAGCAGGCACTCGTTATTCAAGACGGGGGTTATAGGGCTCTCTCCATGAAGTTCTATGGTTAAAAAGAAAGAAAGAAAGCTAGAAAGAAAGAAAAGAGAGAAGTTTCCCTGGTTAATCTCCCAATTACTCACACACTTGAAATTCCTTGGCCTCTTCTAGCCTATATTTCCTTGGTGCACCCACTATGTTCACATCCATTTCTCCACCTTTTCCAGACTTGCCAATAGTAAATCTAGGCAATGCAATATGGCTAGAGGAGCAATAATGGGGGTCAAGCATTGGACTGCTAATAGAAAAGGCAGTGATTCAAACATACTGGTTGCTCCACAAGAAAAAAGGACGAGGCTGCCTCTTCACATGAAGATGTGCAGCCCAGAAACCTCTGGGAGGAATTTCACTCTGTCCTGAAAGGCCAATATGATTAGGAATCGACTCCATTGCAGTGCATTTGTTGGTTAGTTAGATAAAAAAAAACAAAAAAAACACAGCAATGCACATACTTTATTTTTCAGTTAGCTATTTTGCTTTGGGTGAGAGTTTACAAAGCAGATAAGCTTTCCATTCAACAATTTGTGCACATTGTGTGTTGTTAGTTGCACACCCCAAAGCGTAACAACACTCATTTAGTTTCCTCCTGGGATTTCCAATTTCTATTACTTCTTTTTTCCTTTTCCCTCCCCGCCTCCTTCACTTTGTGTCTGGGAAAATGGTGCCCCGTAGTTCAGAAATGGCTGGTTGTTTGAAGGTGTATGAAGCAAGGCTTTCATGCTGCTTGGATGCACATTCAATTCCCATGGAGAAAGCAGCCGAGAAACAGGTGATGTACTGCACTGGGCAAATCTGCTGCACGAGACTTCTTTAAAGTACTGACTAGAAAATATCTCAATCTGAGGACCAAGATGTGTCTGAAGATGGATTGACACAGTTTCTGACTCTTGCTGAGTTGAGACAAAAAGAATAATGAGGAAACAATACCAACAACAAAAAATAAAAATAAATAATAACCCCGAGGGAAGGGAAAAAAGAGAAAGAAAAAAACAAGCAAAACAAAGGAAGGTAAAAAGAAGAAGAAGGGAGAAGAAATAATAGATGCACAAATGAAAAAGAAGAGGAAAAACAGGAAAAAATTAAAATGAGGAAAGGGAAAGGAAAATAAGAAGAGATGAAAATGAGTTGGGGTGGGGGTGGATCTGCAGGCAGAAGGGGCAGTAGGGGCAGGGTGTTTGCACATGGATACATTCTACTAATTGAAGACATGGATGGTAAGGTTCTAGGGCTGGGATTACACATCTGCCAGCCAAGGATGCTTGGGATCAGGGTCCCCAGACCAGAGTACTCTTCCAGATGAGAAGGCGGTAGGGGCTGGACGCCTGCGCAATATGTTACATCCTGGCACTTCTTCCAGCCAAGGAGGCTGTGCTGCAGTACGACCAATCTGCGATGGTGCTTTTGATCCCTGAGGATTAATCAGGTGTGGGGCACGTGATCCAGGACAGCGCACTCTGCTGGCCTAGGAAATGGCTGCAAGTGAGGTGGCTGTTGGCCAAGGAGACAGGGAGCACGTGCCTTCAAATATTGACGTAGCATGCATGTGCTTGCACCTGTGGCCACAGGAGAAGCAGTGACAGCTTGGGGGATGTCACTAGCAACAGGTGTGGTGGTGAAGGTAGGAAGTGGCCAAACTTAAGGTCACTGGGAAGGTGTGGGATTATGTACCTTTCCAGTCACGACCCACTCCTATGGTCACTGGTGTAGTCTGGGATGAGTGGGACCAATTGTGAGGGGCTTTACCCGGTGGCTGGTTGCAGACATTTCAAAAAGCCTCATTATGTCATGCTGTGTGTTTATTGTTATTTTTATTCCGTCTCTTCTTCTGGTTGATATTTGATCTACTTCTTTTTCCTTTCCTTTGACTTTCAGTATCATTCACGTATATTTCATTTGGCTTCTCAGGCCTTTGTTACAGAGGTCCTGGGTAGGATATCTATTTAATTATTGGGGGTTATTGGACTTGGATGCAGTGGATATTTATTTTAAGAGAGGTGACATACTTTGCATCTTTTTGGTCAACATATAAGTTGCATTTTCAAGAACCAGCAAAGTAATTGTTTGTATTTTATATGCCTTGGTTATAAATTTTTCCTTAATGAAATGTTGTTAAAATTTTTTAAAAAAGAAATGGTGTTGAATATGCTAATGCGGAATCATCACATGCTTCACTGTGTTTTAATTAAAAACTAGAATTTTGCTACTTGTGACATTCACAATCCTCAAATGATGTTTTAATGAACAAAACAGTAACTATTTCAATGATGCAGAACATCAATTCATTATCTGAAAAAGTAGCTACGACTTCTGAAATGCGACATTAATGGTCAATATGTTACATGAATCCAGGTATTCTGATGCTTCCCGTTTTCCCTGTGGCTTTGAAATCTGCCCCTCGGGAGTGTAGCAGAGCAGAACGGATTCCAGCTTTATAATCAGACAGACCTGGGCTCCAGTCCTTGTTAGAAACTCACCCAGAATTAGACAGTTTACCCAACCGCTGCTAATCGTACGCTATAGGTTTGTTTTGAGGATTACATTTGGAACAACTGAGTAAATCTGGAACAAATGACTAAAGCGCAGCTCATTAAAAAGTATTAATCCCTTTCCTTTACTTCTGCCCAAGTAGCTCACATGTGTTTTTCATGGCTCATCCTTGATTCTGCATTCTCTCGTAGGAGGAATTCTGGATGGATGACTGCTGGAGATCCGTTGCGTTAGCCAGCTCTTCTTCAACATTGAAGGATTTACCGTGGCCTTGAGTAATGAGAATTTCGGTGAGAGAAAATTAGATTAAGATAGTATGGGAGCTTTTCTTGAACGGTCACTCGAGTCTTAGATGCTTCTTAAGTTATGTGATTATTCTTCGACGATCTTAAGATGTTACAGACACCCACTTATATGTGGATTGTGCTTATTTTACAAAAATAAAAATAAATAAGGTTTATTTTTTAAAGATTTAGCAACCTTATTATGTTTTGACATCATTGTAAATATACTGTCATCTATCCACCACCTAAATTTTCCATCATCCTTACCCCTCAGTTGATCCTTCTCCCTTTTTCAGGTGGTTAATACATTTTATATAGCACATATTGAAAAGGGTAAGACTAATGCAGGTTTATTATTAACATATTCATTCCACTCCATTTTGGTCTTGAAATAAACCTGCATATTCTCTGTAAATTCTGTGGTCTTTGAGGACAAGGTCTGGCTGTTATTCAGGATCGAGAAAATGAAGTACATACCCTTAGTAGGTAAGGTGGCAGGAAGCACTACTTTATGAAATTATCAGTGGAATTGTGAAGGCTTTGACAGCACAAAATCAAAATAGGCTGGCAAAAATAATAAATATCTTGAAACTTCTAAGATAAAACTTTTCCTAAATCATCAAATAATTATTATTTAATTGCTCTAAGGATAGCATGCAGTGCCTTTAGTTGGCTATAATTCAAGTTTTTCCAATTGTACCAATGTCTAATTTATTTGCACATAGTCACACAAAATTAATACATTAATAATTAACCTGCATTAGAATGACATGTTTCCAATATATACTATATGAAATATGTCAGCTAATTAAAAAGGAACAAAGGAGGAGGTGAGGTCATGGAAAGGAGAAAAATGTAGGTCGTGGAAGACATGAGTATTTAAGTAAATGAGCAAATATGTAAGCTCTATTAAAAGTATTGCCATTAAAATACTACTGGAGAAATTCTGCTTAAAGAGTTCTGCACATGGAAAGAGGTGGAGGTAGGTGGGGGGAATCACGAAAGATGAATTTGAAGTTTAAAGTTCTATTAGGAAATACTGTCTCTGAAATAATGACAAATTTATACCTTTTGGACCTAGAAATAAAATACAATGTTATTTTAACATCTCATGTTTTATAATTTTAATAATATTGTCACTAATTCTATTTTTCAGAAACCGTATCTGAGAACTACCTCCATCCAGTGCTTTTTGGGTTTACTTCTGAACAGTCATTTTTTAAACGAAGTTGGCATTCATGTTTTCATTTTGGGGTAATTTCAGTTCAGGCATACATGTTAATACCTATAATCATTGTCCTGTGGAATACCTCTTATGCTTGATTGGCTTATTGAATTCAGCTGATATAAATCTTTGGGTACTCAGTATTTGAAAAATGATCACAGCCATGGTGTTATGGAGAGAAGGGGATATGGAGAATGAGAAAAGACTTGATTAACGCCTAACTTAGAATTTCTCTACTGTGGAAATATTCCCATGATATAAACTTGGAAGTACATGCTCTAATTTGATATCTACATGCATTTTCACAAGATAGGTACTTAGGACTTGTCCCTCTTGCTTTGTTTACTTTTTGCTGGCACTGTCCTTTGAGCCTCTATTCTAGCTCTGTTTAAAACATATTTTTTCCTTATCTATACTTTTTTCTTTTCTTCCTAAAAATTATATTTTTTCCGGCTTATTAACTTTTTCTTCTCTCTTAGATGCTCACAACTGACCCAAAGCACCCAACTTGTAGTGTGTAGTCTGACTCCCAGTTCAGTTTTTCCCTACTAATGCCTTCATGGTATGGGGAATCATAGCTTCATGCAGGTAAATCTTCCTCCTAAGATAGATTAGTGTTGGCGATTATGCTACTGTACAAGAGCCACCAGAGATTGGCCATTTATCCTGACACCTTAAAATTTATTTCATGGTTTTATTTGATAAATGTATCTTTGGTTCAGATATTTAATTTAGATTTTACTAAATATAAGCTCCTTCAGCACTGATTTGGTTTAAGCCCATGATGTTTATGAAAAAAGATCCTGTAAGCAAAGTGATAGTGTGAATTGCTTGCAAAGGACACAGACAACCTACTATAAGGAATAATTATTTCCACAATCATTACCTGGAAGCAATGAATGTCAATTTTGATCATTTTCCTCATTTATGTGACTTAGAAGTCTCATTGGACCTCTACATGGATAAAACAAATAATTCATTTAAAAACATTCCTTGAGCATTTCCTATATTTCAGGCACTATTTCTATTTCACTGTGATAAGTCACAAAACTTATTTATACATTGTTTCTCGAATTGGGATTTTCTCAGGTCCAGGTTGGTCTTTCCCAATAAGTCAGGGCTGTACTTTATGTTTAGTGCTCCTATTCATCTACAAAACAGACAGACAAGGATACTAGAGGTCTTTACCCAGGTCGTGTTAATAATTTTGATGATGATGATGATGATGATGATGATGATAAATCTTGGTCGTTATTTGGCTTATGATATTCATCAAGATGATATTATATTTGTTCAAAGTGCTTTACTCTTATTCTTATTATATTTTGATTTCAGCAGTGTCAGTGCCAGTCTTCCTAAAACAGAAGCAA
Source organism: Echinops telfairi (assembly GCF_000313985.2). NCBI lineage: Eukaryota > Metazoa > Chordata > Mammalia > Afrosoricida > Tenrecidae > Echinops > Echinops telfairi. Next base: position 9,783,203 of record NW_022106084.1, read on the forward strand.
ACTGGGAGGATGTAAAGTGTGATTTGGAAAAAATTGAAAAGCTTATTCAAGTAAGTACTCATTCTTCCCCAAAATGTTCCATTTAATCGCTACAGAGTATGCGTCTCCTTTATTTTATTCCAAGTCCTAATGAAATGTCACTTAGAACAATAGTTTGTAGAAATTCATGAACCTTGTGAAGCCTCAAATCATTTGATTACAGATTCATATTCTGATACTCTTTAAAACCATGCACAGCAGCCCAAGGAGCTCTTTGTCCTTGTAGGCCAGACTGTCTCCCCCTAACTGCAGAAACGAACTCGGAGACATCTGAGGAGAGAAGCCCACCACAAAACATGGCCTCAACCAGGGCCGCTGGTCTTTGTCCTGCAGGCTGGTGACTGGATTCTCTACCTAGATGTATCAGGGATCAGATGAATCAACAGGAGATGTTGAAGAGGAGCCCTACTACTAACAGTGACTTGGAAAGGTGCTCCTTGCCTCTGAGGACAAAGAACAAAAGAAAGAAAGAAAGACAGAAAGCAGTGAGAGAGAGGGATACCTTATCAACAGGGGAACCAATTTGAATAACAGCAGGTTTTTCAACAAAACTAAGGAGACCAGAGGGAAGCCAAACTCTCTTCAAAGGGTTGAACTGAAAGAAAACAACTGTTAACCCAGAGTACTACTTCCAGATAAAGTATCCTTCAGTAATGGAGAGGAAATCAAGAAAATATGAGATCAAATATCAGAAAGAAAGAAGACAACTTTGAACACTGATAAGAAAGAATAGTGGAAAGAGTAAAAATTTAGATAAATATACTGGACTTGTCATTTCCTTTTGAGTTTTCTGAATTATGTTTTATCATAGAAACTAAATTATAACACTATCTACTGGGATTTTCAATGTGTGTAGAGGAAATACTCAATTATATTATGAGTAGAAGAGATGACGAGAAGAAAATCTCTGCTTCCTTTGAAGTGGTGAAATGCTGACACCAGTGGACTGTGATCACTTAGATAAGTAGATTATCAACCATAATGTTAACCACTAAGAAAATGATGCAAAGAGATAAAAATAAATGAAGATGGATTTTTTTTAAAAGTTCAAGAAATACACAGAGAGGCAAGAATAGGAAGACATACAGAGGAATGAGAAAATGAGGGTGTCATAGAATAAAACAAAAACTTAAAATGGTAGATTTAAGGTCTACATTATTAATAACAGCTTTATAAATAAATTACTTAAATACTCCAAATAAAATACTTTCGCATAGATTATTAGAGTAAACCACACAAAACAACACAACTCTATGGTTATCTACTGGAAATACATTTGAAATACAATTAAATAGGTAGGTTGGCAGGAAAATAGTGGAGAACGATATACTAGGCACATATTAATTCTATAGATCCAAAGTCGCTATATTAATATCAGATGAAGGAGACGTCAAAGATAACTGTCCGAGTTTAAGAGGAGGCACAGTGGTGCTGTTACTTGCTATCAAGTCAGATCCAATTCATAGTGAAAATATTGTAGATATTGTAGAATATATTGTAGATATCAAGTCAGATCCAATTCATGGTGACAATATTGTAGATAGCAGAACAAAGCATTGCCTGATTATGGGCATCTTCATGATCAGGTGTGAATTCAGTAAGTAAGGGACATTGCATAATAATAAAAGAGCAATCCATCAGGAAAGCATAAGATGCTAGATACGTATGCACTAAACAGCAGAGACTTCAAATACATAAAGTGAAAGTGTTCGCGGAATAAAGGGAGCTGAGGACCGCACCACTCCCGCTTCTCAGTAACTGATAGATCTACTCAAAGAGCCTCCGAAGAGAGGCAGAGGAACTGATGTGAGAATGCGATCTCCATAAAGTCGGTAGAACACGCCACATGATCTCAGCAAAGCACCCATTTTGTGCAGGCATCCATAGAACATATATCAAGACTGAAAAAATCTGGGACATAAAACAGTCTTCCAAAAATTATGAAATTACTCAGAGTATGTTCTCTGACCACTACCAAACAACGTGAGAAATCAGTAACAGAAGTAAAACTGGAAAATATATAAATGCCTGAAAATAACCGCTGTATTTCTAAATAACCATGGAGCAAAGGGGATGTCTTGAAGTAAATAAACATTATGTAGAAATGGATCTAAATGAAAATGCAGCCCACTGAGCTATGTGAGACGGAGGTACAGTCGTGTGGAATGGGAAGCTTACTCTGCTACGTGAGCACATTCGAACAGAAAAGGGGCTCACGTGAAACTTGTCTCTACGTCAAGAAGCTAGAAAAAGAAGAGGAAATCCAAGGAGTAAGGAAATAAAATGTTTGTGAGCAGAAATTAAAAACAGAGATTATGCAACAAACATTTTCAACACAATTAATTAATAGGAGACTTACAAAGATGAAAAGACCCCGATTATTAATTTAGAAGTGAGCCTCAGGACACTGCACTGGAATCTCTAGCCGGTCCAAAGGGAACGGCGACTAACACAGTTAACAGAAACCAGGAGCATCTTTACACTCAAATGATTTGACAACTTTAAGGAAATGAAATAGTGACTTCCATCTATAAACTACCCGAACAAAATAGATAATCTGATATGTCTTATAACCATTGAAGATACTAAATTCGTTATTTACAAGCTTCTGAAAAAGCAATATCCAGGCTTACCTGTATTCATTGACAAATTACTGGTAGATTCAGCAACTTGGGAATTATGCTGTGTGAAGAAGAAGCAAAAAACCAAGAAGGGTCAACAAGTTACATTTTTGAAATAAATTTAGGAGACTGGAGACCACAGAAGTGGTTATGCGGAGTAAGAGAGATGGGTGGTAGAGGATGGTGGGCAACAAAGTGAAGGTGGTGCTAAAAGAAGAACCCCAAGAGAGGCCCTTGTGGAGGTGAATCCTGTTTCAAACCTCAGTAATGTGGATGGATTGTACATATGTCAGTTTCATAATTGCAATAGTATGCTGAGGTTATGGGCACAGAATGCATGGGATCCCATATGAATCTAAAATTATCTCAGAAATAAGAATTTAGTTGAAAGGTTTAATGTGTCTAGTTTTGTTATACCTAAAGGAGGGCATACTTTTTCATGTTACCTAATTTTTTCTCTTCCAGTCTGTACATTTTGATGCCACATTATATACTGAAAGTGATGCTCACGTGAGTTTAATGTTTTTACAAAATGGCTATATGTTCTAGCTTTAAATATTCTAAAAATGAAATTTTTACAATTTGACAGATATAGGTGCTGTCTTTAAATGTAACTTTGGAGTCCTTCTAGAATAGTTCATTAATTTTAGAGATTAATTATTGATGGGGACTTGAGGACAAAAAAACTATATTGTGATAGCCCAAAATAGAAATATAAAAGGTTTATTCCATCAGTCTCTAAAAGAGACATTTTATGACTTTGTAACAGAATTAGATCATGATGCAAATTAGATGCAAGAATCAGGTAACTTACTCAATTTCAAAGTATCCAATATATCACTCATTTTCAATGTTGTAGTATATTACCATCTCAAATCTTGTGCCCACAAATTGCTTAAACACATCCATGATCTACATGTTTCATGAATGTGCATTTGTCAGAAAGAACTCTAACTGGTTACTTTTGGTGTGTTAAAAAAACAAACCCAGACAACCCCTAAAATACGTCAGAATTCAAAATTAAACATTGCTCATTAATGTGAGGGGACTTCAACAATTCATGGAAAACTAGAATGAAAAGATAACGGCATGTATGATTTCTGTTATGCCATTAATCATTTTCCTCTGGATTGAACACTAAGCCAAGAAACAGGTCCCCACATTTCTTGCCCTTTGGAAAACAAACTCTTAGTTGGATGTGTTCCAAATGGTGAAAATAGTTCTTCAATTGTTCCTCAGTTAGAACATCTCTGAATTATTTGATATTTAACTGACTTCCTCCTAAGCATTGGAAAATAGGTTTAGCCAGGAACTGAGAAAATTGTACTGATTAACCTCTTAGATAGTGTTACTGCATATAAAGTTTGTCTTCCTCCTCTGGATTCAGCATCATCTATGTAGACTGCATTTTCTACTAACCCTGCATTGTGAGGTTGCTCTTTCGCAAGAAGGTCACCCTGTAAGCCTTGGGTTGTAGAAAGCATCTGAGATTGAAATGTAGATTTATGTGACTGAGTCGGTTTCTAGTTGTGCTACCTTAGAAGGCACTATAAACTTCTGAATCTCAGCTTGGCCACTGTTAGCGCAGTGACACATTTGCCCCTTCAGGAGTGCACAGCTCCTGTGAGGCCTGGGACACTGCCAATGCCGGTCACGTGGCTGTGGTCTTTCCTTTATTCCCCCATTCAGTAAGATTTTGTTATTAAGTGTCTGCAGGCTTCCAGGTAAGTCAAATAGTCCAGGACCAACCCCCCCAGAGAATCATGTCCTTTTAAATTCAAACATTTGTTAAATGAACTCTTGTGAAATATGTATTTTCTGGGGCCTTTAGAGGCCCTTTTCTGAACTGCCTAATCTGAGTGGACAAAAATTCTGAGTGCAATTTTTGGAGTCAGTTCTGACCCTATAACTTTGAATCTTGGAAGAACAGCATGATTAATAGCCACCGATATTTGGAGTGTTAACAATATAACTAATTACAAAAATTCTTACTTGTAATGTCAATGTTCTGAGAGTCTAGGGTCAATACGATCTTGCTGTTACATGTGCTCAGTGAAAAAACATGACCTGTTAGTTCTAAGCTTTCAAGTTTCATTTTTTCCCGTACAATTAGCAGCATGCTTCTTGATGTGTTTCATTTGTTTTGCTTGGCTTTCAAAGCCAGAAAGGGAAAAACAAACAAACAAACAAACAAACAAACCAAAACCAAGCTGCTTTCTGTGTAAAATTTATTAGAGGTGTTTTTGAGTATGTAAAATGTTTGGATTAGCTTTAAACATTCAAAATTATGTCCATGTGAAAATGAATAATCTAAAAATAATGTAAGGTTCTCAAACTGGTTTTTTATAATTCTATTTTTTTTCAGCCTAATTGCAAAGTAACAGCAATGAATTGCTTTATCCTGGAGTTAAGTGTAATTTCACATGAATCCAGAAATATGGAGATTGACGAAACTGTAGAAAATCTTATCATTCTAGCAAAGAGCAGTTTATCTTCTAATGGGGTGAGTTATCTGTCTATGGAGGTATGACGGATGCTGTTCTGGTTTGATTGGGAGAATCATTAAACAACTACCCTGAATAAGCAGATTCTCAAAGACGTATTACTCGCACGCAGTCTTCAATGGCTTGCTGACTTTCTTATCCAACATATTTATTGAATAGTGACCGGCCCTCCATGCTCAGGGGCCTCAAAATGTCTGTAGTCATGTGAAATGGATGAGCATGCATACCATTGCATAGTTAAGTAGCAAGCACAATCTAAGCAATAGAATCTCATGCTTCTTGGGTTATTCAGATGGGCAGTCATGATTTTTCAGGCGTTCAACGAACGATTCATTTAATCTTCACAATCACCCTGTGCGGTAGGCATCGCTGTGCCGATGAGAGCGTTAAAGAAATGATGGTACTGAGAGCCTGGATACCTGAGGTCAGGCAGCTGGTGAAAGAGGGCAAGGATTCCCAGCCAAGCCGTCACACTCCAGTCTGTCCTCACGTCACATAGATACAGTTCGTAGAAGGGTGGTAAGAACTACAGTGATGACCGGAGTGCTTGTGTGCTAATAAACACGAGCAGGGGAGAGATCCGGGAGAGCGCAGGCTAAAGGCTCCAGCTGCAGACCAGGGGCACAGATGAACCAAGGCTCCTAGCTTTCATGGCTGAGGGAACCAGAGCTGGCTTTGGAGGGCTGCGATTCTAGTTTAAACTGGATGATTAGAGAAGACTTAACTGATATGCTGGCCTTTGCCAGAGATGTGAAGAAGTGAGTTTGAACCTGCCTGTGGAAGTATGTTCCGACAGAGGTAACTGGGCACTTGGAATGTTCTCTTAAAATGCCAACTGCTGAAGGTTTGTTGAAATGTCACCCCCTCAGCTATTTCAATTCCATTCCTACTGCAAGCATCACACGTCTGTAAGCCTTGACTCTTTCATGGCATGCCAGACCATATTTGCATTTCATACATTCTTTTTTTTCCCCTTCTGGAACATCAGCTTTAAGGAAGCTGGTACTTTTGTACCTGCCCACCCCCTGACCCCCGACCCCCAGCATTACATCCCAGTTCTAGGACAGTGTTTGGCATATACTAGACCCTTGATAAATTTACGAAGCAAATATATTATTGCTCAAAATACTTCCCATGATATATCTCTGCCTTATCAATGGAAAGACTTAGCTACAAAATAAATAACTCACGGCAATCAAACCGAACTTTAAACTCGTTGCCATCAAGTTGATACCGACTCATAACGAGCTTATAGGAGAGGGTAGAACTGCCCTTTGGGTTTCTAAGACTGTAAGTCTTAACAGGAGGAGAAAGTCTCATCTTTCTCCCTAGGAGGGGCTGATGGTTTCAAACCACTGACCTTGCAGTTAGTAGCCCGACATGTAACCACTGTGCCGCCTGTGTACCTTTGCTGTCACCCTCATCAAGACATAGTTTGGAGGGTGATGTGGCAGAATGAGTGGCAGGGCTGCACAGAGACCTGGATATGAAGAATTTCAGTTGATTAGAGAATGAGGTGAGTCATTGAATATTTCTACCTTCCTATATGAAATGATTCTATTGAGAATTAAACAGGATAGCATTATACGTCAATGATGAACATTGGTAAATTGGAACCCCACATGTTCATTGTTGTAAAAACTGAATTTTGACTTTTGCTGTGACAGTTTTTTCGTGGTACAGGTATCTCTAAGGAGGTGTATGTGTGCCCTGGTGGCATAACAGTTATGCATTGCTCAGCTAACCACAGGGTCCGTTCAAAACCATGAACTGCTCTGCAGGAGAAAGACAAGGCTTTCTACTCCCCCAAAGAGTTACAGTCTTGGAAACCTACGGGGGCAGTTCTGCCATCGTCAGCAGTGGTTCTCCACCTTTCTAATGTCGCCACCCTTCAGTACAGCTCCTCATATTGTGGTGACACCCCACCCCCCAGCCATACAATTATTTCTGTTGCTACTTCATCACGGTAATTTTGCTACTGTTATGCATTGGGTGACCTCTCACCCCAAAGGGGTTGTGACCCACAGGTTGAGAACCGCTGTCTTGCAAGGTCACCATGAGTTGGCATCAACACAATGGCAATGACTAAAGAAGGTACATCTTTGATTGGAATATTCTAGTTGGAATATTTCCATGATATATCTCTACCTTATCAATGGAAGAATTTAGCCACACAATAAATAACTTATGTAAAGCAAATTCTAGTGGGAATGTTCTCATATTATCCATGAGGTGTTTAAATCACAACAATTTATGGTACCCCCTCCCTAGTTTAGTTTACTCAGTAATGCCTGGATAATTGCAATGTGCCAGAAATGATGGTGTAGGTGGGGGAAACAAAAAAACATATATCCTTGACTTCTTAGAAGATCTAAGAGAATAATAGTATAAAATTATTAAAAATCCATAATACATATTAATATGATATATGAAGTACTGTGATTGAGTTCTAAACAGGGGGCTCTAGGAAAGCACAAATATGTGTTTCGCCTGGGATCTCAAGGTTTCTGAGAAACCTTCTTAACACAGACAACACCTAAGGGTTTTTAGGTGTAAGTGGTGCTAGCTAAACCAGTAAGGGTGTAGCACACTTAGAAAAACACCCATCAACGAAATGTGTTTTAGTATGATGTGTGACTTCAAGGAAAGGCATGACCTCTGAGTGCCTAGGCAACTATGTGTGAGGCTGTGAGGAGTGGTGGAAGAGATGGGTAAAAAAAGATGCAAACAGGAGGGTCTGTGTGCCATGCAGACAGGCATGGGCTTATCTAGGGATGGGCATGAGAATCCAGTCAAGGGCTTTAGATACTAAGTTTGTGGTCTGATAAACATGGCTTATTTTAATCGTGTTATTATCAATATTATTCATCACTGATGGGATAAAGAAGCCCTTAGCAAGTCTCTCACTTCTCCTTTTCCATTGTTTTCTAATATTGTGTTAAATTGCTGGTTTCCATGTCTCCGCATCTCATCATGTGGCTCAGACAAGATGATGTTCTCAGGAAAGAAGTAAAGTTGATGAGCTCATCTAATCCTTTCTTTTAATTTGGCAGAATACAACCGAATCCGGATGCAAAGAATGCGAGGAACTGGAGGAAAAGAATATTAAGGAATTTTTACGGAGCTTTTCGCATATTGTACAAATGTTCATCCACTACCCTTCTTGATTACAATTGATCATCTTCAGCATTTCTGTTATTAACAAACATCTTTGTGCTGCTTCGAGAAAACAAAACACCGTATTTCAAATATGCTGCCAGAACATTTTCCAAACAAGAGGATGAACAGGATCTTGGCTCAGAGGAATTCTCAGAAAAGAAGACAGAAAAAATGTCTTAATAAAAAATCAGTTGCCATTCGTTGATATGGCAAGCTGACCTTACATGCTTCCGAGTAAAACTCACTCTGTGAGAGTTTTCAATGGCTGATCCTTTCAAAGTAGATCTTTAGCCCTTTCCTCTGAAGAAACTCTGGGTGAACTTGCACTTCTGACCTTGAGGTTGCCAGCCAGCACATTAACTTTTCCAGAGTGACTATGAGCTACCATTTTGTGTTGTGTTTTTTAAATTTTAATTTATTACCGAGCATGTATATATTTTAGTGTAACATAAAATATTAAATAAAATGATGTAAATATTTTAACATTTAAAATTGCACTGATATTTTGCCTTTCACAAGAAATAGGAGATGTGTTCCGGAGTGAGTGAGAATCAAAATATTTGACGATTATTTAGCAAGAGCTGCTTATCAGTGGCAAGAGAAAGGTGTGAGAGCGGGCTTCCATCAGATGGACAACCTTGCAAAGCCCACGTGACAGTTCTACTCTGTGCTGCAGGGCCCCCCCCCAGAGTCACAGCCAACTCAACCAAGATATGTTTGCTTTAATTATCAATGTTGGACATACCGAACCTCGTGAGGATGATCCTCCTCGTGTGAAATCACTAACTGCTAGCCTTCATTTCCCTTTCAGTTGTCTCTGACCCCAAAGGAAGCAGTTACTGTCTGTGATATATAAAGCACCCTTTATGGAGGAAATGACAAAATTGTAAGTGCCTGCTAGAAAATGTACATTAATCCATAATCAACATTGACAGATAAGTACCCTTGTATGCAGAAAACTAGTACTGACATATTTTATGCTTTCCCAAGTGTAGACATTTTATTTTTATATTGCTTTTGCCATGTGTGTAAAGAAACTGAAAATGTGTTGAAATTGCCAATTATCTGGTAGAAAATAATTGTTTATAATGCTTTGTCTCAATTGGCTATCTAAAATTAGCGAGTGCTCGTGTAGAACTACGAGATAAATGAACTATTCTTGTATCATTATGACTTTAAGTCCTTTAACTCCATTTATGCCAAAGGAAATATTAGAGCCTTGAATTTGTAATAACCAAGTTTTCTCAGAACTGATGAATTTTCCCCAATATATCTTTTTCTCTGATAATAAACATTTTGACTCTGATGTAAACTGCAACAAACTTCGGAGTGAGTTTTAAGGAAAACCAGGTGGAAAAATGGCCAGAATGTGGTGTCCACAGAACTGAAGGAGGTGTCCGGGAACTGAAAGAAAAAAAAGTGGAAAAGAGAGAGAGAGAGAGAGAGAGAGAGAGCGCGAGCCCTGACAGGGTGCACCTAGACGAAACCCTGCCCTCCTTCCTAACCCGAAAGAGAGTATCTGAGAGAGAAAGGGCACAGGCCCTGAGAGGGCACACAAGTGCATGCCACGCACACAGGAGAGGTCCCACCATCTGGCCGTCAGTCTGTGCAATTTATCCCCACCTATCCCCACTTGGGGGTAGTGGGGGGGGTGGGCATTCTTTGAGGATCTTGGCTGTTCTTAGTGGCTGAGTTCAGGTGCATGTGTGATGTACTGTTGCTGGTGCCTGGTGTTCTTGCCCAGGTTGCCTTCACCTGTGCCTAGGTGTCCTTGGTCTGCAAATGCCCAGCTTTCAATTGTCCCTCATAGGTGTCTCATGTATGCCTGATTTCTTTCAACCCCTATACTGTGGCATAACCAGCTAATTTTTGTTTAGCATAGGCATTCGGTGAAGGCAGTTCCCTCTCTCCTTAATCAGCCTACCTTTCAGTAAGATCTGACCTATTTCCCACCTGATGTGCCCAAAGTTCCGTATGTATGAAAAATCAGATACTTGTCTTCGAGATATTTGTGTTCCACCAGGCAGCTAGTGCTTAGAACCGAGTGCCACTTTCAACTCTACCCATTTGTGGTCACTACTCACTTCATGTCTGATCACATCTCGCAAGCCATGGTGCTCTGAGACCTCTTGGTCGGATGCTTCTTTATTCTCAGGAGTTGGGACTTCCTACACTTCAGTCTCCACGACCTTCTTCCCACTGGGCTCGATATTAGTATCAGACTTTGCTGCCAGCTCAAAGGAACAAATGCAATTATAATGATGCTCAGGTGGAGAGATTTAAAACTCTTAATGATATACCACTTTGCCAATAATGGAAAGGCAGACCCACACCAGAACTTGAAGAAGCTTTCATTGTAGGCCAATCTAAGGTGTGTCCTCATTCCCTTTTTCTCAGGAAGCTTTGCCAAACATCCCATCCCTCTGTTCTTGACTTCCTCTAGGAAACAGTCTCTTTTGCAGATCTGCATTATTTGTTCCCTGACAGATTCTCAAACTTTCCATCAGGACACTAGAGGTGACCTTGGACACTTCATGTGCTTGAAAGCATTCAGAAAGGACAGGAGAAAGTGGGCATATAAACACGATAAGAGTGGCAGTTTGCATCATTACAAGGATGCTACAACAATCTGAATGGCGGGGCTTTGGATTTTCTGGAGGGAAACCCTGTTTCAGACAAATGAGCATGTATCGGCCAAGGGTGCACTTTAAGGAGGAAGACACAGTGACAGCAAACTGTGAACATCTATCCATGGGTCTGCTATCTTGAACAGCTTGTCAAAACTGGTCTTCCTTTTCCACAACTGCTTTCTCTCTACTTGTCAGACCTCCCCAGCTCAGTTGACTCACTATGAAAACGGAAATCACAGGCCGTGTGGCAGTCTGGCGGATGCTCTCTCCTCTGTTCCACCTTGATTCCCTTCAATGAGAGACAATGGACTAGGACTAATGATCAGCTGAGAATGCTACTGGTATTTCTCTTTCAAGTTCCCGCTGCAGTCTCTGTGCAAACATCATTTTCCCACATAGTGCTCCATCCACACTCACATATCTCAAGATTCTACTCAAAGTACACTTACATATTTCTTCAAAATAGTTTAGGAGAAGTCTATGTCGCACATGACTTTAAATGAGTTCGCATGTTGGCTCTCTTCTTATTTCCTGATCTCAGGAAAATCTTTGGCAGCATATTACAAAGTTTGGGGGTTAGGGCAACTTGAAAATTTCCATTGCAATGGATAAATATTTTTGTACTGTGTGTTTCCCTTCTTTTGCTGTGCTTGCCTTTGCAAAATAAAAATTTCACTCATTTAAACTGAATTTCCAATCCAAGATTAGCTTCCTTTCGAAAGACGAATAGGATGGGAGGAAGGAAAGCGGTAATGTCAGTCACATCACCAATAGTATGTAATAGTGTGGATATATAAGCAAACAACGTAACCTTTGGAATTTCGCAGTGCTCAAGATTATGAATTCATTTCACTTTAGTGACTGGAACACATCAGTTGATCTTGGGCAACTTGAGGCATAGATTTTTAACTTTAGAATAATATGCTTAGTTAACTTAAGAAACTATGATCATGTAAAACAATCTGAATTTATTTTTTAATGCTTGTAACTCTTAGTTAAGCTACTCTTACTAGATCAGTCTTTTGCTTGTGCTTCAGAATCTACCCTTCTTCATCTTTCTTTCTTCACTAAGCAGTTAAAACATATAGTATTTTTATCTCATCTACTTTCTTAAATGCTGAAAGTATTTGTGATATGTTTTATATAATAAATGAAAAACAAATCCATATGCTTAGAACTTTAAGGTAAGCCACATAAAAATCAAGTTTACAATGCAAAGTCATGTTGATGAACTATATCTTTAATTTAATTTTAAATATATTTGCACATATATACAATATTTATATATTGTGTGGGTAAAATATGGGCATACTATCTGTCCACTCTGTTTGGTAATAAACAAACATGGCTAGAAGGCAGAAGACCTGGAAATACAAACAAAACCCATACAGAATTTGTGAACCCGGAGAATTTAAAAAGCAATCACAAATCTAGTTTTATATTCCCTCATTCCTCATTTTAAAGACAGAATCAATAGAAGTATGTTGTTGTGCTCCTGTTTTTACGCGGGGGCTATTTTTTATGTATTACTGTTTGTGGCCATCAATTTTATTGACTTATAAGGTCAAATTGACATCCACAATTTGAATAGAAAGTAAAATAATGGTTTCTTCCTCATACCAATATTCAAGAATGCAGTTTTCATTTTATCTGTTATATATGGTACATACAAATAAATAAAAATAAGCAAATAAACTCATTGCCATCGAGTTGATTCTGACACACAGGAACCCTCTATAGATAAGCCTAATATAGGCTTAGTGTAAGCTGTGCACAGGCATATGTAGTTAATAGATGCATGTGAACCTAATGTCATCCCGTCAATTCCACCTCCTACTGATGCTCTACAAGGTTCTAAGACTGTAAACCTTTCTGAAAACAGACAGTCTCATCTTTCTCCCTCAGAACAGCTGGTGAGCTTGAGCCACTGACCTTGTGGGTAGCAGTTCAGCGCCTGACCCGCAGTACCACCTCGGGTCCTCTTGTTGTGTGTGAATATTTTCTCAGAGGAAATCCCATTCCCGTACAGATTTGTTTCAGAGATTCCGAGTTTGCCTGATGACGTCATTGTGTTCTGAGGGATTTATTTTGCAAGGGAAGCCTCAGCCTCGTGCAGAAGTCCCCTAACTGTGAACTTTAGCTGATGCCACATAAAATAGATTCATGAGCCATTACTAATGAAGTCTTGATTCTGTTCCCTATTTTTCTTCCTCTGTCTTGGATCGCAAAATAAGTTAAATGCTAGAAGAATTGGATAGGGAATTGTTACATGGAAGCCCAGTTCAAAACTCTCGTCTTCATTTTTACAAACTATCCATACTTTCATAATTTGGTCATCAGAGAAACCCATCATGGGTTTACTTTCATCGTCATCGTCATTGTTTCTATTTCCTTTACTAACATATTCAGTCCTTCAGTCATATTTCCTGAACACCTAATAGGTCAGCATGTCCTACTAGGTGCCATGACTGCAACTGTGAATAAAAAGCTATAGTCTCAGCTCTCAATGATTTGGATTCTGCCAGTCCCTCAAGTGCTTGTGCCCTACTACAAGTTCTCTGAAGAAGTATAGCGCATCATGAATGTCTGTACATGGGATGAGTATCGTTCCACATGTGTCAGGGAAGTGATAGCTGAGGAAATGATAGTTGAGCTGTGCTATGACTTATGATGAGCAAGTACTTGGGAAGACGTGAAGGGCCAAACTGAGAAACAGCTTACCAAAATGTTAGGTCAGCATCATGTCGTATTTAATGAGCAGAAGGAGGTCAGTGTGGGACAAAGGGCTGAAAGAGGAAGTGAGTAAGATAAACATTAACTGGGCTTAGAGGCTCTAATAAGGATTTATGTTTTGCTTCCTAAAAGAAAGGAGGTTCTTATCCAGACATGCATAAAAATACAGCAGGCAGTGTTTCAGCTGCTGAAAGAAGAGTTTAAAGTCACTATCTCCCTCCTACTAAACCTCAAATTAATAAAACCGCCATCTCTGAATCAGGATCAAGTCAATGGCAGTTTTTCTTCTCTTGATTTTTTTTGTTACAAGTTGAATGAAAAAAAAAAAGAAAATAGCATCATTTTACATAGATGTTACCATTATAATCAACTGAGTTCCTTGCCATATGGCAAAAGTCAAATTAGGCATGTGATTACTTCTTTGTTGTCAAAAAGAACAAGCATGTTCATGGTGGATATCATCTATCTGAGACGCTAAAGTTATAAGAGTTAGGGGGTTAAAGGTTAAAGGTTTTAGGGCTAAATTTATAAGGGTTAAAGGATTAGACTCACTCTGTGGACAAAATCTTAAACAGGGAAGTTTTTATGTTTTTTAAAAATAGTTTTGTTGGCATATACTTGACAAAGCAGACAAGTTAATCATTGTATCAGATTAAAAGGATTTGCGCAATCATCGCCACAATCAACTTCAGAGCATTTTCTTCTCGCATCCGTTGTTCTTAGCTCCTCATCTCCCCCTTTCCCCCCTCGGCCATGCCCCCAGATAATGGCGAATCCAGATACTATCTGTACAGAGTTACCTACTCTGAATTCCATATGGAGGAAATCATACAAAACACAAAGGAAGCAAAAAACAAAACAGAAAACTAACACTGACTAGACAAAATGCAGAAAAACCTCTATGGAAAAATAGAGATGGGGGGGGGTGTTTGTTTGTATTTGTAAATGATAACCATTTGATTTCTGTTCATGTTCATTAAAAATAAAATTGGGGCAGAGAAAGCGATGCTAGTACACAGGGACAACAGAGAAAATGGAGCACGGCAAAGGAAAGAACACCGGGGAAAGAACCCGGGAAAAAAGGCCGCAACCCCCAAAAACCCAACCGCCCCCTCCGGGTTTCAAAACTGTCACCTTTCAGATGCAGGTCTCTAGGCCAGATTTCCAAGGCACCTCTGTTTGAGTTCAGCCTGCTAAGCTTTCGTTAATCATGAAGCACTTAACTGTTTGAACTCCCCCAGCTCATCATTTAATTAGAAAGGACAAATACTGCCATTTGAGGGGAGGATAACAAAGAAGCAACAGTGGCATATGAGTGACAATGGAGTCTAAGATGAGAGTAGAGGATCAGTGTACCCGCCGAGCACCATTTGTTCAAGGTTTTCAAAGATCATGGCCATCGGCTAGGTTCCGTTTTCTGAATGAATGTAATGAAGTAAAAACCCCCAATATGTGTCAATGTCTTGAACGGCACAATAGGCTGATGGCGATAAGAGCACCAATCCTCTTACACTTGCACGGTTCTTTGAAAACATACTTTTAGGCACATTATTTTAGTAATAGTTTCTGTCCCTCATACGCACAAAAGAAAGATATGCAGAGCCTCTAAAACACGTAATGTTACTGATGTGTGAAGGAAAAAGGAGAGGACAGGAACCACCTGAGTTTTCTGTCCAAGCTCAGCTGTGTATTTTTCTATGCCCTATTGCTTTTTATATTTTCTTTCACGTAAGCATGAACATAATACTTGGGGTGGAAAATTATTTGTTGTTCAAGAGATCAAAATACTGTTTAAGCATGTATTTTTATTCCATATTTTGATTATTTTTTCACACAATTCTATTCTAGTGTTTTGTTTGCTTTGCCCAGATGGCAAACGTGCCATTACGTTTACCCAGCCTGAATTAATTATCTTTTTATAGTAAAAGAAAAGCCTCTCCTTTCAACAAGTAAGATGTTTGCGCTGTATTTATGAATAAATAGAGGCAGCTGTGATACACAGTTTTATTAATAGCATGGCTCAAAACATCTCATCTGAAAAGAAACCCACTCTATGCAATGTAATGTAAGCTCCTGGCGTTGCAGAGCTTATTGAAAAGGGAAAGCCATAGACCTATTATCACACTGCAGCCCACTGAGACTAGCACACGTTTTATAAGTCACTCAAGCATCGCTCCTTTTATACAGGTATGACTTTTGATGGTCATTGGGCCCTTCAGTGTTTCACAGTTTCAGAGACTGAATAGTAGCAAAACAGCTTTCCCCAACCCAGTGGCCACCTTGACGCTATTTCCAGATAGTGGCTTGACTGACTTTAATCGATGGAATGGCCATTATGGAAGGATGTTTCCATTGTTAAGAGAGAGTAAGTCACAAAGCCCAGGAATCTTTTTCCATTCACAGAGGGACCATGTGAACTCTGAACC
Organism: Echinops telfairi; assembly: GCF_000313985.2. Taxonomy (NCBI): domain Eukaryota; kingdom Metazoa; phylum Chordata; class Mammalia; order Afrosoricida; family Tenrecidae; genus Echinops; species Echinops telfairi. The sequence continues at coordinate 9,799,315 of NW_022106084.1, forward strand.
AGAAAAAGTAAAACCCTTATCACTGTTGTGAGAAGGTAAAAGTCTTCTCACTATAATGACCCCCTAAACGCTGAGGCACCTGAATGGGCACCAGACTAAGATGACCTGCTTGAAGGAACATGGTTTCCCATGAAGCCACACTGTTCCTCAGCAGAGCCCATTCGTTCCGGAGGAGTCATCTAGTTGCTTAGTGTTCTTCGTTTTCTTTCTAACAGCAAGTATGAAATAAGCTTGAAGAATGATGATTTACAAACAGCGATGTATCAAGGACTGGGCAGAGATTCCATCTGCTCTAGTGCCTATTCAAACAGAGGCCTTGGTCTGTTGGGGCTGGATTCCAAAAAGGGTTGTAGAAAAAGAGATATCACTGCTTGTATCTTGACTGAAAGCACAGAATACCAGTAAGATGTTTTAGTTGTGTTTCATTGACTTTCCCAATCATTTAACTGTGTGGATCATAACAAACCATGAATAACCTTGAGAACAATGAGGATTCTAGCAACCCTCATTGTGCTCATGTGGAACCTGTGCACAGTTGTGAGAACAGAGCAAGGGAATATTGCACGGTAAAATCAAGGTTGTATCCTCTCACAATATTTATTCAATCTCTATGCTAAGAAAACCCAGAAATTGAGTTTCATGCAGAAGAATGTGGCATCAGGGCAAGATGTGTTAACAATCTTTGATAGCAAGCTTGCTATCAACCGTGCTTGCTGACAGTGAGGAGGACTTGATGCATTTGCTGATCAAAATCAGGGATTATGGCCTTCAGTATGGATTACAACTCAAGATAAAGAAAACTAAAATCCTCACAACTGGACCAATAAGTAATATCATAATCAGTGGAGAAAAAATAAAAGTTGTCAAGGATTTTTTTCTTGCTCAGATCCACAATCAACATTCGTGGAGTAGCAGTCAAGAGATCAAATGATGCATTCCAGTGGGTCAATCTGCTGCACAAGACCTCTTTTAAAGTGTTGAAAAGCAAGGATACTACTTTGAGGGTGAACGTGCACCTGACCCAAGCCATGGTATTGTCAATTGCCTCGCATGTCTGTGAGTGTTTGACATTGAATCAAGAAGATGGAGGAAAAATCAATGCATTTGCACTATAGCGTTAGTAAAGAATAGTCAAAGAACCACGAACTGACAAAGAACAAACCCATCTTTGTTCAAAGAAATACATTCATAATGCTCCTTTGAGGCAGAGATGGTGAGATCTCATCTCATGTATTTTGGACATCTTGATCAGGAGAACCTACTCTCTGAATAAGGATATCATGCTTAGTAGAGTGGATGGACAGTTAAAGAAGAAAGCACACAGGAGATGTATTGACACAGTGGTTACAACGATGGAATCAAACCTAAAATCCATTGCAGGGATGGTACAGGACAGGGCCATGCTTCCTTCTGCTGTAAGTAAGATTGCTATGAGCTGGAACAGACTGGATGGCAACTACCTCTCTGCAGAGAATTTAAAAACGAATAAAACTGATGAAAGTTTGTCTGCATTTACAAGCACTACATGACAACAATTCTAAAAATTACTAATGATAAAATAGTCTTTTCTAAAAAATATTACTTTGGCGTAAGTTCCAGACAATTATTTGGGATACAGTTGTAAAAATGTGTCCCATAACACAATATTCCAGTTTGCTTGTATGTATTGCTTTTTGTGAAGTTAGATTTATTTACAAACTAGGCCTCCACAGGAACATGTGGGCAGAGTTTAATCAGGTTGCAGCTTGATTGATAGTGACTGAGATAAATGCTTTTGGACACCGGCATCCCATATCTCTTTCCTCCTGGTGATGGGACCAGAGTGCTGCTGCTTGAGCTAATTCTTTGCCTCAACCATGTACTGCACTACCTGTGTGCCGAGCCAACCTGTAGATCATGTGACTCCTTCAAGACCTGCTTCACCATGCTGTGGTGGATTGTGTCAATTGGTGCATTTCTGGAGCTTAAGACCCCATCAGGTCCTGCTTTGTTACACTCCTATGCTACTGACTACTGCTGCCCCATACTGCCGTCTGCTGCCTGCTGGCTGACCCTACCTGTCATGCTTGAGGGCAGACTCCTCAGTCTGCTTCCTTGACCGTGGACCAACCACCTGCGTGAGTTGAAGTACCTTTGTTATATTAACCGTTCCATGAAAATGAGTTGAACGGAGCCCTCTTTACTGCTGTGTGGACTAATTAACCTTTTTTTCCTTCTTCTGCACCAACTTATCCTTATATATATATATAAAATCATAAATGCCCTGGTTTTGTTTCTATAGAACCCTGCCTAACACATGTATCCTTTAATACATGTTGTATTTCACATGGAGTTCTTCAGGAGAGGTCAGTCACTCAGTGTGCCTTCAGCTCGAATGGATGCAGTCAGTTCCACAGTGATCAGACTTGTTCACACTGGCCTCTGGGCACAATTCGTGCTTTTCGCTTCACTGACCTTGTATATTTCTTTCTGCACATAAGCGGATCGAAATAATCAATGGTCATACAGTACTTGTGATGACAACGTAATTCAATTTTCCTTACCTAAACTGTGTGACTCTACTCATTTATTGGAATTTTTATTTATGTTTAACACATCCATATATTTATAGAGAGAATGATAGATGCATGGATACATGACAGAGCTGAAACTCACTGCCATCCAGTCAGTGCTGACTTATAAAATTCATCCAGAAGAAAGAGAAAAAAATAAAAAGATGAAAGGAAGGAAGGAATAAAAGAAAAGAGTAAATGGGGAGAAATCTTCTTGGGCAATTCCTTGTGTCTATATATGTGAGCAGAGTCCTCATGACATAGTGGGTTACGTGGTGCTAACCAGCAAGTTCAGCATTTGAAACCACCAGCTAAACCGGGGAGAAAGACAAGGCTTTCTATTTCAGGAAAGGCTTACGTTTCCGAAACCCACAGAGGCCGTTCTTCCCGTTCTGAAAGCTGTGAGTGGGAACCGACTCCACGACAGTGAGGACATTAAAAGCAAACAAACTCGCTGCCGTGAAGGCCATTCTAACTCACGATGACCCTATAGGACAGGGTCTAGTCCAGGACTGTAACTCTTCATGGAAATAAAAAGCCTCACTTTTTGTCTCATAGAATGGCCGGTGATCTCAATCTGCTGACCTGCTGGTTTGCAACTCAGCACATAAGCACTATGCCGTGATGTCAGTGAGTTAAAGAAAACGTATTCTGGCAGTTTCCAGCAATGTGTGTCTGACTCAAGTAATATGGTATAATGATAGTGCTGGTAAGGGGGAGTTCAGTGAGCTAGTTAGTTTATTGTGCAAACCTGGCTGATAAACACATGTGGGGTTAATTTAAAGGCAGAAGGATAAATGGCTCCGTGAGCCTTGCCTTTCAAGATCTTGGGTCTCTTGCTCTCTTATGGTCAGACCAGGGTGCAGCTGCCTTAGCCAGGTCCCTGCTTCAGCTGGCAAGGCTCACTTTCTGTGAGACACCCCTGAGGAGAAGCCACATGGGCCTACCCCAATGCAGCCCTGGGTGCTGGAGCACCTGTGTGGAGACCCTGCCATAGCTGAGATGTTTACACATTCACTGACTCGGCTTTCCTCCTGCAGTTGGCATCATTGCACCTACTTTGTGAGATGGAAGAGGACTTTGTTGGCTGGTGTTGGACATATGGGTTAAAGGGTTAATGCTGGACTTGTGGAATTGGGCAGCACTAAGTTGGGATGTTTTCTTGATGTGCATTTAACCTTTATATAAAACTCTCTCTTATACATGAGTTTCTGTGGATTTGTTTCTCTGAAGTACCCAGACTAGCACATTCAGTCTTAGAAGATGGTTTTTGAATTCTTTTTAATGATTTTGATATCTCTCTGTTACTTTTTCTCTAGAAAATCTTGTTAACCTAGATCTCACACTAAGGGGTCTTTAACCCTGAGAAAGTATATATAAATAGCAATATGCTTTTTTTCTTTTTCCATTTCAGGAGAGAATTCATAGTTGTCATCAGATTCTTAAAATGTTCCATGAATCAAAAAGGGCTTAAGGTACCAAAACCACTTTTTGAAATGATAGAAATGTTTTTCTTAAATAAATAATGGACATACTTGTACAACACTGTAAATTAATGGTACACTAAAAATGGTTAAAATAGTAAAATTTAAGATATAGATATACACATACATTTTATCAATTGAAAAAAATGACAATAGACATGGGGAGTGGTTAAAAAAGGTCTAAGTCCCATACTTTTTTATTGAGCCAAAGGATTGGATCAGTTTATATGGTGTCTTGTACAACTTGCCTAAACATGTTAAGGTGTACCTCAGGATTTTGTTAAGATGCACATTCTGCCCAGTACCTCCCAGAAGGGGTACTGCTGCTGATTCAGAGGTCATACTTGAGCAAAAGGACGCTAAGACTCAGAAATGCTGACATCAGAGCTTTTGTCTATGAGCTATTCCTGAAAATCACAGCCATTACTAGATGAATACCTTCCAGAGAACTCTGGGACAAGAAGAGGTTTTTGTTATTTGATCTTTGGAAAGATGCTCAGATACTATGATCCTATTTTCTTGTTGCTAAACTTGCAGCATAGAAACAATTGTGGTGGGGAGATTCCATAGCAGGGCAATATTTTGTTCTGCTGTACATAGGGCCACTATGGGAAAAAACCAACTCAATAGCACCTAACAATAACAACAACAGCATTGCAGTAGTAATATTACTGACCAATCAGGCTGTTGTGAGTTAACGTGGATAATATGCAAAATCCCCCCTATAATTCTTGGAACAGAGTAGGTCCTAAGTCACTTTCTTCCCTACCCTCTGTCCCCAAACCTTTTGGGTTTGCTTTTGCATTGGGAAGGTTGTTACTTAGGGGTCACAGACAAACAGAACTGAGAACAACTTCATGCTGAAAACAGATACACTATTATAAATACCCAGAGTTCCTTGGGGGAAAATTCTGATATTAAAAAATGCTCAGTCCCAGCCAAAATAAGAGTGAGTGATTTTCATCCATCAAATTTCACCAATAAACTACTCAAACAAATTGGCAATATAGTGTTAAGTTTTAGCTTAGCTACTAATTATTGGCATTAGGGAATTTTCTTTTTGACATAACCTTACCTGAGCCCTTCTTACTTCACCATCAGCACTAATTTGTACCACTCATATTGAAAAAAGGTCAACTACAGCAAATACTCTGATATTAAAAAATTACTGTCGCTTCTTTCCATATTCTTTTCAAATGGTCTCGTCTGATAAATTTCTCCTATCTAATGACAACATAAAAAGCACTGTTTCTATATATATTGCTGTTGCTGAAAATAAGTACTTATATTCATCATTAATCAGTATTGATCATTAAAATCTTAGGTACTCATCTTCTCATTTATTTCTCTAAGTTGTCAAGAATTAAATGTGTAGGACATGTTACATTATCCGTCCCAACAGGCACATGAGGCAGAAGGGTTTGTGGAATATGTCACTAGTCTTCTTTCTTTTTTCTTTTTTTTAATAGTTTTATTAGGGGCTCATACAACTCTTATCACAATCCATACATACATCAATTGTGTAAATCACATTTGTACATTCATCATTGACCTCATCATTCTCACGTTATTTGCTCTCCACCTAAGTCCCTGGCATCAGGTAGTAAGTAAATGTGAAAACTGAAGGCTCTGATTCATCTTTTTTTCAGTTCTTGAAGTTATCATTTGTATGATCATTACAGTTCAAGAAACAAAAAGATGGTTGTGAACGGTAGAAAGATTAGGAATAGCGGGGATTGTCTCCAATGAGTGGCTACACTAAACCAAACTTAGCTGGCCACAACCCATTACACCCATGTAGGGACAGTCCAAGCTGGGCATGCACAGACCAAGGTCACCTAGATACAGGTGAAGGTCAACCTGGGCACACACTAGGCAATCACAGATTCGCCTGAACTCAGCCACTAAGAATGGTCAATACCCTCCACCACACCCGCCCCGCCCCTCAGAATGGGTATAGGAGGGGATAAATAGCACAGACTGAGGGCAGGCCTCTCCTACAGGCACTCTCTTTCAGGTCAGAGGGCAGGACACACTCTCTCAGGGCTCGCACTGTCTCTCATCTTCTTTGGTTCCGGGACTTCTCCTTTGGTTCTGTGAGCTCCTCTTAAGGCCATTCTCAAGGCCCTACCATGCAGCCTTGCATGCTTTCCAGAGATGGCATGTACTATCTGAGTCTCATCAACCCAAAACTTCCCTTTCCCTCATAATAGTTACTTGGATTTACAAAAGTGCTTCTGCCACGTGAATTCTTCAGTGTTGAGAAGCAAGAACTGAGGTCAACCATCATTTTTGCTTTCATTGAACACTTTTAGGCTCAATGTTATCAGACCAGCCTGATTCCTGTATAGTCCTTCCACGACTAGTTGATCCTGTTTATGCCTTGGACAGCATTAATAGAGTGTAGCTTCACATCACTGAAATACAAAGATGATCCCTGCCATTGACATTAGCGACAAAATGAGTACTATTTCCAAAGGGACTCTGAGTTAGCAAACACAGCAACGGCACCATATATTGCCTCTGTGCTCTCCCCAGAAGCCAAAGCATAATTGGAGGGATGCCATGCAGACGGTGTGACTGATTTCCTTCTGGGGCATCTGTAAGAGTGCTAGCCTTTGCCCTTGTAAATGGAGTTCTGGGTGCTGAACTAGGGTGGGGGGAAGAGGCAATTTTGTGATTGCTAAAATTGTGGGGTCTTTGCCTTGACAAAGATTATGTAATTTATTTTGAAACCAGGGTGCTTGGATCCCTCAGCAGCTGTGGCTCATGTTCACTCAATGATATTACTCTGTGGAAATAATTCCCCCCAATAAAATAATAGTTCCACTGGTCTGAATATATATGTGTTGCTGGTCATCGGCAACTAGAGAAGAGGTAGTCACTCCTAGAACTTTAAATAAATGGTGTGAAGAATAAATCTTTTGGAATGAAATTCCTTGTAAAAATTATACAGATTTAGTTACTCAGTATTTCAGTACATTGTACAGTAGGAATATAAATATTGCCACCTAATGACAAGAATGAACTTGATCATTTCTCTTTAGCCATAAATTGGAGCAGTGCATTATTTTTGATTATAGAACTAAAGCTTGTGAAAACCATTCTTAGGATAACTAAAGAATTTTCTATATAGACAAATCAAATTTCACAATAAATGTGCCCTTCGTGGAGCTTACCTTTCTGTCTTGGAGGAAGTAAAACCAGAATTCTCCTTAGAAGCAAAGAAGGGAGAGCTCATCTTAAGTACTCTGATATGTTGTCAGCAGAGACCGGTCCCTGAAGAAGGCTATCATATTTGGTAAAGCAGAGAGGCAGGAAAACAGGAACAGCCTCAACAAGATTAATGGGCACCGTGGCTGCAACAATGGGATCAAGCATAAGAACAATTGTGGGTCTTTAAAATGTATGCTGCAGAATTTGGGGTGTCATAACTGAGTTTTCCACCATTGGTTAGACTTCAGATAGGAAGGGGTAGGTGTAGGGGACCAGCCTCTCCACAACTAAATGGGTCTAAGCGACAGTTGTGTAATTGAGGGGTAAGTAAAAGAGACATCAGACAAGATAAAGCATGCAAGGGCTCACCTCTCAGTCATGACTTCAGGAGCCAGATCCAAGCAGAGAGAGGGAGTAATGGAATCCTACCAGTTTATATAATCTTGGGTACACAGGACATGGTAAGCACATATATAGGAGGAAGTTGTGTAATAGGTGTACATGTAACTAACAGGAGGGGGATGAGCTAGGGGTATACACGCAATAGGAAGGGGGGCACTAGATCACTGGTTCTGAACCTTCCTTTAATACAGTTCCTCATGTTGTGGTGACCCCCAACCAAAAAACTGTTTTTGTTGCTACTTCATAACTGTAATTTTGCTACTGTTATGAGTCATAATATAAATATCTGATATGCAGGTTTCATTGTTACAAATTGAACATAATTAAATGTAAAGCATAGTAATTAATCACAAAAAATATGTAATTATATATTGTGAAATATTTGTGTTTTCCAATGGTCTTAGGCGACCCCTGTGAAAGGGTCATTTGATCCCCAAAGGAGTCGCGACCCACAGGTTGAGGACCACTACACTAGAGGCATAGGTGTGACAGGAAGGCACACACATATGTAAAAAGATGGTCATACCTTATAATCAAGACGGCAGCCTAACCTTGGTTGTCCGTGAGTTGGCTTGACCTTAGGTGTCTTTGAGTTCTTATTCAGGGAGACAATCCATTATCTTCATCAGAAGGGAGTGAGTCCTACTGAGGGTGGGACAGACAATAGGGTCTGATTGTCTTGGATGACTGACAACCTTCAAGCAGATAACCTTCTAGCAGTGTATAGTCAGTGACCATGTGTTTAGACAAGTGTATAGACAGCACCTTAAAAATGGCATAATTAGGAGGGACATCATAGGGAATAACTTTTACTTATGAGAATGGAAGTAGGACGCATCTCCAACCCGCGAACGTGAAGGTTTCCTCCATGGGAGCGCCGGGACTCCCAGACTCCTTTATATATGAATGGTGAGAGGTTGTCCTGAAACACTCCCTCCCCAGTTCGGTTTCTCACAGCTGGCTCATTCTTAACATGGTCACGTGTCAGGGGACTAGGGCGATCACTATAAGAAGCACGCTAATCAGGGTTCTGCCTCATAGAATTCTACTTCCTTCATGAATCATGTTTTTTCTGGCCATCTTTTTTTGTAAAAAAAGGAATCAAACTTGCCTATGACAATGAGTCTCAAATTTCAGTGTGCATCAGATATACCTTGAGAGTTTATTAGAACACAGATGGCTGAAACCTCATCCCAGGAATGCTGGTTAGTAGGTCTAGGATGCGTACAGGAGCAAGAATGCACATTCCTCTCCATGGAGACTGTCCCTGAGGATCGCCAGTTCCCTGTGTCCCTTTATTTCAATGCCTGTCGATCACCCTCATCACTGTGTTGTCACCATATGCCCAGTTCAGTGTGTTTCTTTTTGTCAATTTACAACTTCCTTACGACTCCAATGAAACAGGAAGTGCGTATCTGCTTGTTGACAAACCGTCCTGTACATCTGAATGTTTTTTTAATAGATGAATGAAACTGTAAGATTTCTGGAGTGGACAATACCTCGGTTCTTGGCTTCGGGTTTTGGGGCCCACCCCCGGCCTCTCTGTTGGGAGGGATAGTGCACTTAGGTGGATGAGGTTGGGGTGATCCAGGAGCTGGTGATTTGGGGCTGGTACACTTCGCTTTGGGCTGTTGGTAACCTGACGCCATCTGAAAGAAACAAAACAGGTAAATAGTTTAGGTGAGGCTGGGGAAATGCTCTGAGATAGCAGTGACCTTGGAAGTGAGGGTTAGTTTCACTGGAAGATTGGAAAAAGAAAGCTTATGATTGACAGGCATGGGTGCCGGTGTATTTTAAACATAAGAATTATGTGAAAGCATTTACTACTTTAAGACTGGTGGGTCTGAGGTAGGGTTTACTGTGCAGCACTTATCTGAGGTAGGGTTTACTGTGGAGCACTTATCTGAGGTAGGGTTTACTGTGGAGCACTTATCTGAGGTAGGGTTTACTGTGGAGCACTTATCTGATGTAGGGTTTACTGTGGAGCACTTATCTGAGGTAGGGTTTACTGTGGAGCACTTATCTGAGGTAGGGTTTACTGTGGAGCACCATCTTAAGACCATCCAATAGCTCATAGGCTGTTTGCTTGGCTTCTGAGGGGTCCGGTTGTGTGACGGCTTCCATGGTTTCACCCATGAACGGTGGATCCAAGCACTTTGTCCTGGAACTTTAATGGCTGTAGGGGTAGAAAAAACTATTGGGAAGGGACTCTTCCAGACTGGCTGAAGCTAGGAATTGGGGGACCTATCCTTCTACGTTTTTATAAGATCTAGGTCTCCTGGCAGGCACAAGTGTGTTAGCTTTTCCTTCTCTTGGCCTAGTTAAGCCTGAGGTAGTTAGTTTATTGTGCCAACCTGGCCGATAAACACGTGTGGGGTTAATTGAAGGGCGAAGGGATAAATGGCTCAGTGAGCCTTTCCCTTTGAGTTCTCGGGTCTCTTGGTTTCTGATGGTCAGACCAGGGAACAGCTGCCTTATCCAGTTCCCTGCTTCAGCTGGCAAGGCTCACTTCCTGCAAGACATCCTTGAGGAGAAGCCACATGGACCTATCCCATGCAGCCCTGGGTGCTGGAGCACCTGTGTAGAGACCTCTGCCAGCACTGAGATGTTTACACAGTCACTGACTCAGCTTTCCTCCTGCAGCCAGCATCATTGTGTGTGTTTTGTGAGCTGGAGGAGAACTTTGTGGATTGGTGTTGGACATATGGGTTAATGGGTTAATGTTGGACTTGTAGGCTTGGGCAGCACTGGGTTGGGATGTTTTCTTGATGTGTACTTAACCTTTATATAAAACTCTCTCTTATACATGAGTTTCTGTGGATTTGTTTCTCTAAAGTATCCAGACTAACACAAAGCCCTTACTGATGGAATGGCTCTTGGCATTGGGCTACCCTTGTGGCATATTGCTGAATTAAAGCGACCTGAGAGTCTATATAGCTGGCTCTGTTACAAGGAAAGGCCACCTATGTAAAACTTCATAGAGGCTTAAACTCGTAGGTCGCCGTGAAACAATTGTGCAACATACCAGAACTACTGGCAGTGCATCTTTCCAGTTCAGCCGAGTTTCTTGTGTCAGTTTCCCAAGGGTCAGCTTTAAGTGTTGGCTAATGCTCTCTACCTGGCCCGAGGACTGCAGCCTCCTGGCACAATGGTAGTGATAGGTAAAAGTCCTAAGTGTTGAGAGATTGCCTGAGTGATCTGGGAGATGAAAGCAGGCCCCGTATCACTCTGCAGTGATTTGGGAAGCCCAAATTGAGGAATTACTTCCTAAACTAACCGTTAAGACATTTCGTGAGCCTTCTCAGTCGGATGGCATGTGCTTCAATCCACCTGGCGAAGGTGTCTGTGAACACCATAAGATACTTACATCCTTGGATGGCTGGAACTGGGTAAAATCTGCCTGCCAGTCTTCCTCAGGGTAGGCTCCCTTGAGCTGGGTTGGCTGAGCAAGATGACTTCTCAGCACCCCTTGGGGACTGCTGATCTGGCAGTGGGACAGTGAGAGCTTACTGACCTGATAGCCGAGGTAAAGTCGGCCCCCCAGAACTGTTGAGTGAGCAGGGTCAAGGACGACGAATGGCATAACGGAAAGCTTTTACAATTTTCCACCATAGCCTTTGTGGCAATAGGAATTTGTTGTTTTTCTCCTACCATGCATTGGGTTGAAGGCAGAGTTCCTCAGTCTCAGCCTGTTCCACTTCTTCCGGAGAGTACTATGGAAGAGGAAGCTGGTTTGGGGGGAACTAGGGCATTTATGGAAGCTGAGGAGTGCAAGCTCAGGGCTGCCTGTCTGGCTGTCCTGTCAGCTGCTTGGTTGCCCAAGGCGACTTCTGAATCACCCGTCTGTGTGCAGTGCACAACTGCCACTTCAGCAGGTTTTGGGACAGCTTCTAAGAGTGCCCTGATTTGGAGCCCATACTTAATAGGGCTTCCCTGGGTGGGGCCTTTTAGGAAAATTTTTTCAAGGGTTGCATGTTTAGTTCTGCTAGGGACTCCTGTGCCCCAGACTTCAGGGTATGTGGCATTTGCCCCACCGCATCTGTGTGGGGCTTTGCAGCTCCTCTACGGTAAAGAACATTTGGAAAGCTGTAGTGGGACTAGGAGGAAGCCCTATGACCATGTCGGTGTGTAGCTTAGACAATACATCTCAGCTGAGAAGAGCGGCTGGACATCCGGGGACTACTAGGAAGCTATGAGAGGAGTAACAGTTGTCCCAGGGGCACTGTAAGGGTTCCATAGGGTGTTTGCCTGCAGGTTTTCACTTGCACCCATGACGGTGCAAGTGATTGGTGCCAGGGGCCCAGGGAAAGAGGTAAGGACAGAGTAGATGGTCCCAATATCTAGAAGGAAATTGAGTGACCTCGCTGCTCATCTGTCCTCACCCAAGGCCCCAGACCAATACCAGTGGTCTGCTGCCGGGCTGTCCGGGCTGGGCCGTTTCAATCCTCAGCAGCTGCACACTCGCTTGAGGGTGCCTCACCTCCTGGTTAGCTCCCATAGGACAGAGTGCTGCCCAATGGCCAGTTGGTTGGCAGTGGTAGTATAGCCCTCATGGAAGCCTATGCCAGTTAGGGCAATTCCTTGCCCAGTGACCCGGGGGATGACACATGTAACACCTGGTGCCTTGTTCAGGAGTCTTGCAAACTTGGGAGGTAGTCAATGGGTATTGGTTAGCAATGGCGGCCAGCACCTGCACGTGCCTAATGTTCTTCCTTCTCTCCTTCTCCTGAGCCTGGACTTACCCACTCCTTATCCTTATTGTAAAAGTTGCCTTGGCACTAGTGGCCATCTCTTCTAGGGTAACTCCTTCAGGTCTCTGCGCTAACACCTGGAGCTTTGTTTGAAGGTCAGGTGCAGCCTGTGTGAGGGATGTGTCACTGAGTGAGACTTGCCCTTCCTATGAGTCTATGTCTACTGTGGTGGGATTCCTTGGGGCTTCTCTCAGCCACTCTAAGAATCTCATGGGACTTTCATTAGGGCCTTGGTTAATAACTGTCACTTTGGTATAGTTGATGGCCTTTTGCCACCCTGACTTTAGTCCATTTTTGATACACACCAGAAAATTCCCGTACCGACCTGTCATTGGGATCATAATCCCAGGTGGAGGCACAGCTGTTTCTCTTATTGGATACTTAGCATTCATCAGATGTAAACCTTCTGCAAACTTCCAAGCTCCCTTCAGAACTTGCTCTTTCTCAAAGTCTGTCATAGTCTGTCCCAGAAGGATCATTACATCCTTCCAAGTCAAGTCATAGGCTAGGGTGAGGTGCTGAAAGGTCTCTATGTACTATTCGGGACTGTCTGAATAACTGCCTAGGTCACTCTTAATCTACCTGAGTTCAATTAGGGTGAAAGACTTGTGAATGGACCGGGCACCAAATTCCCCAGCTGTCTCTATTAAGGGTAGGACTTTGGTGGGGCCACCTGGCCCCGCCGCTTCTACACCAAGCATGGTATGACTGGGCTGGGAGGAGAGTGGCCTTCAGCTTCAGGGCCCCTTAAGGGGTCTGTGGCACACTTGGAACAAAGGTCTTTACTGCTTCGCAATAGGAAAAATGCTTTAACATAAGGGAATTCCACCCACTTCCCACTCCCTTTGCAGAAATGTTCTAGCTGAATCAGGGTTGGAAGGAAAAGTGTGCTGTTCTTTGGCCAAGATTCCCCATCCCCTAGAATGTCTGAGGCCAAATAGTATTGCCGAAGGATATTAGCTTCCGTTTCTCTAGCATCTTCAGGTCAACTCCATGCCAATTAGACAGGATACAATGTAACACTATTCCCTTGGGGACAGATCCTCATTGCCCACCTAGAGACACAACAACAGAGAAGTAAGGAGAGCCTGGTGCCCCAGAGTCATAACTGGAGTCCTAGTGCAATCACATCTAAATGTGGTGTGTGGAACCTGAGTTTCGAAAGGTTCCCTGTTTGAGGGAGGGGGTGGGGGGCCCACTCTCTACTGGCAAACTAGGCCCCGACCTTTTTCTAGACAGCAAGCAAGGGATTGGTGGGCCACGGGCTCAGGTGACTTCACAGGGCCGACAGAGGGAATTACTGGCATGAATAATTCACCTGAACCTCTGAAGGGGGACTGCTGCTTGGAATGGCCTTACAATTGCCTTCAAAGGGCATCACTGGTTTATGTGCGGCCTTTCTGAATCTTTGAACAGGACAAGACACCTGTCAATTGGCTCAGGAGCCATTCAACCATTCTAGAGAAATTGGTATCCGGGCTGGACACATACTGTCACCGAGGAGCTCTACCAGAGCATACATGGCCCAGAGGCCAGAGGCTGGAGGCAGCTGTGCTGAAAAGCCTTCCAAAACAGCAGGGTTAGCAGTTACTCAGGGGACTTGCTTTCAGACGCCATTTGCCAAAGCTTGGCAAAAGAAAACCAACCAGTAGGAGAACCAAAACACACTAGCAGAAAGTCAATATATACACCAAATAGAAAGTCAACACAAACACTAAATAAGACCAAGCTACTTGTTTGTAAACAGGAGAAAACAGTTGGGGGCATTGGTAGGAAAACCCAAGCCAACCCTGTGGAAACCAGGAGGGGCCAACCCCTGTGGGAATTGGGTGGGGCTAACCCATAGGTATACTGCCCGCCCCCTGCCCCCCACCCCCCCCACAGTTCCTCTTAG
>NW_022106084.1:9813751-9821141 GCF_000313985.2 Echinops telfairi
TGGCTCTACAACAAAATGGTGGTGGACACTGGGAGGTGCCATCTTGGTGAGGTCAGTAGAGTCATGTGTTCGGCCACCCTGCAAAAAATTGGTGGCTGCAGCATGCAGCAGAGTTGAGGATCAGAGGGGAGCAAGCATGGGGAACCAGAATGCTGCAGAGAGACCCACAGTTTTACAGGCATGCCTTGGCAGGAACACAGATGGAAACACTGGGAAGTAAAAGGGATTTGGGGACCGCAGTTCCCCCAAACTGCAGACTGCAATCTTCCAACCACATCACAGGAAGCAGGGCTGAGGGAAGCAGAGGGGCAAGGACTGCACCGGAAAGCAGAAAGCAGACCCGTGGGGGTGGGGAAGGGGCTCCTGCAGGCCTGTGGCCCCAGGTGAAGCTCTCTGCTTGCTGCAACTCCTAAGGGCATTCGCAGATGAGTCTTAAAGATGTAGTCCAAAGGGTTTCATCTGAGTCACACGCAGCACCATGTAAGGTTTCTGGAGTGGGCACTACCTCGGTTCTTGGCTTTGCGTGATCAAAGAATTCACACTGAAGCTCATTTTGTAATCCAAGTGGGTTTTTATGAAGGACAGGACCAGTTTCAGGTTTTACAGTCTCAAAAGGTACCTGCCATCCCTGGGAAGTGTGCCAAGCCATGCTGGAGTTCACAACTGGGCCCGAACATCCACCCCCCACAGGTAGAAAGGGGGCCAGAGAGCCTGAGCAAGAGGGGCAAGAGCTGCTGTGGGCCCCAAGCAGGCCGGAAGTGAACCCTGAGGGGGCACACCCAGGCAACACATGTGCACCCCCACCCTCCGACCTGCCTCTGACCAGGAGCAAGGTAACAGAGAACGACCTTCCCACAGCCAGGGTATTTCAAACCTCTGGCTGGGGAGGCATGGTTGATGGTATTAGTTGACCCCATTGACTGGATTGAGCCCATGTGGGTGAGGCCATGAACATGGGCCTATTTTGGACCACTCAGGTGTAGCTCCCACCTGACTCCGGGGCTTTGAGGAGGAGCATGCTTGGTTTGGGGGTCTTCATAGGCATCTAATGGTCTCCTGATTTCCTTCCAACCTCCTCAAAGGACCTGTGCAGGCATGGGAGGGACAGCCTCCCCATCCTCCCGCCCTTGTCCCTGAATGCAGCTACCTGACAATATGTCTCATTATTTTGCCTTCACAGTATATAGTCGATACTTACTTGGACAAGATTTAACCAACAATAAAATATTTGTTGAAGTAAAGATCAAAAGATGCCATGGTGATAGAGTGGTTAAGTCCTTGACTGCTAACTGGAAGGTAACATGACAGCAATGGGTATTTATTATTATAAGTGATGAATTATCTCCTCTTCCATGCATCTAGATATACTAGCTATGTGTTGTCCATAGGAACAGTGAAAACATAGTTACAAATAATTTCCTGTAAGGTTAAATTCTGTTAAAGAATTCTTGTTGACACTCTAGTGAAAACTGATTCTTAATGGAATCTTAAGGCTTTATCACCTGAGGTGAGTTTCAAGGTGACTAGTGTTTCAAGCATGTGGCTGCCAAGCCAGCCAGATAATAGTACAAGGTTCCAGTTAATGTATAAAATGTTTCTGAATACTTACTTTGTGATTGCCTGAGATTAACCACTTTATATGACAATTTTAATACAAAAATTTTATGAGATGAGTTTCATTCATATCTCCAAGTCATCAGAAAGAAAATGTGATTCAGAGAGGCTACGTAACTTTTCCAGGGTCATAGTGTATGATCATAATTTACTTGTTATTTATTGCTAAACCCAATAGAGTACAGAGCGGAACGTTGTTAGACACATTCCAGGGAGTGCTCCAGCGCTCAGGCGTGAGAGACGTGCAATGGAAGTTAAATAAAGCTTTTTGCAGGTGACACCCAAAAAGCAAAGGATAAGGAAAATTTTACCAAAAAACCCCCAAAGAGGTCGGAGAAGGGCATTTCTATACTTTTAGTCCAGATTTCGTTCTTTCTTTCTTCTTCTTTTTTTTTTGTTGCCACTTTACCTTCATCATTTTCACCCCTTGGGCACTACTCTGTGGCTGTCTCAAGGCCCCCAAATGTGCACACGAACAGAAGAAGAAAAGAAGGGGAATTCGCTTTTTGGTGCATACATTTCCTATCCCAGGCTCATATTGGAGAAAAGTTCTTACAATCTTGTGACCTTTCATGCTGCACAGATTGTTCTCCATCAAAACAAGGATAAAACATGTTTCCCACTTCCTCCCCACCCTTACTTTCCTCAAGGACTAATAATGTGATCTTTTCTGCGCAGCTGTTTCTCCAAATAACTTAAGAGCAAAATTGTTACTGTTGATGATTTTGCTTTAATGTCCTAGCAATCACACAGAGAAACTGTCATGAGATAAAAATGATGAGTGGTGTTGACAAAGAAGGCAGGGTCCATTGACAGATTGGTGCTAAAGACTATGCCTGGTAATTCTGGGTCCTTTCTTCACATGGAAGCTGTTCCATGCTGGGGGAATTATCAAGGGAGCACAGCCTCTTGTTTATCTTGCAACTTTGAACTGAGACTCTTGTACATGCTTGACATTTCATTCATTTCTGAGAGATTGTAAGAGTTTTTGAGGTCACTTTGTGGTTCTATAAAACACTCAGCTTAATTCAGAGTTTCTTACATCCGTGGGATAGGTAGGCAATATCTAGTCAGGGCCCCATTTCACTTTTCTGCTTTTGCCAATTGCAAGGCATTTCTTGTGACTGAAGATAGTCTACTGTACAACCAATCACCTATCATGCTATTTGCAGGTAAGGAGTCATCTTGGGCACCCTGGTTTAGAACACATAATACTGAATTCAGCCTATACCAGAGAGGTTTCTGAGAAAACCGTATGTAGAAAAGGCAAAGGAAGACAGAGAAACTTGTTTCAGCAATGATTGCCAGCCTGGATTTTGACCCCAACTCTAAGCATGGGTTCTTTCATGCTATGCCAAATGATGGCATTTCAGTCTTTCTTGTATGTACCCTCAATCTCTGTTGCCCTGCACCAATGCTAGCAGGGTTCAAAACCCTTCAGTCAGTAGAAGCAAACACTGGCTGGAAAATGTCCATCTCAGAGAGTTCTCCTGGATATCTATTCCAAATAGTCTTAGAGTTGCTTACATTATCATCTTTATGAGAAGAGAATTCTTAGAGTTAAAAAAAAAAGAAAGAAAGCAAAAGATATACACACTCATGCTGACTCAGACTTTTAGTCCCTTCCAAGCCTCATAAACCTCTCGTGTTTCAGAGTTTAGAGACACAGTTGTATTTAGCTGGGCAGTGGTGTTTAGAGACCAACTTGCACAACTCTAGCCAGTGGTCTTGGAGGGGGTTCCCACAGTTGGCTGTGCATTGCCTGGAAGTGATCAAATGGAAAAGCAGCAGACTTGAACTCTCTTATACTGTCCATTGATGGAACTTAAAAAAAAGATCTGGGAGAATTACGAAGATTTGCTTTCTGGAGACCAGTTCAAATGTACTTCAATGTTGTCTCTGAAATCTAGTGAAAAATTCCTGAGTCTGAATTTAGACACTGTGTTCTGCTTCATCTTTAGCTCTACTTTTCCTCTAGGATCTAAAATTCCTTGCAAGGGGCAAACAGAATTCATAGACCATGGTCCTGATTATTGAATTTATTAAGAAGTTAACAGATTACAATGCAGGTGAGAAATGGGCAAGAGACAAGTTTCAAAGTTCTTTCAGGGCTGCTAATAAGTGTCCCAAGGACATGAAACTCTGCTGCCCAAAGGCATACAGATCAAGCTCTGTAGGTCAGGAAGCCCAGCTCCCCTAAATAAACTCCATACCACCAGCCAGGCTTGTGCCCCAAATCACTCACCTTACTCGCTTTGTGGGCTGCGAGGTCCACCACTCTGTCTCATGCCCTGCCTGCTAATTCTGCTGCTGCTGCCCTTCTGCCACCTCTTGAATGTCAAAGCTTTTGGATCAAGGAAGTTGACCACACAGGATTTCAGGGTCTAAGGATGCAGTCCGCTCCTGGTTATTGCTAGTAGTGAGGCACCCCCACTCCACCCCATTTTATACCCAACACAATGGCAATCACACATCTCCTGTTAACAATTACTTAGAGGTGAATCCTATCAATATCTTCTCCCACCCACCCAGATCTATGCAGGAAAAAGTCATTTGGTGGGAGTTACAGAGACATTTAACAAGTTGCAGAGACTTTTCATTAAGTGGATCCAGTTTAATTTGACCTTTGTAATTTGACCTTTCTCTATTTCCCTAAAACTTCCTTCTTCTCCCTTATCGAAAATGGCTCAGCAAAACCATCCTCGAATACCTTAGCCTCTCATTACTGCAAATCCAAACGTCACCTACCCTGAAGGCTACGGGTAGTCTTCATCTTCTCCAGCAATCTTTTAACCATGACATCATAGCCCAGCTAAATCTGTCTCACTCTTTACAATTCCCAAGGAAAAATGTATGCTTAAAGTCTAATACACATTATCATATTATCGTGAGAGTATAATGACATTAATTCAGGTTTGTATGATTTGATTCCCAAACTAGACATGGGAAAACAAATCATACCTGATTGAAATAACTTGTAAGCAATTTTCTCTCAGGAATGTTCTTTCTTTATTTCTCCTATTTGTTCTCCTTGATGGATCCCCAGGGCAACTCATAAACCTTCACTTATTTCACGTGAAAATCTTTGTGCCTTGATCGCTAGAGGGATGATTTTGCAGATCTTCAAAAATATTATACTCGAAAGTGATAGTGAATATGTAGTGCCAAAAACGAAAAGGTAAAATCAGATAAAATAAAATGATTTTAGGAAAAAACAGTTTTAGAGAAACCCATTCAGTTCTTAGTAAGAGGTCCAACATAAGCATTGGAGTGAACGATTCACTTGTTGGGAAGTAGTTCCTGAATAGCAGATAAGTGTATTCTTTATTTACTCCTGCCACGGCTACCCCTCTCACGGCACTTGTTACAATTGGCAGTTTTGCCTTCTTCGTTTCTTTTCCTTAAATAATGTAAGTCTTCTATGTTTGTTATAGGGAAATTGGAGAATTCAAATTGCAACAATTAAAAATAAAATATACATAGGAAGAACTAACAATTAGAGATGATCACTGTAAAGTTTGTTTTTGTTTGGGGATGGTAGCATAGCTTTCCACACTTGTGTGTGATGTTTTAAATTGAAAAACAGATGATCCATATATGCTATTTTATAAGATATTTTAAAATAATTTACTGTGAGCTTCTGGATTTTTTAAAATTGTGAAAGAGGTGTAAGTTTACATTACCGGTCATCAGATTTTATTCAGCATTCCATCCAGCCTTCCATTGTCTTGCCCAGTCCCCATCATTTTTCCCATCTCCTTCTTGTTGAGTAATGACAGTTGTATTCTCTACTTTCTACTTAGACCAGCTATCAACGTACATTGATTTCATCAAGAAATCAAATGCTTGCATTTTGATAGAAAAAAACTTTTATAAAATCCTAAAATGAAAATGGAATTTTGAAGACTAAGATGATCTAAGCCGTGTTACAATGAATTCACATGCATTCCAAAGTTAGATAGTGAAACAGGATGCTCACCCTTCCTGCCATTGAGTCTATTTTGACTCTTGGTGTCCTTATATGACAGAATGTAACTGCAGAAAACATCATTTTTCTCCCTTAGAATGGCTGGTGAGTTCAAACTGCTGGCCTTATGATGAGACGCCAAACTCATAGCCCAATCCATCATTTGAAAGAGCATGATGTTGTTCTTGTTCGGTGTCATTGAGTCAGTTTGGCCCCATAGAGAGGCTATGAACAACGGAACAATACACTGCCCAGTCCTGTGCCATCCCCACAACCGTTCCTGTGCTTGACCCATTGTTGAAGTCCATCTAGTTCAGGGTCTTCCTTTTTATTTATTTTTTTTAATTTTTTTCCTGCCCTCTACTTTACCAGGCCTGCAGTCCTTCCCCAAGGACTGGTCTTTCCTGATAACCCATCCAAAGTACATAAGATGAAATCTCTCCATCCTTGCCTCTAACGAGCGCTCTGACCATACTTCTTCCGAGACAGATTTGTGTGTTCTTTTGACACTCCATGGTACTTGCAACACTCTTTGTCAGCCCAACAGTTGAAATGCATCAATTCTCCTTCGCTCTTCCTTATTCAATGTCCGACTTAAACATGCATATGAAGAATCAGAAACACTTCGTTTGGATCAGACACACTTTAGTCTTCAAAGCCACACCCTTGCTTTTCAATACTCTAAAGAGGCCTTGTGCAGCAGCTTTTCCCAAAGCAATGTGTCATTTGATCTCTGGACTACGATTTTCATGAGCATTGAATATGGATCCAGGCGAGATGAAATCCTAGACAACTTCAATCTGTTCTCCATTTACCTACTGGTCCAGCTATGAGGACTTTTGTTCTCTTTACATTGAATTGCCACTCATTCTGAAGGCTAAAAACCTTGTTTTGGAAAATGCTTGAATTCCTTCTCACTTTCAGCTAGCAAGGTTGCGTCATCTGCATATCACAGGTTATTAATAAGCCTTCCTCCAATCCTGATGCTACATTCTTCTTCATATAAGCCAGCTTCTCTGATTATTTGTTCTGCATATATATTGATTCCTGATTCTAAACCACAGTGTTCCCTTGTTTGGTTTGCATAACTGCCTCTTGATTGGCATATGTTTCCCATGTGTACAATGAAATGTTCTGGAACTCGAATGCTCCTCAAGGTTATCCACAGTTGTTATGATCCATACAGTTGAATGCCTTAGAAAAGTAAACACACAGACAAGTTGACATCTTTCTGGTATTCTCTGCTTTCAGCCAAGATTCATCAGACATCAGCAATGATGACTCTTGTTCCATGTACTTTTCTGAATCCAGCCTTCTGACAGTTCCCCATCAATGTATTGCTTCAACTGTTGTTGGATAATCTTCAGCAAAATTTTACTTACATGCAACAATAATGGTATTGTTATATAATTTGCGCATTCTGTTGGGTGATCTTTCATTGGAAAGCGTACAAATATGACCAAGTAGCTGTCTTCCGAATTTGCTGGCATAGTCAATAAGTGCCACCAGGGTTTCATCCGCTTGCTGAGACATTTCAATTGGTGTTCCATCAATTTTGGAAGCCTCTCATTTACCTAATGCCACTCGTGTAGTATTAAATTAAAAGTGGCACGGAGGAGTGGGGTGCCAGCCCCACCTGCTACTAGAACTCACGGGTTCAGTAATACTACTTCTGGGTTCAGTAATGCACAATTGTACGGTTGAGATATATAAGTATTACATTAAAGTCATCGAGAGCATGAGAGATATTACAATAATGCAGTCAGACACATTACATGGTAGCATTGCTCACCTCAGCCCAGCTTGGTG
>NW_022106084.1:9821241-9823757 GCF_000313985.2 Echinops telfairi
TTCTTGTTGAGTAATGACAGTTGTATTCTCTACTTTCTACTTAGACCAGCTATCAACGTACATTGATTTCATCAAGAAATCAAATGCTTGCATTTGATAGAAAAAAACTTTTATAAAGCCACAGTGGCTACATGGTTATTTTCTATACATTGAAAACTGCCAAGGCAAAACTTCATGATCCAATGAATATAGCCAAAAATTCAGGCTTATAGCAAACATTTTGAATCCAGGTGCTGGGGGTCAAGTCCCCTAATGCCCATCTTCTATTGGAGGAAGGTATGAGATTGGACACCGCAGCAGGAAGAAATAAAGCCAAATAGGAATGTTTGCCTCTATAGTTAAAGCTGCTGGCCACACAGCAACCAGCTATGTGCTTGTAAGAGACAACCTCAGAAACAGCACCATATAGGAGGGTAAAGTAAGGAACAATATCATGAGAATGTGATTAGGACTCACCTATAGCTCACAAGGGTGGAGGTCCCCCTCCACCACTAGAAACCTAGCCTCCCAGGCTCCTCTGTGAGAAAATGAAGGATTCATCCTTAAACACTCTCTTCCCATTCTCTGCTCCTCACATTGTTTGCCTTATGTGCAAACTTCAAAAGTGCCACAGAGGCTGTATGATTCTCCTTCACATGCCTTAGCTTTCTATAGAAGCAACACCTGATAGCCAGGACAAAAATTGTGATTATGAGCAGCACTGATAGGCTGGAACCCAGGCCATGAGAAATACTTTGAACCCAAGCACAAGGATGTAATCCTTTCATGCCATCCACCAATTGCTTAATTATATCAGAGCCAGGAGATGCCTCGAGTCTGTCTTTGAATGTATAGAAAATATCCCTTTTTAAGTTGATCCACATCTAATGAAAAGTTTCCCTTAAACTCCTGCAAATGTTTTTTGATCAAATCCCAATTAAGCAATGTTACATTATACAGGTAAGGAGTTACACAGAAAATAGTTACATTCCAATCACATTACAGCATTAACAAGTTCAAAATCTTGATCTTTCAGCAAAGCAGTAGTCTGTAGTAATAGTCCAGTCACTGTTGTATAAAATGTTCAGCTTTGATAGAGTTCCAGAGTTTCTCTTAGATGGCATCCGCAATGGAAGGAGTCTCAGTAGTCAATGATCACCATTTTCGGGAATCTGCGAGGTCTTCTCGATGTTTTGGATAACTTCAATAACAGGACAGGGTCACATCACAGCCTGGGCATCCCTCCTTTCTTCTGGGCCTTACTGGCTGAAGGGAAATCCACCTACCTCCTTTGCCTGTGAAAATATAAACAAGTAGCCCCTCTCTTCGGGGTGTCATTAACCTTCAAAAGGAATTATGATTAAGATTGGGTGGCTTCTCCATCTCTTCCTTGTCCATCTTTCTCCAAACGTGGTTGCGTCCTTCTAAAGGGAGTCCATCAGCTTTATTCTGTAAAAATATAAATGCATAGCCCTTTCTCCAGGTGAATGGACCCGGATCCCAAATGCGGTTTCCATCTTCTTGGTACTTCTTAGAATTAGCTTTCTCTGTAGAAGTGAAAATGTGTTTATCTTCCCTAAATTTTTTACAAGTTTTTAGTAAGGAGAGAAATTTTTTTGTTAAATTGACCAAATGAAATTCATCATACATAAGATTCCTCTTCTCCCCCTTCTGTTTTAACAATTTAGATATTAAAGCACTGCTAGAAAACTCAGTTAACTTGCTAGGTTTTGATCCATTAAAACTACTAGTTAGATAGCCGTCATTGTTATGCAAATACTGGCTTCCAGCCCTGAGAGAAGTTGGAGAGCTAAAATGTAAATTTTGGCTCCTGGCTGTCAGAGAATTAAGAAAGCTGACTAATTGGGAGAACTTCTTACTACACTTTGAAAGACTGAAAAAATTCTTGATAAATTTGTTCAGCTGTTCTTGAAGTAGCTTACCAAACAGACATTTTTTTCTCCAAATTTATCAATAGGGTTACAGGTTCAATTAAGCAGTTTTGCCATTCAGGCTTTTTACGCTGTATGATTTTACAATCTTGGAATTGACTTTCTTGGTTAGCTTCATTTATTCCTACCAAGCTGGATTCAGGGGAAGTTAATAGGCAGGTCTTAGGTCCTCCTGAGTGCCCCAAAGCAATGACTTCATATCCAGAGCTTTTTAAAACCTTTTCCTCTTCAATTTCTAATTCCATGTGGGGGCGCTGTTGTCTCCCTACAACAGCATTGCAAAAGACCCCTTCATATAAAGGGTGGTCAGATTTAAGTACTCTTTCTTGGTAGGCATATATTTTTATTTTAGAGGTGCAGAGAAGCAAAAATTGGCTTAAGAAATCTTCCTTCTTTAGAAACCATGGTATATCAGAATTTATCATTGCCTTAATTTCTTCATAATCCTGATCAATAATTTCTGCAACACCTTGATAATTTATGTTGGACTTTCCTAAGAAACACCCTTTAGTTCTTTTAGGTAGCAGACCCCAATTACCGCTCTTAATAACTTCTGATTTAATCACAGCTTTAAGCTTTTCCTTG
>NW_022106084.1:9826818-9828969 GCF_000313985.2 Echinops telfairi
TATACTTCACTCCAAAAGCAAAGTTGGTCCCTATCTCAAGGTGAGAGAGGACGTTGTCTAGGGAAACTCTTCTAGCTTTTATATGGTACTTTCAAATGGGAGGGGGTTGCCGCTTTGCAGATGGTCAAGCAGCTTTCTAATTAGTTACTAAGTCTGTCCTTGGCTCACATGCATCTTTTCTTTCAGTTTTTTTCTGGTCAGCTCCTCTGGGTCAGTGTGTCTCAAAATGTTTCAGGATTATCTCTGAGTGCAGTTCTGCTTCAGGATATATTCACAGCAGCATATCCATGCTAACACCATGATGCAAATGCATTTAATCTATGTTGGTCACCTTTTTTTTTTAACTGTCTAGATTTCACATACACATGAGGCAATTGAAAATACCATGGCTTACATAAGGTGTACCTTAATCCTCAATGTGACATTATGCTTTGTAGTGAAGAGACCAGGTAGTGCCCAGCTACCCAATGAACAGTGCCTGAGGTCTTACAGGCTTGTCATCATACAAGCAGATATCTAAGTGAGGCAGGAACTAAGTCCACACGGAAGAAGCATACCATTCTTTGTGATCCAAGGATTGTAAATAATAAAATTAAAATTTGAAGGACAGAATGGTATCAGAGCTTACTTTGTGAACTCCTGATTTTCAGGAGGCTGTGGATGACAGTGAAAACCTAAAATGCATTTGTACTGTCCCCATATGGACTAAGTCTATGTTGCATTTCCTCTGAATATAGTCAAGGCATCTGAATATTCTTGCCATCAGACAAAAAGCTTTGTAAAGTCAATTATTGCAGATGTAGTTCAGTTAAAGTGGGATTATTTGGTCTCCATTTTGACCTATTTTGAAGTTCTTTCAGTTTTTGGTATTTACTTGTTTCTTTTCAATTGAGATTTTTCTGTACTCTAGTCATTGTTGTTGGGTTATTTTGTTTGTTTTTGCTTACTGTTGGTGTTTTGAATGATTTTCTGTATATGAAATTCAAGAGAGATAGCTCAATAGAGATAGTCACTGGATTGATAATTGCCTAAGGGCCTGGCAAGGAAGGATGGAGGGGTGGGGGTGAGTGGGGAGCGAACAATGAATGTGAGAAGAAAATGTTCTGAAATTGATAGTGGTGATGATTGTACAAATCTTCTAATATGATTAAATTACATGATGTGTGGAATGTATGCCAATAAAATTATTAAGAAAAAGAAACCCAACAACAATGACAAAACAAAAAGAAAGCAGAAAATATTGAAAACTGGAATCGCTTTAAAATGGGGGAAATTTTCAGAATCTTCATGTGTATCAACATAATAGTGCAATCATGGCTAGTCATCCAACTTTTCTTTGTAATAATGACTTCTAGGAAGGAGTCTAGACAAGAAAATGGGGCTGAGAAATAGACCCAGTTTCTCCTCCTAATCTCTGTTTTTTCTACCCACACTCCCTCTCTGACTATGGACATGGGGTATGAAGAAAGCCGGTCCTTGTAAGCTTATTACTGCTCAGTCCTTGTGGAAACATTCATTGTCATTCTGGGCTCTCCTGAAAGTAGAGCTGAAAAGAAGACATGGAATGCTATAGTTTTGGGGGGACGTGGGTGCCAGAAAACACCTGAAGGAATAGAGCAGGCAAAGTCAAGGCAACCACCACCGTGGACCAAAGGAACCCAGTGCCTCCCAGGAAACCTGAGAAGGATGAATAGAAAAATATCACTGATGCTCCTCCTGAGGAGGAAGGGAACTGGATGCTTGCATACCAACATTGCCAGTGGTTGGTAGAGGGCTGCTCCCAGAGGCCTTTTAGCTTGATTACAATGCCAACTCAATTTCCAACTTCAAATGGAGTCTAATGTGTGTCTAAAGTGAGGGCTCTGATCAGGAAGAAATGGACTACAAAATTTGGAGTGAGGACATATGGAAAGATGGTCATAAAAGATGAGGACATTGCACCTTTAAATTACATTGACTCACTTCAATACAGAGCAACACCCCTCCTAGTTGAAGAGATCACTCCACTTTTGCCTGCTATTCCAATATCCTTTCCACCCTTATTTGAGACCATATGCTAATATGGCACCTAGGGCACTTTCTGGAGTACAACTTGGGGCAGATGCCTTACAGGACATGTTGAGAGTTCCCAAGAAAGACCTCTCCCACCTA
>NW_022106084.1:9830253-9832314 GCF_000313985.2 Echinops telfairi
CTCTTTTTAGTGTCAAGTGAGAAGATTGTCTTTAGTCTCTTTCAGATCAGTCAGTTTTTGTTGTTGTTTGGTTCCTCAATCTTTACCCATTCTAACAAACTCCCTCTCATGTGGTCTCAGTTAATCAGTCATAGCATCCAAAAACCACCTGGTACTTCTGATTTCAGTGTCCACGAGCTGAGATGAAATTATTCCATGAGTCTTTGTTTTTCTTTGTTCTCCTATGATCCACAGAACAGGAGCTGCCCCTTAGCTTGCTTCATGAAAGCTTTTAAGATCCCAGACACTATTCTCCAGACTAGGCTGTAGAACCATTATTTTATGAACTTTTTTTCTTTCTTTCTTTTTTTGGCAACTGATCTTGAAGTCTCTAGAAGCTATGGTCTTTAGATTTCAGTCCAGTGGTACACTTCTAATGTCTACGTATTTAAGAATAACCCCTATGTGCTCCATAATATGTATGCATATATATGCACCAATTTTGCAAATATATACGTAGAAATATCCTCCACCCAAATTACAGTACATGTGTATGCAAGTGTACTCCTATATAACACCCTTCATCTCTTAGCATACAAGTTTAGATATGTATCTACTCATTAATTGTTGTTAGTTATTACTGCTATTCCAGGACAATAGATATTTTCATATTTACTGCAATTGCCCCTTATTCTTCCACATCTCTCAATGGTTTCCTTTACCTTGGTCTCTTGTACTGACTTCCTCGATAGCGTGTAGTACCTTTTCTTCCTCCAGAACTAAATATTCTTGCCTATTATCTAGTTGTTGCTTCTCCTTCCTGCCCTGGTAACCATCAGTGTTGTGTCTGGCTGTGCAAAGACTTACCCTAGATTTTTCACCATAGTGGTTTCATATAATATTTGTCCTATTCTGATCGACTTATTTCACACAGCAAAATGTCCCCCAGAGTCATGAATGTTGCAAGATGTTTTGTGGATTTTGTATTATTCTTCATGACTATGTAGTATTCTAATATGTATGTACCACATTTTTTTTACCTATTAATCTGTGGATGAATACTTAGATGGTTTTATATTTTCCCCTATTACTCAATAGTGAATAGTGCTGTAATGGACATCACATGCCTCTGTCGATTTGTCTCATTACTCATTTCTCTGGAATCTAAAACATGCAGTGGGATTGATTGCTATATCCAATTTAAGGAAGGACCATTTTCCACAGAGGTTGTAACATTTTACAATTGTACCAACAGTGTACTCAAATTTCTCCACATCTTTTCCAACATACATTGTTGTCTGCTTGTTGTCATTGAAGCATTACCATTATTGGCTGGTTGAGATGCTATCTCATTGTGGTTTTGATTTGTAGCACTTTAGCGGCTAATGAATGCCACTATAATTTCATGTTCTAATTAATTGCCTAAATGTCTATTTTCGTGACATATCTGTTCATATTCCTTGTCAGCAAACAATGCCATAGATAGGGTGCATAAGCAAATGTGGTGAAGAAAGTGAGTGGTGTCCAGCTAATAAAACATATAGCTTCTGGGCTGTTAAAGGCTTGAAGTTAAACATGTAGCCACGTAGCAGAGAAGCAACAAGCCCACATGGAGAAAGCACACCAGCGGTACGATCATGAGATTTCATTGGGACTGGGTAACAGGCATAAGAAGACCCACAACAAACAAACCAACAAACAAACAAACAACCCAAACCAACATATTGTTGAGAATGAGGGGGTGTCAGAGCAGAGACCGAAAGCCCATCTGTAGACAATGGGACATCCCCCCCAACAGAGGGGTCACAGGGAGAGGATGAATCTTCCAGGGCACAGTAAGCACCAATGAAACACACAATATTCCTCAGCTTCATTGAGGCTTCCTCACCCTCATGACCCCAGTGCTGCCTCTCACTTCAGACCAAACCAGAGCATGTACACAGGCATAGAGGGAAGCTCACGACACGTGGAATCCAAGAACAGGAATGGGAATAGTGATACCAGGAGGGGAGGCAGAAGGTAGAGAGAGGAGGGAACGAAGGGGGAACTGACCTCAACACATAACCACACCACCTCATCCAG
>NW_022106084.1:9833251-9834625 GCF_000313985.2 Echinops telfairi
TTTGAATTCATTTTTATGTATGTTTCATTTTTCTGCCAACGGAGACCTGGTTTGGGCAGCATCACTTATTAAAGAGATTTTCTTCCTCATTGAGTGGGCTTTGACTCTTTGAGAAAGATCATCTGTCCCACTGAAAAATGTTACTGTCATTCTAATCGTCACCTGCTTTGATTACTGTGGCTGATTATTTGGGTCCAAGATCAGGGATTGTGAGGTCTCCTAACACAGCCTTTGTTTACCAGGCCTCTTTCCTTTATATATAAAATTGGTAAGTAGAATTTCCATGTCATCAAAGAATATTATTGGTGTTTTTATTGGGCCTACATAGTATTTATAGATAACTTTGAGTAGACTGACATTTTTACATGAACTCTGAGGTGCTTGCTGAGGGCAAATGAAATATAGAGCGGGTGGTGCAAAGCGAAACTCCAAACTTGCTGCTCAGTTCTAAATGCCAGCTATGGACACATGACCAATCGTGGAAACAAAGACTGTTATGAGTATCGGCTTCTTGTATGCGAATTAAGTTCTGGACCCTGGAGTGTCTATGCTTCAGGACTCCCCTACGCCCCACCTGTTATCTTTATCTTTTCTCTTATCTACCTTTCTTAATTGCAATTCTGCATATACAAGCTGCAATGGTTTTGCTTCTCTATGGAATGCAGGCTAAGACAAGTAGGTAGTGCGTTTCTAGAAATTTGTCCATGTTTGTAGGTTTTTCAAACCTCTTGGAATAGAACTTTCCATAATAATCTATTATGATTCTTCTTATTTCAGCTCGGTAATGTTAGCCATCTCAGTACTTGCATCTTCCTTTTTTAGTCAATTTGACAAGTGATTATCTTTCTGGTATCTATGAAATATTTGGTTGCTATTTTTTCAAGTGGTATGGCTAAATTATTGATTTTGGTCCTCCCTCCTCCCCCATTGCATACCTTTATTGCTATAAAATGACGTCAGATCACTGCTTTTGCTCTTGTCCAGAGGTATGGTGTACTTTCATTTTAATTAGTTCTGATACATTTTTATCTTATTTCAACTTTGTCCATTATCTAGTGATGACTAAGAAATGTTTTATTCAGTTTTTATGGACTTTACTTTTCTTCTGCTTCATATTGTTGACTTTTAGGTTTATAATGTGAGAAGATAATATGCTTTGCACTATTTCAAAATTTATTGTAGCAAATGTTGTGAACTAAAATGTGATCAGTTCTGGAAAAAATGACCCATGTGTGTTGGAAAAAAATAGGTACTATGCTGCTATTAGATGGCATATCCTATTGAGGACAAGTAAAAATGTATTGTTGCAAAATCATTGACTCATTTATTAAGTTAAAACAGGGCCCTACTGTTTCTCAATATCCCTCTAAGTCT
>NW_022106084.1:9837218-9840597 GCF_000313985.2 Echinops telfairi
ATATGGATATCATTTGTCTTAATCTCACATTGTTTTTCTGTCCAAATAAAACCAAACCTACTACACTGAATTGATTCCAACTCACAGCCACCCTGTATATAGTTTCTCAGACTTCAAATATTTATGGTAGCAGATAACCCCATGTTTCTCCCCTGAGTGAATCCGGGCTTGGGCCATGTAACTTGTGGCAGCAGTTTAACACAATAGGGCCAACAGCCCACATGAAGTGATCCTCTGTAGAGTTGGTGGGATTGTAAATATTTAAGGGGATAGACAGCATCTTTGTACCGCAGAGTGGCTGGTGGACTTCGCCTGCTCATTTTGTGGTTATCGGCCCACTGTATGGTCCACAGCATCACCAGGGCTTTTTCTCTGGCGACATTATTCCCTTTAATCTTTATTGTGATGTTTAACTTGTTTTTTAATTTCTATCCTTTTAGTTTATCTTGGAAGTCCTAGTTTTATCGTATTTGAAAGGAAATTTTCCTGGATGTATAATTCTTGTTTGTTTTTCATTCTTTCAGGAAATTGTATATGTCATTCCATTAACTTTTTGCCAATGTGGTAAGACGTTTTATTCCTTGGTAATCAGGGTTTAATATATTAATGAATGTATTGGTCAATGTATTGATTCACCTTTGTAAATGACAATTCATTTTCCACAGGCTTCCCATATGACAATTCCTTTGTCCTGGGCTAAAAGTCTAATTATGATATGTCTTCTTGACTTATTTTGGAATCTATCCTGTATGTTGCTTTTTGAGCTTCTTGTGCAATTATCTTCCCATTTTTCAGGATAAAAGGAGCATTTTCTGTTGACAAAACTCTGTTTGTTTGTTGTTTTTTTTTGGTCCCCTCTTATTCGAGGATTTATATCATGTATAGGTTACTCCTCTTGATCTTGCCTCACATAACTCAGCCACACTTAATTTTTCTTCATTCTTTGATTGTGTGTTCCTCAAACACATTACTATCAAGTATCTGTTTTTTACTGGGCTTCTCTAGCACATTAGTACAAAGGGATTTCTCCTCTATTTCACTGATTCTTCTTCCATTGATTCTATTCCTATGTGCTTCCATTGAGTTATCTACTTCTAAACATTTATTCTTGAGCCTCTATATTTCTACTCACTGATGTTTTTTAACTGCCTATTCATTTTGTCATTTTGTTCTTGTATTCTTTCGCAGAATTATTTTAGAGATTTCTGTGTTTTCCTTTTCTCCCCTCACCGCCGCCCCCCCCACCCCACGATTTTCCTTGAATGATCCTAAATGTAAGTCTTTGAATTCCTCTCTTACAGGTATATTTATTTCCTTCTAATTTTCTGGGTTTTATATTTGGAGTCCAATATATAGCATATAGCTCATAAAAGTTCCCCTCCATGTATTGAACATAAATATGAAACCGAGTATGTGGTGTTAGAAAGTTTTGACAGACTCTTGAGAATATTTGAAGTCCTATCCCATCCCTCCCTCTTTGTGCTGACCATGATTTATGAAATTATGTTAATGCTTTGTAAGAAATATTAATGTATAAACAGGTTACCTGGTTATCAAAGTATCTACCATCATATCCATTTTTATTTGATTTGATTAATTATAATGTTGAAACAAAAAAATCTGAGAGATTCAGATAAAGACTGAGATTTTCTGCATATTTTTAACTAGGATATAAAATTGTCTTTCTCCAGGGACATTCTCTACATTTTGTCAACAGAAGGTGTCACAGTTGATTTCTGTGCTTTTGTACCAGCATATAAAATCTAAAGCAGCTATTCAATTGTGCATTAAATACAAAACAGCTGAGTCACACTGTCTTACTTGGAAGCATATGGAAAATTTTCCCTCCTAATGAAGAAAACAATGGGGGTGGAGGCAGCCACTAAGGGATTAATCTGAATAACAAAGCTTCCAGTAGAAATAAACAACTTGAAAAGTGCAAGAGTTTTAGGCTGTTAACTTTCAAGTATAATGGGATTTTAGAGGGATGGGATTCATTTTATGAATACTTTCTTATAAATTCAACATCTCATTGGCTCCACAAGCCTCAGTGATCTCTTGTGACTATTAAGTTTGCCACTTTGACAAGTTCAACATACATGTTGTTTCTCTGTAAACATATTTAATTTACTCCCAAATTTATAGATCCCACCAAAAGAAATCTAGAAAGGAATGTGCTGAGCTCTTTTTTTCCACCTGAAATGTTTAATCATTAACCTGGTGAAAGTGAGGACATTTAACTCATTCAATGAATTAAGTTCTCCTTAGGATGGAGACACAAATGCTAGGAGAGAAAGTGAATGTTTTGCACCTGGGATTGTTCTTCTTATAGAGCGTCTCTTTGCTTAAATAACAGTTGAACTCATTGATTCATATTTAAGGAGCTGGATTTGAGCAGCTGAATACTAAACTACCCTAATCCTACTTGAGAGAAGAAAGAAGAGAGAGAAACCTTTGCCTTCTCAGATGGAAACCAATGGAAGTTTACCCTTTGTGAAATTGTGTAACCTTAATATAAGACCTACTGGTCAGAGAATTGGACAGCTTTGCACATGTTTCTTTCTTCTTTCCTGTATAGTTGGAGAAAACTACAATGCCCTACTTACTATTATTGATGCTAGTTAAAAAATAATTGAAGTCTTTGAAACCATTCCAATTTACAGATCTAAAATTCCATTTCTCATTTAATCTAATTTAAAATTTTATGACCTCGAGCAGAAAACTCCAATCTTCAGAGTTATTTATATAAATCACGATGATGGCATTCTATATTATGTTCTAGTTTAAGTACTAGGAGCACCATGGCTTAGTCGGTAATGTGTTTGCTTACTAACCATAAGGTCAGCAGTTCAAACCCACTAGCTGATCTGCAAGAGAAACATGAGACATTTTGCTCTCAAAAAGATTTCCAGCCTTAGAAAGTCAAATAGATGCAGTTCTCTTCTGCTTTATATGGTCGATATGAGTCAGGACCAACTGAATGGCAATGAGTTTGGGTTTGATCCTAAATACTACTGAAGAGTTGTTTATTTTTATATTAGTAGTCATGTAAAGAGTGCGCTCTAGTAAAATAAAATTTCCCTTTCTCTCCTTCATTGCTTATCATAATTCAAAGTAACAATTCCAAACAATTGGGTCCCGTGAATATTCATGTGCAGAAAGAACATGCAACAGTAAGTTGTTAGCTGCTTTCAGCTAGCCTCTGACTCATGTGGCCCCATGTACAAAGGGATCAGATCATTGTCATGAGACATCGTTTGACTTACATCTAGAAGTAGATGCCAAACTTTTCTTCCTAGTTCAGATCTGTTTGGAAGCCCCAAGGAACCCTATTCAACATTGCTGTAACATGCAAAATTCTGCAGATGATGTGTTGATA
>NW_022106084.1:9840952-9842216 GCF_000313985.2 Echinops telfairi
GGCAGCACTGGGTTGGGATGTTTTCTTGATGTGCACTTAACCTTTATATAAAACTCTCTTGTATACATGAGTTTCTGTGGCTTTGTTTTTCTAAAGTATCCTGAGTAACACGTGTGGTAGCTGCTCTTGAGGTACATTGTCCAAGAACCAAACTGAGTCTCACTTGGAAGGCAACAGTTCAAGTAGTATACCACTTCAAAACCCAAATGAAACCCTTTGTTATCAAGTCCGTATCAACTCAGAATAGTTCTCTCTATAGAACTGCTCCATAGGGCATCAAAGGATACAAATCTTTACAAAACCAGACTGTCTCATCTATCTTTCATGGAGCAGCTGATGGGTTTGAACTATTTATCTGTCAATTTATCTGTCAATTTATCTGCCAAACATATAACCCTCTGTGCCACCATTGTCCTCAAGATATAAGTCAGATCATAGACGTAGATAGATACACAAGACACTAATTACTGCCAGTACACAGGACCTAGCCTAGGAGCGGAAGTTTTATTTTCTCCAAATATGTAGATTATTCATTCCACTCACTCACCAATTTCTAGTTCATCTATGCCATTCCCCAGTGGCAAAAACAATCATATTTAGTTCCATATCTGGAAATTCTCCAGATATGGTACAAGTGGCTCAAGCTGTAAACAATGGAAAAAAGAGAAAATTGCTGAAGAAGATGGGCATTCAAGACCTGGAACTCTTGCATACTTCTGACAGTGAATGGTTTTCATTTATGATTGTGAGATTTACTCTCCATATATCAAAAATTTCTCTCTCTACTTAGGGCAGCCGAGTGCCATGGCACTGGGTCAAGTAGAACATACAAACCCTCAAGCTCTTGTCAATTTCTCTAAAGGAGCTAAATGAAGACTTTATAGCCTTCTTGGGCAGGCCAAGCCACCAAGAAAGCAAATTGGTTGACTGGATATTTATTGGACTTTAGAAAATGCTAGGTCTATCTGTTTGATGATCAGACATGTCTGCCCAAGAGTACAAAGTAAAATAACGAATGTCTTAATTAATGTCATGATAACATATTTTAGTAGTTTGCAATATAAATGAATCATAAATCAATTCCTAATGATCACTCATGCATCCCAGTTGCTATAAAAAGCCTTCAAATTGTCAAAACTGTTTGTCTCAGAGATTTTTGTTCTTAAGCAAAGAGAATACTTCTAAATTATAAAAAAAACAAGCTGGATGAACAATCTGAAGGAGAAAACAACGGGACTGACAGTTCCGGGGGGACATGGGAGAG
>NW_022106084.1:9844053-9845484 GCF_000313985.2 Echinops telfairi
ATATTATTGCTGTAGATATTACAAATATTATTAAGTTTAGGGAAGGCAATGTTTTCTGGTTCAAAACTTATGCTTCAGTTAAATGTGTGTTTCTAAGTCATGCTTTCAGATAGCTGAGATATTACAACTTCAAAATCCTTAAGAAAGTATTCTAGGTCAAAAGGAAGATTATGAAAGTTTCAGGGTACTACAATGTTTTTGAAGGGAGAATTGAATGTGCAAATATAATCATGATATGCCAACTATATTAATAACTAAATAGGAGGACAAAAAGAGACATTGAAAACATGTAAATGAAGTTAGTTTATAGGAAGAATACAATAGGATATCAGGCTACTCTAAGTAGAAAAAGGTTTTCCTTGCTACTGTAGAAATGTAGATTTTGGGGATGGACAACAGAAAAGTGAGTGAAGGGAGACATCATCAGTGTAAAACATAAATTAATATAATAATTTATAAATTATAAACAGTGAGTGAGAAAAGGAGAGTGGGGAGGGAGGGGGAAACGAGGAGCTGAAACCAAGGGCTCAAGTGGAAAGAAAATGTTTTGAAAATGATGATGGTAACATATGTACAAATGTGCTTGGCACAATAGATGTGTCTATGGATTGTTATAAGTGGTATGAGCCCCAAATAAAATGATTTTTTTAAAGAAAGAAATGTACATCTGTTCAATGGTAAGGAGCTTCTTTCTCTCTACTTGTTGTGGGTTGTAGACCCCCCCAAAAAATAGCAAGGGAAATAAACCATAGGTAATAAGAGGCATGTTTCTTGTCTGTTAAATTAAGGGCCTTTACAATCTCCCCTTTGTCTCCTTCCTTTCCTCCCCATTTCCTTATTTCACCCTACTCCAATCTTGTGTAACTAACAAACCATACAGCCCAAGCAAAGTTAGAAAGTTCGGTATTACAGTTTCAAAGATAGAATTGCACTAACAATTCTGAGCAAGGAGTGCAAAAACTAAGAAAACTCAAATGGCAAGTTTCACAGTAGTTAGAAACAAAAATTGCTCCCTAAGACAAACTTCCAGAACATTTACTTCAAGGTCATTCGCACCTAATGCAACTCCAACTTTACTTCACTAGCATCATTACCTAGGCTCCAGGTGCTCCCTGATGCTCATCAGCTTAACTAAAATGTTGAGGCCAAATTTGAGTCATTTAACACACACACACATACACACACACACACACATTTCAAAAGGTTTGTGGATACATAATTAAAAGACAATGGAAGTTTTCCACAATTTTTTTTTGATGCCTCCTCATGTGTGAGCACACGCAGGAAGGGGGGTGGGGTATGTTGGAGGAGCCCTGGTGACATAGTGGTTACGCACTTATCTACTATCCCCAGGCCAGTAGTTTAAAACCACCAGCTACTCCATGGGAGAAAGATGAGGTTTTCTACACTCATAAAAGGGTTACAATCCAA
>NW_022106084.1:9847199-9848063 GCF_000313985.2 Echinops telfairi
TTTGGGAGCAAAAATTAATATTGTCTTATTTTGGGGGAAACAGGGTATCTATATCTATATATCTATATCTATATCTAGATCTCTATCTCTATCTAGATCTAGATATAGATATATATACTCACATGCCCACTCTGCTGGGCAGATCTTTTGCAGTACACATTTTCTCTGCTAGGTGAAAATAGAGCTCTGAGTTAGTGCACTCCGTGGCATTGCCCGGGAAGGTTCTGTCTGGTCACAGTGAATTTTTCTGTAAAATCAGTTTTGCTTAGTCGAAGCTCATTTTTTTTGGATAGCTAATTTAATAGAACAGAGTGCAACTATGAAATTTTGTTTCCTGCTTGTGAAAAATGCTACAGAAACTGTTGTGATGTTGAACACAGCTTCCAAGGACAGCGCTATGGGGAAAACTCAGGAGTATGAGTGGTTTTCTCATTTTAAAAAAGGTGAAATATCGATTGATGACAAGCCTCATTCTAGAAGTCTATAAACTTCCCAAACAGACAAAATGTCGACAAAATCGGTGTACTTTTGCTCAAAGACTGACAATGGACCGTTGAAGAGAGGGGAAGTCATCTGGACTATCTTGCAGCTCAGTTCAGCAAATTCTAATGGAAGATTTGAGAATGAGCAGGGTCTGGGATCCTGCCTGACCAGGAAAAAGAGCATCGACTGGAAGCATGCCGTGCTTTGAAAGAACAGCTTCTAAGCGACCCAGACTTTTTTCCAAGGTCATTACTGGTGATGAGGCATGATGCTATTCTTACAACCCCCAAAGAAAACATCAATCAAGCCATCATCACCTAGCCCCAAAATAGTTCTCCAAGTGAAATCAAAGATCAAGATGATGCTCATTTGTGTGTGTGT
>NW_022106084.1:9860143-9865223 GCF_000313985.2 Echinops telfairi
TTTGATACTTTTGTTTCTTCCTCCTCCCTGATTTTTTTTCTGGCATTCGTATTAGTTGAGCATTGGTGTAACACTATGTTTCCATTGTCCTTAATTTTACCTATATGCTGTGTCTTTTTTTCTGCCAATTCTTCAGGATGTCTTTGATCTATTTCTGTTATACTGATATTTATATTTTAGTTGTCATATGTAAACTCCTATATTCTTGTCAATATCATCTCAAATTTCTCTGAGGATAATAACGAGAAAATTAAAAATCTCTTGCCCTTTCTCAAATTGCTCTAGGGTTAACACTTTGTATAATTTGGTCTTTCGGCTGGAGATGCTGTTAGAGTCTCATTATCCTTGGCTGAGTACAAGAATGGTGGGTTATAATTGTTTACTTGGTAGCTATTAGGGAGCTTTTCCCAGTGTTCAGTGGCTTCCCTATTGCCAGGAGGCAGGGATCAGACAAGTCCCCACCCTCCATCCTTCTTTATCCTATTCTGGCACCAACCATTCCTACACATGCAACTTCTATTCTGGGTTCAATAATTTATTTGCAACAGCCACACAGAAATCAGAGACAATACTCATAATGAAGGGAGTTTATTAAAGGAAGTTATTAGGTTACAACAAATGAGGATCAGAGAACATTAACGATACAATGATTATCCCACAGCAGCATCTCCTCAGTCAGCAACCCAGTCTCTATTCAGTCCTCAGCCTTTCTGTCATGTGGTCCCTTGATGTTTGTCATTTGGGACCAGGAAGCCAGCCTGCTGCTCTGCCTCAGTAGCTTCGTCTCAGCACTGCACCTTTGTTCTGTCTCGGGGTCTCCTTTCCTCTACTTATGGTGCCTCTGGTCTCTGCCTCTGTCACTTTAGACAGAGATCCCAAATGGTCCTGGGATTCCTCCTCTTCCTGCATAGATGGTTCATCCTTATAACCAGGAAGTGGTAGCTCAAACTAACCAATTCCCTCTATGCTATTACACACACCCTGTTGAATGATTTCACCTAATCATTTGGTGGGAGTTACAGAGACACGGATTGAAGAACCATATAAAGAAATTTCACTCTATCACCTTGGCCCTCTACTTTACCAAGCAAAGTCTTGCCATTCACAGTTTCTAAGGAGCATCTTGGTTGTACTTTCTCCAACACACATTTTCCTTTCTTTGTCAGTCCTTAGCCCCCAAAGTGACATATTTGTTTTCTAAGAGGTCTTTGGCAGCAGATTTGCCCAATGCAATGCATTGCTTGAAATCTTGACAGCCTGCTTCCTTGAGCACTAACTGTAAATTCAAGTAAAATGAAATCTCTTGACAACATCAATCTTTTCTTATTTTGTCATGATAATACCTATTAGGCTAGTTGTGAGGATTTTTGTTTTCTCTACATTGAGTTGGAATTAATATTCAAGACCGAAATCTTTGATTTTTATCAGTAAGTGCTTCATGTCTTCTTGGTTTCTAACAAGCAAAAATGCACAATATTCATATTACAGGTTGTTAAGGAAACTTCCATCAATCCCGATGTCGTATTCTTCTTCATGCAGCTCAGATTCTCAGATTATTTGCTTAACATAGAGATTGAATACATTTGGAGAAGAGATACATCCCTGATACACACCTTTCCTGATTTAAACCCTGCAGTATCTCTGTGCTGTGTTTGAATGACTGTCTCTTCACCTGTGTCCTGGGTGCCCATGAGCACAATGAGGGGTTCTAGAATTCCATTCTTTCCAAAGCTGTCCATAATTGGTTATGATCCACACAGTCCAATTCCTTTGCATAAAAATAAAATACAAATAAACATCTTTGGGTATTCTCTGCTTTCAGCCAAGATCCATCTGAAGTCAGCAATGATATACCTTGTTGCACATCCTCTTCTGAATATTGCTTGAATTTCTGGCAGTTCCTGGTCAATGTAGTGCTGCAACTCTTTTGTTTGTTTGTTTATATTAGGCAAATTTTTTCCTTTGTGTAATATTAACGGGTTCAATGGGTCACCTTTCTTTGGAATGCATAAATATGGACCTCTTCTACTCTGTGGGCTAGATAATTTTCTTCCAAAATTCTTGGCATAGATTAGTGAGTGATTTCAGCACTGCATTCAGTCTCTTGAAAGATTTCAGTTGGTCTTCCATTAGTTTCTTGTACCCTTGTTTTTCACTAATGTCTTCAGTACAATTTAGACTTATTCCTTCAGTACTATCAGTTTTGGTCATGCGCTACTTCTTGAAATAGTTGAATGGTAACCGGTCCTTTTTGGTACAGGGACTCTATGTATTCCTTCTATCTTCTTTTAATGCTTCCTGCATCATTCATATTTTGCCTATAGAATTCTTCGATTTTAAGACTTGAGACTTGAAGGTTTTTTGTTTCCCTGTCTCTTTTTAAGACATGCTGAACATGGTCTTTTCTTCTGGTTTTCTAGCAGCAAATCCTTATACAGTTTATTATAAGGCTTTACCTGGTCTACTCAAAGTGTTTGGTTTTTTAAAATTTTTATTTTCAAGTCTTTCAGTCATCACATCTCCATCAGTTTAGTACATTCCAGAGTACATTTTGAGGCTCTTCTGACAGTCACTTTGGTCTTTTAGTTCATTCCTATCTCTTTAATGGCCCTTTGATTTCTTGGGTGTGGTGTTCTTGATGTCATTCCACAGCTTGTTCTTTTGTCCTTAGTGTTCAAGGCATCATACCTGGTCTTGGGTGGTCTCTAAATTCAGGTTGGACATTGTGCTGGGATGCTCAAGGTTGTATTTTTGAGCTTCAACTTGAACGTTCATGTGAGTACTTGATGGTGTGTTCCACCTTCAGTCCCTGGCATTGTTTGGAGTGATGATATTAAGCCTTCCTATCATCTTTCCCCACAGAGGTGGTCCATTTTACTCTTGTGCATTACACCTGGTTGGAACAAAGTGTATAGTTACTGTTGTGTTGTTTGGGAAAAAAGGTATTTGTAATAAATATGTCTTTGGTCTTGCAAAATTCTACCATGAGGCCTCCAGCTTCCTTTCTATCACCAAGGGGAACATAACTAGCATACCAGCACAACACATGCCTAGCCCCATTCACAAAATGATCAACAGTTTTATTAACTGGTCTCCCCTAAAGGCGTACAGATAGTATCCGATCACAACAATATTATACTTCAGGATAGATCTTGAAATGCTACTTTTGATGATAAAAGCATACTTATTCCTTTTCAATTTGCCATTCTGAGCAGAGTAATTCATGTGGTTATCTGACTCAAAATAGCCAATACCAGCCCATCTCAGCTCATTAAAGGGCAGTATATCTGTCTTTATGGGTTCTGTTTCATCCTTGACTTCTACCTTTTCTAGATTTATACTTTGTACATTCTACACTCTGAATATTAATGAATGTTTGCAACTATCTTGAGCTAGATTACATCAGGAAATGGAAGTCTTGAAAGCTGGGTTCCATCCATGATATTAAGCCTTACTCTACTTTGAGGAGGCATCACTTCTCCAGTAGTATTTTCAGTACCTTCCAACATTAGGTTATTATTTTCTGGCACTATTTCAGACAATGTCCTATAGCCGTGTATAAGATTTTTAGTGTCTAGTTTCTTAGAAGTGGACTGCTTAATCCTTTAGCCTCGCCTCCTCTTAGCCTGGATGCACTATTGAAACCTATTCACCAGGGGTAACTCTGTTGTATTTGAAATACCTGGAGCATAGTGTCCAGCATAATAGCAGCCCAAACCTTATCACATCGTGAACTCACAACCCAGTGAGGAGCATTACAGTATATATGTATCTATCTATCAATCATCTATCTATCTATTCATTTATTTATTTTCCCTTCTACTAGAATGTGTACTAGATTGAGGATAGCGCCATTGTTAATTATCTTAACTATTCTGTCCTCAGAGCCCAGCACAGTGGTTGCCCTTAATGTTACTGGGTATTGCTGACTTGAATGTCTACTCATCCTGCCCCATAAGGAAGAATAGAATTTTTCCATAAGGTTTTCTAGCCTTTTATCTTTATAGGAAATTTCAAATGACCAGGGCTTCTCCCACAGAGTGGCCAAGTGGGTTCTAATTGATAGCTTTTTGGTAAAGTCCCCATGTGCTATCAGGGCTGTTGCTTCACACTTAATAAACCAAACCCACTACATTCAAGTTAATTTTGATTCATGATGAGCCTATAGGCAGATTGCAACTTCCTGAGGTTTCTGAGATTGTAAATCCTTATGTAAGCACATCGCCTTATCTTTCTCCATTGGAGCTGTTGGGTTTGAATTGCTGAATTTGTGGTTAGCAGCCCTAAGCCTAACCCCACTACACTGGGAAGGCTCCTTGACCACTATTAAACAAAAACCAAACCTATGTCTGTCAAGTAGATTCTGACTGAGCATGCCTCTAGAAGACAGAGTAGAACGGTTCCTTAGGGTTCCTAAAACTGTACGTACTTATGAGAGTAGTCAGTCTCATAGTTCTCTCCTATAGCGCTTTCTAACCCAAAGCTCCATGACACCCAGCTGATGCTGACTCATAGAAACCCTATATAGGGTTTCCCAGGCTTTGTAAGGTGTTACTTGAGCATGGATCCTTCTCTTTCTCCCAGGAAGCAGTGCGGGTATTTGAACTGTCAACCTTGTGATATCAATCCAACACCTACCTGACAGTGCCACCAGGGCTCTTTTAATAGCACCCAATAAAGATCTGCAGGATTACTTACATAAGAAATGTAACTTACCTCCAACCCAAGAAAAGGAGAATATTTTTAGCATTAAAAACAAAATGGTGCTGAGTCAATTTTGACTCATCAGGACCTTGGTTAGCCAGGCAGTCAATGTCTACGGGAACAGGGTGCTTCATTTGTCCCATGCTGAGCGGACAGTGAATTTGAACCACCAGCTTTGTAGATCATAGTCCAACCCTTACCCGCAGTACCACTGCCTTTTGCAAAGTAAGCAACAGGTTAACAAATGGTTTAGGTCTTGGGCAACAAAGTTTACAAACTGTGATAGGCTTTTTGTGCCAACATGGCACAAAAGAAGATATGGATGGAGGTTAGTCTGTCAACCGGGTTGCATCTTAATGACCTCCTTTGGAGGTGT
>NW_022106084.1:9866313-9868717 GCF_000313985.2 Echinops telfairi
TGCACTGTGAGACTCCACAGCAACCTGCTTCTCTGTGCTGTGCTCCTGGCCTCTGCTGCACCTCACCACTTCATCTTCCTAGTGTCTGTTTCCTTGGCTGCGTGAATTGGAAGGTCCTCCAGGATACTTACTGTCCCATGAGAATGAGTTGAATGGAGCTCTCTGTACTGCTGTGTGGACTAATTTGCTGTTATATTCCCTGTCACTATATAAACTTATCCATGAAATCATATGGGCCCTGGTTTGCTTCTCTAGAGAACCCTGCCTAACACACAAACAAATTACAAAAAATATATAAATCATGTTTTTAAAAAGAAATTAGTTTCTGGTTCAAGATGAGTGATTGATCACACTGAGTGAACCCCTTTCAAATAATCAGGAAGAAACCATCAAGAAATGGGAAACGAGGTACAACTAGTTGTGGAGAATGACTCAAAAGATAAATAACTGGAGCACCTTGCGAGCCAGAGACAGTGGGAGCAGCAGAGAAGAAGAGAAAAGGATAAATGTGCCCACAAAACACCAACCTTTCTTTTCGCCTGGTCAGCCCACACAACTCACAACAAGCAGACTATGTGGCTATCTAGTCTTCCAGCTCACGTGCCCTCCATAAACTTGGCCCCAGATAGTCCACACAGGCCCCTCATCCCTGGGTCAGTGCACAACTCATACACAGTTGGCTTAGACGACCCATGTAATCACCTCCCATCCTGGCTGACGTCCACCCCTTCCCTCCAGGCCTGAGCACTCTTGACCCCTCGCTTTCCCATCTCCCATCCATACCCATTTGTACCATCCCAGCCCAAGCAGAGCAACTGCCTTCCCTTTGAGAAGGCGCTGAACTCACCTCCCAGGCCCTCCTCCCCAGCCTGTCCCCTGGAAAGGTTCCCGACCCAGCTTCCTCCTCCCTGGGCCTCATGTGAAGACCTCCATCTCCTGAACAGTGTGAACCCTGCCCTCCCTGACCCTGGCCTTCCCACTTGGCCTTTGCCCCTTAGAGACAGCCAGCTACACTCAGCCCTGGACTGGTGCAACCAAATCAGCTCTCAAACAATTGGAGCTCCCATTGCCTCAGCTCCCATGACCCCACAAAACCCACTGACCTCTAGGTCAGAGTCTGCCTAAGCCTACTCTGACCAAGCCAAGCACCCCAATGGGTGTCCAGCAGCACATCTGGGCAGTTTATATCCCCAGCTTCTATTCACTCTCTTTCTTTAAAATAAAATTCCATAATTAATTTTTAATTCATAGAATCCTTTCTTTTCTTTTTAAGAAAAAATATTATCTTTACTTTCCTTAAATTAGTAAGCCCCTCATCTCCTACCCAGCAAGTGCATCAGTTAGATCAGCTCAGGGCATCTAGAGCCAACAGCTTGGCCCCTGGGAATGCTCATGCCCTCCCACTCCTCAGGGAGTCATCCTGATAATAAAAGAGCCCACTGCCCCTGCCCCCATCCATCTAGGCCCAGTCTGCTCTGCTAAACTGGTCTACCTCCCAAACAGCAGGCTCTCCAGACCCTACACTCTCCTGACCCCTCTCAAGCCCCTTGCTGCCAGGCCAGGGTCTAGCCTAAGCCTGTTCAAGCCAGTCTAAACACCTGACCAGGGAGAGGTACCTACCCCTAGAAATTGATTGTAATTGCTCACCTGGTCCTTTCCCTGGTGTGCTTCCAGCCCAGATCCTGAACTCACCTAGGCTTTGTACCCTTCTGGTAGCACCTTTCCTCACCCACACCAGGTACAATGCTCCTGGGCAGAACTTGTACCCCAAGCAAACAGCAGCAGCTCTTCTCCTTTCCTTCCTAATTTCCTTCCTTCCTTCCTTCCTTCCTTCATGCCATTCTTCCTTCCTGCTTGCTTTCTTTTTCTCTTTCCTTTTCCTTAAAACAAAGCCTTTAGTTATCTTTATCATTCCTTTTCAATGAACACTACCCTTTCTTTTGTCCTCTGCAAATAAGTTTTTCCCTTTTA
Organism: Echinops telfairi; assembly: GCF_000313985.2. NCBI lineage: Eukaryota > Metazoa > Chordata > Mammalia > Afrosoricida > Tenrecidae > Echinops > Echinops telfairi. The sequence continues at coordinate 9,868,285 of NW_022106084.1, forward strand.
CTATTTTTAAATTCATTAAATTAGTGCTAACTGATCCTATTTTACTCTTTCCCCTATTTTTCCCTTCTGTTCTTTTTCTCTTTTTCCTCTCTCTTAGTCTATCTATTTTCTTTTGTTACTTGTTCAGAAGTATCTATTACTCCTCTTTAACCCCACTTGACACCCCTAACCCACTCCAATACCAACCCTAACAGGTACACCAAGATGCCAAGGAGAGAGCAGAAAGCATAAGTATACACACACAGGAAAAAGAAAGAAACAGGCATAAACAAGTGAATAATACTCAGACCTAAAGGAAATAGTTGAAGTTGAACAGGCTATGAAATTACCAGAAAAAATAATTCAAAGGAATGATGATTGGGAATGTTGAACAAAGGGAGACCGAATATGAGAGGAAAAGAAAGAACAGGAAAAATAGAAGCCTCACAAGACC
>NW_022106084.1:9869633-9873398 GCF_000313985.2 Echinops telfairi
AGCCTTACTTCTTCTAGGACAAATCAGTTTGTCTTTTTAGCAGTCTGTGATACTTTCAATATTCTTCTCCATTGCCATAATTCAAAGACATGGATTCTTCAATCTTCCTTATTCAGTGTCTAGCTTTCACATGCATATGCAGTAATGGAGACTACCATGGCTTGGGTCAGGTGCACTTTGGTCCTCAAAGTAACGTATTTGCTCTTCTGGCCTCAGAAGCGGTCTTGTGCAGCAGAGTTACCTAATGCAACATATCTTTTGATCTCTTGCCTGCTGCCTACATGAGCATTGATTGTAGATCCAAGCAAGACAAATTCCTTTACAACCTCAACCTTTTTTCTGTTTATCATGTTGTTCCCTATTGGTTCACTTTTGAGGACTTTGTTCCACCTTCTATTAAGTTGTAATCCATATTGAAGGCTAAAATCCTTGGTTTTCATCAGCAAGTAGTTCTTATTCTCCTCACTTTCAGCAAGCAAGGTGTGTCATCTGCATATCTCAGGTTGTCACTAAGCCTTCCTCCACTCCTGATGCCACATTCTTCTTCATATAATCCAGCTTCTCTGATGATTTGCTCAGCATAAAGACTGAACAGGTATGGTTGGAGATATACCCCTTGGGGCACACCTTTCCTGATGTTAAAGCATGCCATATGCCCCTGTTCTGTTTGCACAACTGCCTCTTGATCTGTGTATACGTTCCTCATGAACACAATGAAATATTCTGGAATTTCCATTCTTCTCAAAGTTATCCACAGTTTTTTATGGTCCATGCAGTTAAATGACTTTGCATAGTTAATGAAACACAAGTAAATTTATTTCTGATAGTCTCTGCTTTGAGTAAACCTATAGACATAACTATGGATATCTCAAGCTAGCCAAGTGGTTAATATTCACTTACAGGAAACAAATGCCCAGTTTTCTTTTTATTTAGTCAATGCAAAAGAGTCAGTTAGCTTATTCAAAATTCTCTTTAATGACTATATTTTAGTTTAATTATTGTTATGGTTGTTAGTTCTTATTCAGTTGATTCTGACTCATAGGAACATCAAATGTGACCTTTAAAAGTTTCCTAAGATTATTGTCACCTTTTAGAATGTTTTTGTAAGTGTAAGGTTTTTTTTCCCCTGTAAAATTCACTTTTGTGAGTCCAGGACTTAATCTCCGTTCTATCTAAGTAATATCATGTGGTGACTACAATTGAATTCTAATAAACAAGGAAAAGATGTTCATATATATATGCAAGTCAGGAATTCTGGTCCCTGTCTACAGCACCTACTCCCCATGTAATGCCACCACAGCCCCCTATCTCTGGGTGAGGTTGTATGTGACTATTTGATTCCACTGCTATCACTGACAGCGTTGGGATCCAGAGGCATAAAAATGCTTTCTCAAATGATTTTCAAATGCAATCTATCCTTCAGTAATTACATTTGTAGATAATGGGAAAGAAACCACTAACGCAGAGTGCTTTTAAAATCATAATTAATTGCACATGCAAATGCACTGCTAAATTTGGATGCTCAATTAGCCAGTTAATTACACTGAAAATTAAAGTGTGCCCTTAAATTGAAGACCATGGGCTTGGACCACTCGTGTGCATCCTTGTATTTATATAAGCAGCAGTCTCTTTTCTTGATAGGTGTGCTAGGCTAGGCTCTCTAGAGGAGGAAAACCATGGAAGTTTATATGTGCATTTATAGAGAGAAATTTAAATCAAGAAAATGGTCCACATAGTTCTAGAAGCAGGCAAATCTAAGTCTGTCCAGGCAGGTTTTAAGACCATGAGTCATATGTTAGACTTGGAACGTCTCCTGATATTTGTTGGGGGGAGGTGGGAGGTGATGATACAAGAGGCTGATGAGCCAAAGTTCAGCAGGAAGACTACAGGCGTGTAGATGCAGTGGTGAAATAATCCCAGGTCAACAGTCCAGCTAGCAGGCTACTGAAAATTTCCATAATCAGCAGGAAATATTACAGTCCATTGGCTCAAGTCCAAAGAACTGGAGGTCAATCACCTAGACACTGGATACAGACTAAGCAAAATGCAAAGCAATCTTTGCCAGTGTCCACTTATATTGGAAGCAGTCTACATCCCAGAGAAAGCAGCTCTTAAATTGATTGCACCAGAGCTGTGACCTGATTGAGGACCTGCCCTCTTACCTAATCATTTTACAACTGAGAAGCTGTTCCTAGAAGATCCTGGGATGCAATCGATTTAATTGCATTAGGCCACAGGCTGGGAGATCACTAGGTCTTAATTGCCAAACCACTGAGAATTCTGGTCCTGCAAAGTTGATACAAGATCTAACTAACACAATAGGTATAAACAAATAAAAAGTCCCATATGGAGAAAGTATACAATGTGGTCAATCATAATTAGTACACAAACTACATGAGCAACATATATTGTCTATTTTAAACCTGATCTTTCAAAGGTGAAGTAGTCTGAGGCTCTTAGGAAATTTAGAGTCTCTAAAAACATTTTTCTTCTAAAAGAAATGCTGCTCTTATACAATAGTTCATTCTTAACAAACAGGAAATATCTTCCTATCAGTCTTTAACTATATTATATAACATTTCATATTATTAGATTGTGAGATAGGAAGGTAGGAGTTAAATAGACAATTTTTACTTATAGGTACATCATTTCATCACCTCACAGTTGGATAACAATTACACATGATTTTCATAAATATATTGGGTGAGCATCTCCCACATTGTAACTCCAGGACGTGATCAGACAATGTCAAATTATCCAACTATAACAAAGGTAAGTATGACTCATCATGCCCCGAAGTGTCAAGAGTTGGGAGAAGCCTCCAGCATACCTAACACCTGACTCACAGACGCTTGGACTTTGAATGGATACGCCTCCTTCTGCATCTGTGTGAGCCATTTCCTTGATACATATTTCGCTCTGTCTCTCTCCTATTCCTGTCTCTCTCTCTGTGTTGTTTCTTTCGAGAACCCAGCCTATGACACCCACACTGATTGAAATGGCTGTTGGAAAATATTCACAGGCCTTAGTTTGAAAAGGAGCCTTGTGGGCGCTCTCAAATAAGTGTTGAACGTCTAGCCACAAGGTGTGTTGTATTTAAGTGCCATCCAGGCAATTCCAACCCATAGCAACCCTACGTACAACAGAACAAGAACACTGCCTGGTCTGTTCCTGCCTCACAATTACCGTACATGCTCGAATATAAACCGACCCGAATATCAGTGGAGGCACCAGATTTTACCACAAAAACCGCATTAAAAATTTGCTGAAAAACTCGGCTTATTCACAAGTATATATGGTGTGCTTATGTTTGAGCCCACTGTTGCAACCACTGTGTCAATACAACCTGTCGAGGGTTTTCCTCTTTCTTGCTGCTGCTCCACTTTATAAAGTATGATGTTCTTCTCCAGGGACTGGTCTCTCCTGATAACATGTTCAAAGTCTGTAAGATGAAGGCGCACCATGCTTGCCTCTAAGGAGAATTCTGGCTGTACTTCTTTCGTGTGATATTAATGATATTGTTCTAGGACTTGTGCATTCTTTTGTGTCATCTTTATTTGGAATGGGGACAAATACACATCTCGTCCAATCAGTTAGTCAGATCTTGACAGACAAGTAAGTGCTTCCAGTGCTTTATCAGCTGTTGAAACATTTTTTTCTGATATCCTGTCAATTCCTGGAGATTTGTTTTTCATTAATGCCTTCAGTGTAGTTTGGACTTCTTCCTTCAGTACCTGATCCTTGCTCATATTCTACCTTTTTTTT
>NW_022106084.1:9873887-9888226 GCF_000313985.2 Echinops telfairi
CCTAACGAGGTAAACAGTTTAAACTACAAGGTAAGTGGTTTAAACCCACCAGCCACTTCATGGGAGGAAGTTGAGGCTATCTGTTTCCTTAAAGATTTACAGCCTTGAAACATAGTGTAATCACAACTTTGATTGCTGAAAGTGAGCAAGACTTGGAACAGTTTCTGATCAAAATCAAAGACTGCCTTCAGTATGGATTGCAACTCAATGTAAAGAAAACCAAAGTCTCCAAAACTGGACCAATTGAAATGATGATAAACAAATAAAAGATTGAAGGTGTCAAGGATTTTGTCTTTACTGGAATCCACAGTTAATGTTCATAGAAGCAAAAGCCAATAATCATAAGGATATATTACATTGGACAAACATGTTGCACAAGACCTCTTCAAAGTGTTGAAGTGCAAGAATGCCACTTTAACACAAACAAACAAACAACATTTTATTGAGGGCTCTTATAGCTCTTGTAACAATCCATACATCAATTGGATCAAACACATTTGTACATATGTTACCATCATTATTTTCTAGACATTTGTTTTCTACTAAGTCCTTGGTATCAGCTCCTCTTCCCCACCTGCCTTGTGGCCCCTTGATAAATCATAAATTATTATTATTTTCATTACATAGACCGCTGTCTCCCTTCCCCCATGGTTTCTGTTGTTCATCCCCCTGGGGCAGGGAGTGCAGTTATGTGTCTATCATCATGATTGTTCCCCCTTCTTCCCCTTCTCTCCCCTCCTGGTATCGCTACTCCCATTCCTGTTCCTGGATACTGTGTGTCATGAGATCTTTTGTCTTATCTGGACCTGTGCACATACTCCGGTCTAGCCCATAGTGAAAGGCAGTAATAGGGTCATGATAGTGGGGGGTAAGAAAGCCTCAAAGAACTAGAGTATTGTGAGTTTCATCGGTGCTTTGTTTTCCCCTATGACAATGGATATTTATTTTACTCTTGAAAACAACAACAACAATAATGACAAGCATCCCACACATTTATTGCTCTGAAGTCAATTCCTACTCACAGACATCCTATAGGACAGGGTAGAACTGTCCTTGTGAGTTTCTAAGACTGTAACTCTTTTTTAATTATTATTAAATCATTTTATTGGGGCCTCATACAACTCTTATCAGAATCCACACATATATCCATGGTGTCAAGCACATTTGTACATTTGTTGCCATCATCATTGGACTCTCCCCTCCCTGTGACTCCTTTGTGAGGGAATGTCCCATTGTCTACAAATGGGCTTTTGGTCTCTGCTCTGACCCCTCTCATTCTCAACTATATGTTTTGTTTATTTGTTTGTCTTGGGTCTTCTGTTGCCTGTTACCTAGTCCTGGCAACACCTCACAATCACACGGGCTGGTGTGTTTCTTCCCTGTGGGCTTGTTGCTTCTCTGCTAGATGATCACCTATTTAACTTTAAGCCTTTCAGAGCTCAGACTCTGTATCTTTTGATGGCTGGGCACCATCCACTTTTTTTTTTTAACCACATGAGCTTATGCAACCATTTTGTCTTCAGCTATTGTACTGGGAGGGTGTGTCAGTCTGCCTGGACTAAAGGATCAAATCTAGGGAGACACTCATATGTGTATAGGGAAGAGATTTATATACAAGAGCAATTGAATAGTGATAAAACATCCAGCCCAGTCTACATCAAGTCCATAAGTCCAATATCAGCCCATGTGTCGGATACCAATCTATAAAGCCCTCTTCAGACTCACAAAGTACCTGCAATGATGCTGAATGCAGGAAGATCACAGGCCAGTGAATGGGAAGTCTTGTGGATCCAGTGTGGGTAGAGGCATCTCAGTGCTGGCAGAGGTCTCCATGTGGTTCTTTCAGCTCTGAGGTTCTGACTCCAATTAACCTGTCTCCATGTCATTTTTCCAGCTCAGGAGACTAGCATAGTTCCATGTTTCTTGTCAGCTGCAATGTCTCTCTGGGAATGAGCAGAGAGAGAGTGTCTCCTGCCTCCAAGGAGGAAATACAGGAGTTCCCCGATTCCTCAGGAGAAGGCCATGCCCACACAGAGGCCTCATAATCTATATTCTAACTGACAGGCTAGACCGAACCCCTACACTCTTAATCCTCAAATTGACACCAGATTATGTAACTACCACAGAGGGTGAGCATCACAGAAGGCCAGATTGTTAGAACAAAGTGTTCTTGCATTGAGGGAGCACTGGAGCAGAAGCCCAAAGTCCCTCCACAACCTCAGTGTGCTGTCATATAATTATGTGAACATGGGCCAATACCTCTATCATTATGAATTCATATATTAACATATGTACACACCTATGTTTATACCTCTATCTATATCTTTGCTTCCTAGAACTTTCCTCTGTTTCCTTTTACCTTCTTCCTGCCCCACCATCATGCTTGCCCTATTTCTGGCTCTTAGTAATTCCTCTCAGCTAGATTGCTGCTGCTCCAATACCCCCAGGATCTCTACGTCCTTGTTGTTGTTGATTTTAATGCTCTACTTGTTCCTTGTTTATGGCATTGTTTGCTCACGGATCCCTTCCCCCACCTCCTTCCCCCTTTAGTCTGTTCAGACCGTCGGTCCCGTGGCTTTCTCCTCAGGCTTGCTTCCCATGCTTCTCTTATGTAAGTAGGCAACCCAACAACAACAAAGCCCAAACAAAAAGAAAACAAAAGTTTGAAATAAAAAACAAACAAACCAAAAGAACCATACATAATTCCAGGTCTTTCCCCTGACCTTTATGACTGTCTCCCCACTGACAATGGGGGAATTCTGGAAGCTTCCCCTCCTAGTCTGAAGTCTATTTTAGAGGCTCTTCAGGGGCTTTGGGGCTCTTCTTTGCTCCTGTTGGTGTTCTGCTCTGTTCCCTTCTTGGTTTGCCACAGTGCATGGCATTCAGACTACACTAACTCCCTGCTGTCTGTCCCCAGGATTGTCCTCTGTCACAGTATGCTCCAGTGAGGGCACATGTCTTGAGCTGTTTGGGGCTCTACAGTCCTCTCTGTGCCTTAGCAGCTTCATGCAGGGGCGTCGTCCTCCAGGCTCAGTGTGTCCGTATGGGGTCTAGAGCGTCCCTTTCTCTTTTTCCTTCCTGGTTTCCTTCTGTGTGGGCGTGGCACGCCAGCCCCTCTCCCCAACCTGTAGGTTTAGGGTTGTCCTCTGTAGTGCATCTGTCTAGGGAGGGGGCAAGTTTGGCTCTGACTGGGGCCGCCCCTGTAGCCCAATCTCTTCATGCATTTCTCCATGTGGTTACATTGCCCTCAAGGTTTGGTGCGCCTTGATTGGGTCTGCATGCACACTCCCAATTCTGTGGAGACATAAACAATATTCTCCCACTGGGGGGGGTTAATACCCTGCTCCTCCCATGCCATCCCCCCCTTCTTTTCTCCCTCCTTCTAGGCCCCTTTCCCCTTCTTTGTGTTGGAATAACATGTACCTCCTTGGGTTTGGTCTGACCTCCGCCAACTGCTTGTACCTAAACCCATATATTGTAAGACAAGTGGCTTTTCTTCTATACCTACTGTGCTGATTGTACTTACCTCAGGGGACTCAGGTTGTACTTGTCTTTCTGTGATTAGCGAACTTCACTTAGCATAATTTCCTCCAACTCGTCCCAAGAAATGTGTTTTATGTGATCATCAGTGCTTTTTAGTGAGGTGTAGTAGTCCATTGTGTGTATGTGCCAGAGTTTACTAAGCCACTTGTCTATTGATGGAAATTTAGGTTGTTTCAAATTCTTTATGATCATGAATTGCACAGGAATAAACATTGGGGTGCAGACAACTGGTCATGGTTTATTTCTTACCTTCTCTGGGTAAGAGAAGGTAATGGAAATGGAAATGGAAATTAAAGGGATAGCTGGGTCATAAGGGAGTTCAATTACCATTTGCTTTACATATCGCCAGATCCCTTTCCAAAGGGGCTGTACCTATCTACAAGACCACCAGCTGTGGAGGAAAGTTCTTATCCCACCACATTCCCTCCAACATTTGTTGCTGTCTGGTTTTCTGACTTGGGCTCTCCTCAAGGGTGTCAGATGAGATCCCATGGTTGTTTTAATTTGCATTTCTCTGATGGCTAATGATCGGGAGAATTTTCTCAGATGCTTATTGGCCATTCAGGTCTCCTCCCTTGTGAAACTTCCATTCAGGTCTTTTGCCCACTTCCTCGGAGGGTTAACTGTTTTCCTTTTTTTGCAGGCCAGGAGAGTATTGTAGATTTTAGTAATAAAACCTTAGTCTGTTGTGTCATTGCTAAAAATCCTCTCCCAGTCTGTGGTTTCTCCTGCTACTCTCTTGGTGAAGTCTTTCGATGCACACAGGTGTTTAATGCTCAGTATATCCCACTTGTCAATTTCAGGTTCACCTGTGTGTGTACTCTTCCCTGTTGCAGTTAGCCCAAGTATTCCGAGCCAAGGTTCTTAGGTTTATCCCAATTCCTTCATTAATGGTCCTGATAGTTTGGGAAGAATGCCACTTTAAGGCCCAAAGTGTGCCTGGTCCATGCCATAATGTTTTCAATCACCTCAAACAGTTGGACAATGAATCAGAAAGACTGTAGAAGAATTGATGCATGTTGGCATTGGAAAAGAAAACTACCATGGACTGCTAAAAGAATAAATAGGTTTATCTTGGAAGAAGTGCATTCAGAATTCTCCTTAGAAGCAAAGATGGCAAGATGTTGTGTCATGTACTTTGGACATGTTATCAGGAGAGAGCAGTCCCTGGAAAAGGACATCATGCTTGGTATAGCAGAGGGAGGGCAGAAAGGAAGAAGATCCTCAATCAGTTGAATTTAACACAATACTTGTATCACGGGCTCAGCTATGATGAGGATGGACGGTATTGAGTCATGTCTCATTCTGCGTTACTATGAGCTGGGAACACCTCAAGGGCACTTTACAACGACACACGTCAAATCAATTCAATGACAGGAGGTTTAATTTGCTCTTCCCTGTTTTGAAAAGAGTGCTGTTTCTCTTTTGCTTTTCACCCAAATTAGATATGTGAAGCTCTGTCCATGGAAGCCACTGCATGTTGCTACAGTCTGTGTTGGTGGCACTCTTTTCTGGACATCAGGCAGCGTATTTTGAATGGATTATTGACTAACTCTTGAGAGAGATGAAAAATAAATTAGTGTAAATGTTGCTTCAGTATCTAATGAGTGAGATGAAAGAGGCCTGGCTTGGATTTAGCTGGACTGATTTACATCTTGCAATTAACTGGGTGGTATGCCAGGTACTGCCATTGGAGCTGAACTCAGACCCTAATAACATTTCATAGGTTCTGAGAAATTTAGGTTTTTTCTTTTAACATATTCAAAATCAATATTCAATATGAACTCAAAGCCATCTAACAGTCACTCGTAGCCAGGTTAGTGTGCATTACATGGTCATGTTGTTTCTGCCGGATGCCCCGAAGTGACTTCCACTTCGTGGAGATCCTATGCGCAACAGAGACCGTGCTTCTGCACGGTCATCACAAGTGTTAGTATGCTTTGGGCCCATTATTGCAGTTATTCTGTCAATCCGTCGTGTGCAGGGGCTCGCTCTTCTCCGCTGCTCTTCTACTTTACCAAGCATAATTCTGATTTGCTATCATTCCCATTCAATTTCTACTACAGATGAAATCTAATCACCAGTTAGAGAAAACTCGGTATGTAAGCAAAAAAGAAATCATGGAAATAATGCAGCAGAGCACACATTTACTTTTAGTGAAATAAATATCCATCACTCGAAAAGACAACTCTTTTGGGTTCTTATTATTATTTTGTTTACTGGTTTATTTGTTTTTAAGCTTTTATTCGCTTTGCAAAGCAACAACCAAAAATTTAAGGAAGAAAATACCAAAAAATAAATAATAAAGTTAGATTATGTTTTCTTACTGTGATTTTTGCAAAAGGATTATGTATTAGCCTCTAAGTGATGGAGTTGGAAATAACAGAAAGTGGCAAATCCCTTAAAATAAATGTAAGATATTTCAAGTCAATGAACGACTAGTGTGAATAATTCATACATTGCACAAAATTTTTATTAATGCATTGATCATAATTTAAAACTGTAGCATTCTTTCTCTTTTAGTAGTATAATCGTTGATAGATCAGATAAAATATGGCAACAAGTAGAGAAAAGGATGAAGAAGATGGGTGATTAAGTTTATATATTGCTCCTGTATCATGATACAGAGGCAATTTAGTGTAATAGAATGGACACATTCCCCATCATTGTAGATTGATTTCTACTCTTCAAATTTATTTCATGATAACTGGAACCATGTAACTTTATCTGAATTTTTTTATTCTAATGTTCAAAGTGGGAAAGTAATATTTATTTATATTTTTGATGCAAAGTGAGGACATTCAAGGGATCCTGTGGAAACCTACATGGAAAGGAACTGAGATTCACAGACAGAAACCAATAAGAAACCAGGCAGTCAGTGTATAGTCCATGGATGGAGCTTCTAAAAAGCAGGCCTTCTAATCTTAGCCAAGGCCTAATAAAATGATGCATCCCCAGGTGATTGAAAATATTATAAGAGATCCTGGACCAAATCATTCAGGTAAGTCACACTGTGATCCCTGGCCCACAGAAATTATGTGAAAAAAAATATTTGCTATATTTTTTAATATTATACTTAAAAAGGGATTTAATACACATATCATATCATTCCATAGTTTAATCACATCAAGTTCAATTGTAAAATTGCTACCACAGTCAATTTCCAGACATTTGTTTTCTACATGGACTCTATGATCTCGTCTTCCTTTTACATCCCCCATCCCCACCCCCACCCCAGGAAACCCTCATTCTATTTGCTGTCCCTATAGGTTTATCGATCCTGGATTTCATATACCAAAAAAGGAAAAATGTACAACACAACTTCAAGAGGGTGACTTCCAGTGACATAATACTAGGAGATGCACCCTAATATGAACAACCAAAAACTGAGGAACACAATACAAACCAAAAATGCAGAAAAATTTGGAAACCAGATCAGGTCCAGCCTCCATTGAAGTGGGGATCTACTGGCAAGGTTTTAACTATTTAAGTCAGATTTTTGCTTCTGATCTTCCATATCTATATCTCTCCCAAGCACTCTGTTTAGTGACCACTTTCGTCCCATCCCTCAATTTTAGATAAGGGGATTTCTTCAGATGCTTATTTCCTAGGTAGTTCCACAAATGAATCATGGGCTCCCACTGTCATCCTTCACCTCTGCACCCCGGATTCTCACATTTCAGCCGCTGATACTAGTCCCTCCTTTGACTTGGCAGTGTATGGATGACAATCCTCCACGACTGATGATGGTGTGCTTCTTCCGTGTGGACTTGGTTGACATCTCACTTAGCTGGCAGCTTGTTGGGAGACAAGCCTTTAAGACCCCGGAAACTATTTTACATGATGGCCAGGCACCACCTAAAGTATTTGCCAAGTTTTGTTATAGCACCTGTGGTAGTTATGTAATCTGGTGTCAATTTGAGGATCAAGAGGGTAGGGGTGGAGTCTAGCTTGTCAATCAGGATATAGGCCTCTATGTAGGCATGGCCTTCTCCTGAGGATTCTGAGAACTTCTGTATTTCCTCTTTGGAAGTGGGAGACACTCTTTCTCTAGACTCACTCCTTTGTAGACATTCTACTGACAAGGCTGATTCCCTGTGAGACATCCCTGTGGAGAAGTCACAGTGAGAAAGGCTGATGGAGCCAGAGAAGTCACGTAGAGACCCCTGCCAGCACTGAAATGCTTACAGCACCAATGGATCCAAAAGATTTCCCACCCACTAGCCTGTTATCTTCCTGTTTTCAGCGTCATTGCATGTGTTTCATGAGTCTGAAGATAACTTTATAGATTGGTATTGGATATATGAGCTAATATCAGACTTATGGACTTGATCTGGACTGGGCTGGGATGTTTTCTCAATTTTCAACTGCTCTTGTATATAAAGCTCTTTCTCATACACATATGAATGTCTATGGATTAATTTCTCTAGTCTACTCAGACTAACACAGCACCTGTATCTATGCTTTTTTAAAATTTGTTGTTACTTAGGAGTTATCACATCAAACAAAATCATACAATTGCTTCCATAATCAATCTCCAACCATAGTTTTCCTTCCTGAACTCCTTGACATTGTCTCTCTTTAATCTCCCCCAGCTGTTCCTATAGGGTGATTGACCCTGGGTACCCTTTACCAAAAAACAGGAAAAAAAAAATAACACAACTTTAAGAGAATGACCCTTAATGGCATAGCACCTCTGAGCTACACCCTAATATGAACAAACATAAACAAAATAAAACGGACGACCTACACAGGATTGCCAGAATAATGCATATCTTAATACAGCATACAGAGCAGTGATGTAGCAAGACTTTACTTGTCCGCCAACCAACAGTACATCACTCTGGGTGCAGCTGTCTTCTGTTTCCTCAGACACCATGTGTCTTTTTGTCATAAGTCCTCAGGTTACACGTGTGTCTGAGGTAAAATCCTGATCACCCCCAATGGAGTTCCCACATGGGATCTCTCTGATGCAGCCTCTGGAGTATGTGTGTGCCCCAAATATAGAGGAGTCAGTGTCTCAGTGTTCCACAGCACCCACCCTGGTTTCCTGGGATAGCTCCAGCACCTGAGTTCAATGTTGCCCACCACCAAAGACACTCCCTACCAAGTGTCTTGAGCTATTCCATTCTCATGTCATTTACTATACAGTAATAAATAACTAGCCTCATCTCACTTAGAACATGAAGGTAATACTCATTCCAAGATTGTGAAAGATTCAAAAGAGGTAAGCTATATGTGCATGTATTATGAAGTATAGAGTGGGCGCGTTTAAAGAACAGGTATTTAGTTTCTCACAATTTTGGAGACTAGAATTTCAAATTGGGATGTTGGCCATGTTAATTCCTCCTGGGGTCTCTGAGAGAGGCACTGCTGCTTGCTTCTCTTTTCTCTCCTAGTGGCTGTCAGAAACCCTGGGTGTTCTTTCACTATTAATAAACCCCTCTTCATAAGGCACCCACCCCTCTGTGTCTCTCCTCCTCTTTCATAAGACATGGTAGGTAGTGCAGTCAGCCAAGCCTTGGACTGCTAACTGCAGCATTGGGGGTTCTAGCCCACCAGCTGTTCTGCTCACCTAAAGTTCTGCAGCCTTGGAATCCTCAAATAGGGTTGCTGTGTGCTGGAATTCCCTAGGTGGCAGTGGGGGAGGGGGAGGGGGGTTGGGGGGTGATGGGGGAAGGGGTGTTGATGGTAGTGGTTATGTGTCTTTGAATAGACTCCAACTCATAGCAAGCCTGCAGGACAAATGTATTTAGGCTCTTGAAAAGAACTTAAAAGCCTTTCATAAAGAATTCGATAAAAGTAATAGGGAAACGATGGTTTCTTATACACATCAGGAACCTGGTAAGTATTTTATATGTGTTAACAAAACTCTTTATTCTAAATAAGTCTGTGAAGTAAAGATGGATGAAATAACCTCCCTATAGTGATATAGCTAGAAAATGGTGGAACTGAAGTTTGAATCTAGAACTTGTTCTAGTAACCATTGATATAAATATGCTATGTTCTATAAAGAATGAGTTATTTTCTTGTTAGTCTTAAAAAAGAATGAGGTAGATCTACACATATTTATGTGGAATGATTTTCAAGACATAGTTTTAAGTAAAAAGGAATATTCCATGTACTCTGTTTAATATACTATTATTTGTATGGATAAGCAAATTTATATTTGCCTAAACATATAGTATAAACAAAACAAACAAACAAACTCACTGCCATTGAATCATTATCGATTCATTGCCACCCTCTAGGACAGGGTAGAGCTGCCCCTGGAAACTTTTGAGACTGTAATTGTATAAGAGAGTAGAAAGCCCCACCTTGCTTGCCTATACATATAAAGATTCTATCTGTAATGTATTGAATGATCTGGGAATCATCAAAAGGAAATTAAAAGAATACACAGACACTGTGCCAAAAAGAACTAGTCAATATTGGATCATTTCAGAAGAGAGCATATGAGCAAGAACCAATGGTACTGAATGAAGAAGTTCAAGCTGCACTGAAAGCTTTAGATAAACCAGACTCCAGGAATTGATGGAATACCAATTGAAATGTTTCAACAAGCTGATGAAGCACTGGAAGCACTTACTCTTCTATGCCAGGAAATTTGGAACTGGACTGGACCAACTGACTGGAAGAGATCCCTATTTGAATCCACTGCAAATAAAAGTGATACAATAGAATGAAAAAATTGTACAATGATATCATAGCTATCGCATGCAAGCATATTTTGCTAAAGATCACCCAGCAAAGATTGCAGCATTACATTGACAAGGAGCTGGGCTAGATTCAGTAGAGGACATGGAGCAAGTAATATCATTGCTGTTATCAGATGGATATGGTGAAACCAGAGAATACCAGAAAGATATTTACTTGTGTTTTAGTGACTATGAAGAGAAATTTGACTCCACAGATCATAACAAATTGTCGACAGCCTTGAGAACACTTACAGTGCTAATGCAGAACTTGTGCATAGATCAAAAGACAGTTGTGGGAACAGAACAAGGAATGCTTTATGTTCAAAATTAGGAAAAGAGCGCTTCGGGGTTGTATTCTCTCACCATACTTATTCAATCTGTATGCCTAGCAAATGATCAGAGAAGCTGAATTATATGAAGAAGAATGTGACATCAGCATCAATGGAAGGCTGATGAATAATCTGCAATATTCAGACCACTCACCTTGCTTGCTGAAAGCAAGGAGGACAGGAAATACCTGCTGATGAAGATGGAAGATTATAGTCTTGAGTAAGGATAACAACTGAAAGTAAAGACCAAATCCTCACAATGGAACCAATAGGTAGCATTATAATAAATGGAGAACAGATAGGAGTTCTCAAAGATTTTGTTTTGTTTGGATCCACCATCAATATTCATAGAAGCAGCAGTCAAGAGATCAAATCATGCGCTGCAGTGGGTGAATCTGCTGAAAGCCCTCCATAGAATGTTGAAAAGAAAGAAAACTACTTTGAGGACTAATATATTCCTGACCCAAGCATGGCATTTTCAATAGCCTCATCTACGTGTGAAGGTGGGGCATTGGATAAGGGAGACAAGAAGAAGAATTCATGAGTTTGAAGTGTGGTGGTAAAGAATATGGACAGTACCATGGGCTCTCAAAAGGACAAGCAAATCTGTTTTAGAATTAGTGCCAGAGTGCTCCATAGAGGCAAGATACGGTGGTGAGACTTCACTTTACATAGTTTGGACATGTAGTCAGGAGAGACCAGTCCCTAGAGAAAGACATCATGGTTGGCAGAGTAATTGTTGTTAAGTGCCGTTAAGTCAATTGAGACTCGTAGTGGCCCTATGCACAACAGAAGGAAGCACAGCCCAGTCTTGCACAGTCCGCACAATTGTTCCTGTGCTTGAGCTCATTGTTGTAGTCACTGGGGTGTGAGGGATTTCCTCTTGTGCACTGCCCCTCTACTTTACCAAGCTTGAGGTCCTTCTCCAGGGACATCAATACTCGTGGAAGCAGAAGTTGGGAGATCAAAAGAGGAGTTGGTAGCATAGAAGGGCGGGGGGGAAAAGAGGAAGGTTCTCAATGAGATGGATCGACTCCGCACTTCATTTTGTTGTGCATGGGGTCTTGATGGCACCTAACAAGAACATACGTACATGACTGGGAGCCCTAGTGCTATAGTGAGTTACACTTTGGCCTGCTAACCATGAAGTCAGAAGTTCAAAACTACCAGCAGCTCCATGGGAGAAAGATCAGGCTTTCTACTGCCCTGAGGTGTTACAATCTCAGGGGCTGTTGGATTCTGTTCTATAAAGTCCCATTGCATCAGTATTGCCTCGATGGCAGTGAATTTAGTTAGTTTGTTTTGTTTTTTAATCCATAGACTAAGAAGGCCTGTTGCCAGGAGAAACTAATCCTTGGAAAAAGACGTCATGCTTGGTAAAATAGTGGTTAGCGTAAAGGAGGAAACCCTTTGACAAGATGGATTGACACACTGGCTGCATTGATGGGTTCAAACATGACCATTTTCAAGGTGGCACAGAACCACATGGTTTTGTCCGGTTGACTCTACAGCCCTGAAGGGTGGGAGAGGGAGGGGGGAGAATGGAGAACTGATAACAAGGGCTCAAATAGAAAGAAAATGCTTTGAAAATGATGATGGTAGCATATGTACACATGTGTTTGACACAATGGATGGATAGATGTATTGTGGTAAGAGTTGTATCATTTATAAAAAGGTTAAAATGTTTTAAATATAGCTTTGGGGGCAGAAAAGGAGCCCTAGTTCTGCAGTGAGTTAAGCTAACTGAAAGGTCAGAGGTTCGATTCCACTAGCTTCTCCCAGTGAGAAAGATAAGGCTGTCTCCTCGCTTGAAGACTCACGCCCTTGGAAGCCCCATTAGAATTGACTTGATTACCATGTTTTTGTTTGGTTGGTTGGTTTGTCTTTTTTAATATAAAAAGACTTAGTGGCATGTGGCTAGGCTTTGGACTGCTCTTTAAAATGTCAGAGGTTCCAACAGGGGTGTCACCAGGGTTGATATCACACAGTGTGGTAACTCATGGTATTATGCCTCTACTCCATCCCTACAGGCAGGGCCAGCCTGCAAACACCCACCTCCTCCTTTCATGGCCTGAGCAGCCTGGCCCTACCCTGCTTCACATAGGTCCCAATGCTGTGGTGTGACACTGTTTCTCCTGGTCACATCCAAGTGTGACACCATGCAGTTCCTCCTTCGGTCCATTGGTCAATATGAAAACACAACTTCCTGTTCAATGGTGGCATTGTACCCCACCTGCCCACTCCTTAGCTGGTGACAAGTAGGAGGAGTTAGTAGCAAGTTATCACAGTGGATGATGTTTGACACAAGCCTTACTGATGCTTTAGTGGCCTCTCCTTCTATGACCACAATCCACTTGGCCACTGGGACAGACCCTGGGATCATTTTATGTCATATTTTCTGACAGTATCAATGAGTCCTGCCTAAGCCCCTCCCCTCTGCCCCTCCTTCCATTCTAGAGAAAATTACTGGTTTTGAGCTCAACAACTGCTCGGTGGGAGAAAGATGTGCCACTCTGCTTCTGTAAACATGTACACTCTTAAAACCCCTGGAGAGCAGTTCTAACCTGTCCTATAAGGAGGGTCCCAATGAGCCAGAATCAACTTGACGATGAAGGGCTGCACAGACACCTTCTGGAAGAGTATTTTAAAAGATAGTGGTTGTTTCTGAGAAAATGGCTAACAGCTGGGTGGCAGGTGGGAAAAGACTTGCTTTTTACCTACATACATTTGTATCTTTTGCATTTTGTGCTATGTATCTGTCTTGTTTTCTTTGAAATGGTAGAACTTCAGCTCATTATCTTATGAAGAAGGAGAGAGCGCTCAGCCTGGGAATAAGCCATTTCATTCCAACAGTGATAGAACCCCAAAGCGTGATCGAGTAAATGGGCCATTAGAAGTAGATGCTTTTATAAAAATTGCAAACACTGTGGTACTGTAATGGTGATGGCTTTATAATATGTATGTTTTCTTTTTCTAATGTAGCTTAGGATCGTATAAATCCTTTCAGTTTGCTGCAAAAAACTCTCAGAAGAATAAAATAAATACAATTGTGTTGAAAATAACAGACTTCCCTAATCCTAGCTTTTTCACAAGGTGAATTTATAATAGTGATACAAATGCTTTAGAGTTGAGACTTTATGGGTCAAAAGGGGCAAAAATAAAACAACTGGAAATATCAGTTGGAAGCAAAAGCTATCTCCCTTCTCTTAAATATTTTAGATACATAAGAAATGAGAGTGCAGTGAATGTCCTATTGGGAAAAAAAATCTAAAGGTTAAAAGAAAGTGATTTTCTCAAGGAAACGTGTTCCAGTAGCATAGAGGTTGTAGAGCACTTCAGACAAGTGTCCCTATAGTGCGTGTAAGAGATCAAGGGATACAGTGTTTTCTGAGAAAGAACGCAGTGCATTAAGAATAAGATCTTCAGAGGAGTAAGAAATGTGAAGAGGCTGGCTATTGGTGGCTAGTGGTTGTGGATCATGGAAGGAGAGAAGTTAGAGGCTAGACGTGCACTGAGTGGTAGGACAACTAAGAAGTTGAAGACAATGTCTATATATTTAATTAACTAACCTCTAGGTACCAGTATGGACTAGTACTGCTCCAGGATTCACAATCAAACTGCTGGTTACTTGGCTTTTTTTTTAATTTGATCATAAATCTATTTTTCCTTTTTTTTAAATCAATTTATTGGGGCTCATACAATTCATCACAATACATAGATCAATTGTGTAAAGCACATCTATACATTTGTTGCCCTCATCATTCCCAAA
>NW_022106084.1:9889103-9893832 GCF_000313985.2 Echinops telfairi
GTTTGCCTACAAGCCTTTAAGACCCCAGACGCTATATCTTTTGATAGCCGGGCACCATCAGCTTTCTTCACCACATTTGCTTATGTACACATCTGTCTTCAGCGATCATGTTGGGAAGGTAGATATCATGAAATGACGGTTACTTGGCTTTTATAATTTCTTAGACCTTTGCTAATGCAAGGAGACCTGCTGGCACAGTGGTTACCAATTGGGCTGATAACTGCAAGGCCAGCAGTTCAAAACTACCAGCTGTTCCACAGGAGAAAGAGGAGGTTTTCTACTCCTGTAAAGAGTTACCATCTCAAAAGCTCACAGGGCCAGTTCTACTTCGTTTTATAGGGTTGTTATGAGTCAGACTTGCCTCAGGGGCAGTGAGTTTGGCTTGGGGCAGTTTTGCTAATGGTAGTGGGCAAATTAATCGGAACACTATTTTGTCTTAAAATTTGCATTTTAGAAAAATTGAAATCATATGAAAGAACTTTCTGCGATTGTATTCCTTATTCAGGATTAAATCTGGACCTACCACTCCGGCTTCTCAGTGAACACTGTCTCCCCCGTCAAAATTATCGCAAAGGCTGCCTTTACATCAGTAGCCAGTACTATAAAGTCAGCTTAGAGAACACTTTTTTTTTTCATCACTGAAGAATTCTGGTCCTCACAAAAGGATGATGTGCTGAAATTTTACTGATGTTTTGCTTATAATGACTACATTACAGAAATCCTGGAAGACAGAGAAAACAATCTCTGAATCACTCAAAATTGTCATTTTAAGAGAACCAGTGGTATCACTTTGGTATATTTCTTTGTAGACACTCATATAGTGCATATTTTTAATCATACAGTAGATTTAGTTCAGTACTTTCCTTTTTTATAGACAACATTTCCCATGCCTGTGTAAAAATCCCCTCATTTATCAAACTATTACAGTTCCCTGGTGTTGTACATTACTTTTGGTTTTTCACTTAGTATCACTACTGACCATCATTGTGTACATGATTTTTTTCTGGATTATTTCTTTAGGGTTATATCTCAAATGTGGTGTTAAGATGTCATAAAGATAACCATTATTTTTATCCATGCTAGTCCCTTATTAAACTATATATTTTAATATCGGCCACTGCCTTTGAGCTTGGCAAGCCATACCATTGTAGATAAAGCATTTTAAGGTTAGAGAAATGAACTAGCTTATTCAAGATCATATAGCTTGTATGTGTAGCTGTTTATGAACCCCAGAGAAAGAGAAATGAGAAGCTAAACCTCAGTATAAGTGGCAGCCCCATGAAGAATTTGAACATGAACACTTCTACAGAAATGTGTAGTTTCTGTTTTCCCTAAAGGGAAAAACTAGCTTTCTGGTCCTAAAATACAAACCAAACCCATTTCCTTCAAATCAATGCTGACTCGCAGTGGCTCTATATATAGTTTTTAAGACTGTAAAATGTATGGCAACAGATAGCCTCATCTTTCTCTCACAGAGCACCTGGTGAGTTTGAACCTCTAACCTTGCACTTAAAGCACAATGCACAGCACATAGCAGCAAAGTCTTCAGATTTTAGGGAAGTAGGCTGGCTCAACTAGTGGGTTCAAACTGCCCATCTTCGGGTTAGAAGGCTCACTTGTACGTCATAGCTTCTAGTGCTATTCTCTTTTATATAGTAAATGTAACATAGTAAATCTTCCAAATAATTAAATAGTAATATTAAGCTTAAGTAAGATTATGATAAATGGAGAAAAGATTGAAGTGGTCAAGGATTTTGTCTTGCTTGGATTCGCAATCAATGCTCATGGAAGCAGCAATCAAGAGATCCAAAGAGGAGTTAAATTAGTTAAATCTGCTGCACTAGATCTCTTTAGAGTACTGAAATGCAAGGGTGTTACTAAGTTGTGCCTGATCCAAGTTATGATATTTTCCATGACCTCATGTTCATGTGAACGTTGAACATTGAATAAGGAAGACTGAAGAAGAATTGATGCATTTGAATTGTGGCGCGGGAAAAGAATGGAAAGTACTGTGGACTGCTAAGCAACTCTGGCACACAACAAAAATGACAAGAGAGCTGTCAATAACTACTCATACTCAAAATTTGGAGTGCATGAATTACAAATCTAGGAAAATTGGAAGTTATGAAAAATGAGATGGAACACATAAAAATCTAAATACTAGGCACTAGTGAACTCAAAGGCACTGCTATTGGCTCTTTTGAGTAAAACTAGCATATCATTTACTATGCTGTGGATGACAAATTCAAGAAGAGTGGCATCTCATTCATCATCAAAGATGTCATTTGTAGATCAATCATAATGTACAATACTTCTTGTGACAAGATAATATCCATACACCTGCAAAGGAATCTTGCTAATATACAGATTATACAAAGGTATGCACCAACGAGTAGGATCCGTGGTGGTGCAGCGGTTATGTGTTGGGCTGCAATCTGCATGGTCAGCAGATGAAACCACAGCAACCCCACAGGAGAAAGACTGGCTTTCTACTCCTTCAAACAGTTACAGGCTCAGTAACCCAGAGGGGTTGCTGTGCATCAGCATTGCCTTGATGACAGTGAGTGAGTGAGATTGAAGCAAGTGAGGAAGAAAGTGAAGAATTGTACCAATATTTTCAGTCAACAATTGATCAAATATGCAATCAAGATGCACTGATAATTTTTGGTGATTGGAGTGCAAACGTTAGAAACAAAGAACGAATAATAGTTGGAAAATATGGCCTGGTGATAAAAGCTGGAGATCACATGATAGATTTTCACAGCACGAAAGACATCGTTTAAAATACATTGTTTCAACAATGATTAAATACATGTACTTCTCCAGATGGGATACAGAGAAGTTGAACTGACTATATCTGTGGTGAGAGATGACAGAGAAACTCTGTATCATCAGCTGACACAAAGTCTGGATCTGACTGGGTGAAAAAAACATCAACTGTTCATATGTAGGTTCAAGTTGAAGTTGAAGAAAATTAAAATAAGTCCAGAAGAGCCAAAATATAATCTTGAGTATCCCACCTGAGTTTTGAAAACATCGTAATAAAATATTTGATTCAATAAACACTAGTGACAGAAAACGTCATGAGCTGTGAAGTCAGAATCACCATACATGAAAAAAGCAAAAGGTCTTTCAAAAGACAGAAAAGAAAGATCAAAGTGGATATTAGATGAGACTCTGAAACTTGCTTTTGAGCACAGAGTAGTTAAATCAAATGGAAGAAATGATGAAGTAAAAGATCTGAACAGAAAATTTCTAAGGGAAATTCAAGAAGACATAGTCAAGCAATGTAATGAAATATGCAAACGTCTGCAGTGAGAAAACCAAAAAAGTGAGAACACTCTCAGCATATCTTAAGCTTAAGGAACCAAACAAAAAATTTAAACTTTGAGTTGCAACATTAAAATGCTATAAAGTCAAATATTGAACAATGCAAGAAGCATCCAAAGAAAATGGAAAGAATATTCGGAATACCTGTGATAGTTTTTTTGTGCCAACTGGGCACCTGTGAGAAGATATGGGTAGAGTTTAGACTATCAGTTAGGTCGCAGCTTGATGACTTCCTTTGGAGGTGTGACTGAGATAAATGTCTCTCTGGAGATCAGCCCCTCTCTCTTTTTGCCTTTCCCTTAATGCTGGTGAGCCACTTTGAGAACTCCCAGAGTCCTGTGATGCATCCACCACCATTGGATCCACAAGGCTTTGCACTCATCGGCCTGTGATTTTCCTGCCTTTTGCCCATTGCATGTGGTTGTGTGAGTCTGAAGAGGGACTTATGGACTAGTATCAGACTTATGGACTTGAAATGAACTGGGCTGGGTTGTTTTCCTGATACATAACTACTTGATATAAAGCTCTTTCTCATTCATATATGAGTGTCACTGGATTTGTTTCTCTAGTGAACCCAGTACAACACAAAACCAAAAATAAATACCTAGAACATCAAAAAGAACTAGTCAACATTCAACTATTTTAAGAGGTATTCAGTGATCAAGAACCAATGGTACTGAAGAAAGAATTTCCAAGTTGTACTGAAGGCATTAACCAAAAACAAGGCTCCAGGAGTTAATGGAATACCAACTGAAGCATTTCAACAAGTTGATGAAACACTGGAAACACCCATTTGTGTATGCCAAGAAATTCGGAAGACACTATTTGGCCAAATGATCAGAAGAAATCCTTATTTGTACCCATCCCAAAGAAAAGCAATCCAACCAAATGAACAAATTATGGGTGGTTTTGAATAACCAACCATTGGGTTAGCAGCTGATTACAAATCACATTAGCTACCAAGCTCTTCTAAGAAATTCTAGTTCAGGCCAATGAGATCCCATTGCTATTGATTCAATTCTGACTCATAGTGAGTCTATAGGACAGAGTAGAACGACTCTACATTTTCTAGGATTGTAAATATTTATAGGGGCAGATAGCAGATAGCATTGTCATTCTCACCTGGAGTGCCTTTGAGCTAGCAACCTTAATGTTTGCAGCTTAGTGCTTAATGCACTGCATTGCTCCTTAGGAGTCCTAGGGGGAAATTATTTCTTATTATAAGAGTTCTACGGGAAATAGATCTATGTGCCAATATTTATAGGTTTAGTATTAAGGTAGCAGAAGGACATTGGGCCTCCACTCAAGTACTCCCTCAAAGCAAGAATACTTTCTTCTATTAAATTGGCATTCTATGATGCTCACCTTCCCAACACAACCGCTGAAGACAAAGTGGGTG
>NW_022106084.1:9895087-9912089 GCF_000313985.2 Echinops telfairi
GCTGAACAAATCATCACAGAAGATTGCTTGCATGAAGAAGAGTGTGGAATCAATATTGGATCAAGGCTTATTAACCTGTGATATGCAAATGATGCAAACTTGCTTGCTGAAAGTGAGGAGAACATGAGGTACTTGCTGATGAAAATAAAGGACTGCAACCTTCAGTGTGGATTACAACTCAATGTGAATAAGAACAAAATCCTCACAAATGGGCCAATAGATAAGATCATGATAAATAGAGAAAACGTTGAGGTTGTCAAGGATTTTGTCTTGCTTGGATTTGTAATCAATGCTCATGGAAGCAGCAGTCAAGAAATCCAAAAGCATACAGCCTTAGATAAATCTGCTGTGCAAGACCTCTTTAGAGTATTGAAGAGGAGACTT
This sequence comes from Echinops telfairi, assembly GCF_000313985.2. NCBI lineage: Eukaryota > Metazoa > Chordata > Mammalia > Afrosoricida > Tenrecidae > Echinops > Echinops telfairi. Next base: position 9,895,472 of record NW_022106084.1, read on the forward strand.
TCAGGACTAAGGTGTGCCTGACCCAAGCCATGGTATTTTCCATTGCCTCGTATGCATGTAAAATTTGGACATTGACTGAAGAAGATTGAAGAAGAATCAATGCATGTGAATGGTGTTACTGGAGAATAATATTGAAAATACCATGGTTTGCTAATAGGACAAACTGAACCGTCTTGGAAGAAGTACAGCTAGAGTGCTCATTGAGGCGAGGATGCCTTTTCTTACATGCTTTGGACATATCAGGGGAGACCAGTTCCTGAAGAAGGACATCATGTTTGGTAGAGAGACAGTGAGAACAAGGAAGGCCCTTGAGCATAGGAAGAAATTGGAGGATGGTGCAAGACCAGGCAGTGCTTCATACTGTTGTGCATAGTGTGGCTATCGGTTGGAACTGATTGGGTGGCACCTCACAACAACAAACTCTTTACAGGAGTACAAAGCCTCATGTTTCTCTTGGAGAGCTGCTGGTGGTTTCGAACTGCTGATCTGGCAGTTAGCAACTCAATTCCTAACCCACTACTCTACCAGCTCCTTGTTGTTGTTAGGTGCTGTAAAGTCAGTTCCGGCTCATAGCAACAGTATGTATAACAGAGCGATCCACCTCACTGTCCCACACCATCCTTGCAATTGTTCTTCTATTTCAGCCCCTTGTTGCAGACTTTGTATCAATCCATCACATTCAGGGATTTCACCTTTTTCTCTGAACATCCATGTTACAGAGCATGATGTCCTTTTCTAGCGATTGGTCTCTATTGATAACGTGCCCAAAGAATGTGAGACAAGTCTGGCCATCCTTACATTCCAATGTACTTCTTCCAAGGCAGATTTGTTTGTTGTTTGTTTTTGGTTTTTGGCATCCCATGGTAATTTCAATATTCTTTATCAGCAACATAATTCAAATGTATTCATTCTTCTTCAGTCTTCCTATTCAATGTCCAAACTCCCTATGCATTCAAAGTGATTGAAAATATGATCAATGGCTTCAGTCAGGTGCACCTTATTCCTGCAGGTAACATTTGTGTTTTTCAATGCTTTAAAGAGGTCTTATGCATCAGATTAAGTACTGCCATGCATCCTTTGATCCCTTGATGATTGCTTCCCTAAGCATTGACTGTGGATCCAAGCAAGACAAAATCTTTGACAACTTTCGTCTTTTCTCCATTAATCATGATGTGATCTACTGGTCCAGTTGTGAGAATTTTGGTTTTCTTTATATTGAGTTGTAATCCACACTGAATGTAGAATCCTTGATCTTCATCCCCAGGTGCTTCAAGTCTTCCTCATTTTCATCATGCAAGGTTGTACCATCTTCATATGATGGGTTGTTAATAAACTTTCATCCAAGCCTGATATTGAATTCTTCCTCATATAATCCAGGTTTTCTGATTATTTGCTTAACATACAGCTCTGACACATAACTGTCCTGACCTTAAACCATGCAGTGTTCCCTTGTTCTGTTTGTCCAACTACCTCTTGATCCATGAAGTGTTCCAAAATGCCCATTCTTCTCAAGGTTATCCATAGTTTGTTATGATCCATAGAGTTGAATGCTTTTGCATAGTCAATAAAACACAAGTGAACATATTTTCGGTGTTTTCTACTTTCATCCAAGATCCAGCTGACATTAGCAATGATATAATTTGTTTTCATGTCCTCTTCTGAATTCAGTCTGACCTGTGGTAGCTCCCAGTCAATGTACTGCTGCAACCATTGCTGAATAGACATCAGCAAAATTTTACTTTCATGTGATATTAGTGATGCTGTTCTAAATTTGCTTATTCTATTAGGTCATCTTTCTTTGGAAAGGGTACACTTATGGATCCCTTCTAGTCAGGTGACCGGGTAAGCGCTAATCCAAAATCCTTGGAGTAATAGATCAGTGAGTACTTCCAGTGCTTCACTAACTTGTAGGAGTATTCAGTTGGATTTCCAAAAATTCCTCCAGTCTTGTTTTTGACTTTCAGTGTAACTTGGACTTATTCCTTTACTACTAGTGGTTCTTCACGGATGGTTGAATGTTGACTGGCACTTTTTGATACAGTGACCCATCTTTTTTTTGTGTTTCCTGATTCATTATATCTTGGCCATAGAAATTTTACATATTGCAACTTGAGGCTTGATTTTTAAAAAGAAAACAAAAACCTTTTAGTGTAAAATATGCTGAGCATAGTCTTAATTTTTCATTTTTTAACTCTAACTCTAATCAGTACTACCATCCTGTAAAATGGCAGTAGTAATAATAGTTGTTTATGAACCTGGTTTTGATTAGGGAGAATAATATTATCCATGATGACCTCTACTTTCTAACCTTTTAAAAAATTTAACATCAGTTGTCTGCTTCACAAAACCCTACGTTTTTTTTTGGTTCAGTAACCCATTGTGAATTCCACACAAAATTTATAGGCCATACCTTTCATTAAGTGGTTTATTAAGGAATAGTTGACAAATTTGAATTTGGATCAATAGGATCAATTAGGATCTGGATCATTAAGACTACTGGAAAATTCTTTTTCTCTTCATTGCTGAACAGTTCTCTCAGCCCATGTATTTCTCTCTCTCTCCCTCTCTCTTGCACTCTCCCTCATCGGGAGAGTCCAGGCCTCCTCTAGGGCCCTTCAAGATGGATTTCTCTTGGCACTGCTCTTTGTGACCCTGTCATCTGTCACCATATACTCTACAACTGTGCCCCTTCCAGGCGTCGGCTGTCTTCTGTGTTACAGCACTTGACCCATGATCTAGCGTTTTAAAGAGATTTCTACTTCCTCATTTCCCCCACATTTTTCTTTTCTTTCTTCTTTCTGCTGCTTCCAGCCTCTAAAAAAACTGCTGGGGGACTTACTGCTTAAGTAAATGACCTCCTGCTGGAGTTCAAGGCCATGCTCATGCCATTTGGGTGACACAAACTGACAGAGCCTCTTCGGTAGGCTCCATATTTGTAGCCTATGTTCATTTGCATAGTAGGTTTTGGTCATCTTATTTGCATAGTCCATAATCTCTTCATTGGATTGGGTGTCTTAATAGGTGCACACCCCTCACAGGGAGGCCTTCAGACCAGAACCAGACATGACGTTGTGCTGTTTATGACTTACCCAGGAAAGATCCATAACCCAGGCAAAAGTAAAGAACCCTCTAAGATATCCACTATGCACAATTCACCCCTCGAGGGCTAAGGGAGAAAATCTCTCAAGCTGTTTTTCCAAAGAAGCATAAAAAAAGGTCACATGAAAGAAGCTGTTTCACCACCGACACACTGAGTCCCAGTATCGACCGGAAAGAGCAGGAAGCTGGAGTGTGGAGCACATGGATGTAGCAAGGACACTGGGACTTCAGCAGATTCCAAATGTATGGAAGTTGGGTAACTGGTTAAGAGAGAAACGTACACTGTGAACCTCCATGACTGCCTGCTCATGTCTCTTCCTCCTGAGCTCTAATCTTCTCCCCACCATGTATGGCCCAAACATTGGGTAAGTGCAGAACAGAGGTGAAAAAAATGTATTAGAAAGTTTTACTTTGTGTCAGGCATCACTCATCAATGAGGATAATCTTTTCTGCTGATTCCAGATAGACTCATAATTTTTCTCAACACTTGCTAAGAAGCCACTGTAATTGAATAGATTTGGGCTGTCAGAGAAAGCCTAATTGCTATTGCTGGTTAGCTCACTGAACTTTTTCAATGATTAGGAGCTAGCATATTGGGTAGCACAAAATGATGTGAAAGTAAAAGTTGAGCTTCACATATGAATACTCTGCTGGACAGTAAAAAATATTCCATAAACAACTTCTCTCAAAAGATGTATACATATGCTGAAATACATGTATATGAGTACCTATATTCATATGCATGGCTATATCTATTTATCTACCTATATAATGTAGATATCTATATATACACATATTGAAATAAAGAGTTTCCATTGAACAGACTCACTGGTGGTAACCTTATGTGTACCAAAAAGAACTGTTTTACACAGGAGGTTTAGTGGCTGATTTTTTGAAAGTACATCATGAGGTCTTTCTTCTGAGGAGCTTCTGTGTAGACTTGAACCTCCCACCACTTGGTTAGTGGCTGAGTGTATTAACCATTTGTGCCACTCAGAGACATAAGTCTGTCTGTCCCTTTCTCTCTCACTATACGCACACATGAACACACACACAGTATATGTATATGTTCAGGATATATATATATGTGTGTGTATGTATAAATATATGTGTATATATATGAATTTAAGGAAAGAATTCTGCTATCCCCAAAATTGTGAGCTTCAGTTCATGCACAAAGGCATGTCTTCCAAAGAAACTGTATTTAGGCACGCCTCTGAAATCCATGGGTGACTACAGAAAAGTTCTTTCAGTAACACATTTGTCTACATCTTGTTGGCATGTCTTCAAAAGAAAGACCAATCAAAACAATGGTTTTCCGGGATCTAGTTAAATTCGAGGTAGAGAGGTCAACTCAGAAGGTTATGAAGTGGGGACTAATCTTGATGTTTTCTCAAAAGACACAAAACAATCACTGGGGCTTCTTATTCAGTTTTAAGAAAACTTAAAACTTACTGGTGAGAACAAATAAAAGGCCAACAAAATAGTGCTGAGGATATTCTCCTGCTTAACAACAACACAGCCGCTCGTTCTTTCAAGGAAGCAAAGACTGTTTTAAGAGGATTTTGTTGGGAAACCTTATCCTACCCCCCTACAGTCAGTCCGAGGCGGGACATTTCTGACTTGTGCCTTTCAGACATCTTTGCATTTCCCAAATCAGAGAACATTTCAGAAGAACATGATCTGAATCTGCCAAGGAAGTCAAAGCGGCTGTATACACGTGGTATGAACCAAAGCAATGCGGAGTCCTTCTGGGAAGCTTAGAGAGATGGAAACCTTACCTTCAGAAGTGTATGAACCTGGACGGAGGATATGTTGAGAACTGAGGGGTTTATATTGTAATATTTGTATTTAATAAAAGTTTCCATGATTTTGTGATAATACTGTTTGGCTCTCCCTGGTGTGTTTGTGTGTGTGTGTGTGTGTGTGTGTGTGTGTGTATACATAAATACACAGATATGTATTTAAATCAAGGGAACCAAACTTATGATCATTCCATAGTATCAGCACATTGAGTAAACAAGTTCTTTAACCTTTGAACTACTTGTTTTTCTCTTGTGCATAACTTGTTTTTGGTTTGTTTTGTCTTAATTTTGGGGTGAGTCTCAACTTCCTCCTTCACTCTATCAGCCTGCAGAGCTTTGCTGACACTGCACTTGGCGGCCTCCCTTTGTGATGGTGTGTCATTCTGTGCGTGATTGGAAATGAGTCAGAGACGACTGCCTCAAGGTCTGTATCCCTTTATACAGTAGTTGGCATAATCTTCACATTGTGGATATTAGTCTTTAATGCAAAAATGGAGCAATGCTATTACAGTGGAGATCAAATTGGGTTTCACCCAAGCATTTTTCATATCTCTTTGAAAATGTTCATTTTCTCACTTCCCCCTCATTGGGGAAAAAAAATCCCTAGAGCAGGAGCCCTCTCCAGAGTTATGCTTATGTATTAAATTCTTGCCAATGGGCAAATCTCCTGACCCAGGAAGGTTTATTCTAAAACTTTTATAAATAATCCCATCCCATTTCATATACTTCGTCCTGCATTCTAATTACATTTTCTGAGAAACTCAAGAGCAAATTTGATTGCCACTATTCCTAGAAGAGATGAAGTTGGTCTTAACCTAAGCTGCATAAAGCCCCATTGCCCCTTTGGATACTTTTTGCTTAAATCTTTATCAACATGTCAAACAAAATTTATTCTTTCTGATTATGGCTGGGTTTGGGAAAGAAAGACTAGATGGAAGGACTGAATTACTAATTTAAGACTCAGCAGTGGTGATTCTAAGTGTCAATACGGGGATACACACAGAATTCAGGGTTGTGGATTAAGCGACAATTTCAACTGAGTTCCCTGAAAAGTGAATTTGACCCTTCATCACCAGAGTTATAGATATTTTAAGTTTGCATGTAGATATGTGTTCTGAATTCTGAACAAATGGATGCCTGCCCAAATAGTGAAGCCTGAAAGAACAACTACAAAGTCACAGAAATTGATAGGAGCACATGAAAATAATTTGGTATAAGGACTCTGAAATCAGAGAATTAATGCACTGATTGCTTTTTTAATTGCATCAAACTTATTTGACTACTACGTCCCACAAGCAAGTTTGCTATGGCGATGCCAAGTGTACATAAGGCCTCCCGTACGACACGTCTAGTGGTTGGTGGTAGTGGTTTTATTGAGAGGAGATAGGCAGTGCGTTCATTTTTCAATAGCTCTTTGATTTAATAGTTCGTTCCTGTTGTTTCTGGATGGCAAAAGCGGTTTACACTTGACTGCTAACCTAAAGGTTGGTGTTTACAGTCCATGTCGTGCCACTCTAGAAAGAGCTGGCTATCTTTAAAGATTAGCAAAACCTCCATTTTGGGGTTCCGGTGCTGTAATCTTTATCGGAACAGGCAGCCTCATCTTCCTCCTTCAGAGCAGCTCCACGCACCGTCGAATCAATGCTGACTGTAGCTGTGTGCTGGAACAGAAAGCCCAGTCTCTCTCCGGCGGAACTGCTGGTGGTTTCGAATTGTGGGTCATGTGGAGAGGAGCTAGAGGGTTCAAAGTGCTGACCTTCTGATTGGCAGCCCAACAAGGAAGAGCCAAGAAACTCCTATGGAGACGTTCTACTCAGTACTCTATAGGGTAACCATTGATTGGTATGGACTCAGATCCAATGAGTTTGCTTTTTATGTTTATTGCTGTCTCTGCTCTGTGGCTGAGTACTCACCACAGCTTCAGATCCAGTTGAATTGAGAAGTTAGTAGTTCAATCTAGACAAACCAAAATCTGGATTTTTTTTTACAAGGGGCAAGTGTCATTATATTCATGAATTTCTAGTGGTCTTATGGATCATAGTAAAGCTCAAACACTTCTTTTTACTTTGTTTTGTTTTGTTTTTTTAATCATTTTATTAGGGGCTCATACAACTCTCACCACAATCCATACATACATCAATTGTGTAAAGCGCATATTTGTACATTCATTGACCTCATCATTCTCAAAACATTTCATCTCCACTTAAGCCCCCGGCATTAGGTCCTCATTTTTCGAAACACTTCTAATGGAATGATCAACAGACACTTGCTTACAGAATCAATAAGACAGGGAGGAGTAGACCAGCACCCATCATCACCTGCCTGGCTCTCCAAAGTGAAGCTCCTGTTCACAGGCTTACATAGTATCCAAGCAGGTTTTAGGAGGAGAACCTTAAGTTTCTCTTTCTCTGGATTAAATATGCATTGAACAGTCGTGTCTATATGCTAAATAATGGGTACAGGGTTAAGGAAGAGAGCAGTGAAAGAAGTCCACGAGAGGTACATGACATAATAGCAACAGAATGTGCTCTGTGGGCTATGGGCATCACTTATTGTGCCGGGTCAGGCTATTCTAACTCCCTGGCTCCAGAGAAGAACCTTTCATCCTTTGTTCCACTAAGACAGATTTCTGGGTTTCGTCAAGGGGCCATCATCGCCCCTTTAAGTACATGCTTCATGTTCATTAGTAGCTCATCGGCCCTTTAGCAGATAGAGAGACAGAGAGGGGAGAGTTACAGTAGCCCATGCATCTAGGAAATAAGTTTCTTTAAGCAAAAATACCCTAAAGATTTTGTTGAGTGCCATCCTGTAAACCAGCATCAGGACTCATCTCAATTCATAAGGGGGTAAAAAATATACATATACATGTATCTATCAGCACAAAACTGGTGCTTATGAGGTAGACGTCAGACATACTTCCAATCTCCAATTTTTGATTCTTTGGACACCAGTGGTCCTGCCCATGGCATTCTATTCTTCTCGGCTGGACTCGTTGACTAACTGTCATGACCGCGCAGAATGCACAGAGTACATGTGTGGTTTGTTAAAGAAACAACAGACTATCGTGTGGAATCCAGTCAGCGCTCTCAGCTGCTCTCATCTCTGTTAGCAGGCTGCTCAGCCATGTCAGCAGACCCTGCTTGGCCATGCACATTCATTGGGCATGCCCATTTTGGGCTGTGCAGGCCTTTCCGACTTAAGTTTTCCTGCTGTCAGCCTCAGTGTTGCCAAGTGACCCAACTTATGCCCTGTGTGGCATATCCCCTAGCAGCATCTTTCTCCCAATCACTGCTGATTCTGTGGCTAAGGCTCCTCTAGGACGTCTCACCACTGACGTTCTGCTGCAAGACTCCCTCCTGGGCCTCCCCTGATTGGCCTTCTGCCACCAGGCCCCTTTTAGGCTCCTGACCATCAACACTGTTCTCACGCTTGACACACTTCAGCTCCTTGGGGAATTTCTCCTCACCACCCCCTAAAAAATCTTTGTAGGGTTAGAGAAAAGACAAACAAACTCCTTGTCAATTTCAGGGTATGATGCTCCCAGTAGTATCACAGACTGACCAATCCCTTTGGTCAGTTCTATTGAGGGGACTCCCCCCCCCCCCCCCTCCAGCCCCCCCACAGCTATTTTCACAATGAATAAGCAACTGAACCCTGCTAGGTCAGTAAAACAAACCAATCACAGGATTAACTGTGACCCAGTCAATCATTTTTTTGACAGAATTACAAACACAAACCCAGAAAAGACATATGTAAAGAGAAACCCATTTCACTATCCACCCTTGTCCAGTAACATTCAGATTGTAGAAGACCATAGCACCAGAGAGGAAGATTGTAGAAGAATAGCACCATAGAAGTTGAAGACAGTCTGGCCTTAATCTGGGAGAGGAAGTTGGTTCCAGATGAGCGAGGCAGATGTGCAAACTGTGCAGTTTCTTATGCCTGCAACTCACACAGTTCCATGGAGTCTTCACTCAGAAAAATCCACATTGTGTTTAGTGTTTTATCAGCACTGCCTTAAAATTTTAGAATTTATGATCAGAAAACTCTGCAGTTTCATTTTGCACTGATTCCTAATACTTTTTCAATGTAATCCTTCAGAAAAGGCTTTTGCTGAACTGATTCCTTTCCTTATAGAAATACAAGTGGGATAGAGATAGGGTTTGGGGGTTGGTTTGTACTGGCTTATTTCTTTCTAGAGTTCCAGCAGAGAAAGGATAATTTTCAAGGGTTGGGGATGATCTAATTATTACTGGCACACCTATTCACCTTTCATAAGAAGATGGGTGGTATAATTAATATTATAACCATTTTCTGGCCAGGTTGTGTGTGCTACTGCACAGAAATTCATTGATCATTTTAAATGAAAATATTTTATTATGCTGAACCAAAACTTAATTGTGTGACTCCTTGACTTCCATTCTCAAGAGAAAGGAAATATAACAATCAGCCAATATATCATTCCAGGAAAAGTTAATTCTGACCAGAATTACATTATTCCAAGTAAAGACAGTAAAGGTGGAAATTAAAAGTTATATTTCATGTATTTACAGATATAAGAAGCTGAATATTAGAGTTACTTAAGCAGCATGTGACAGCTATTTCTCTGGAGAGACAGAACCAACAAGAAGTATGCAAACCCACTGCTCAGAAGTCATGCCCACTAATGACGACACTATAGTGACTTTTATTAAGGCAAAATATCAATATGGGAAATTACTATATCTTGACATTACCTCCATCTAGGTCTATATATGTCTGAATGCAATAACTTCCTATAATAAAATGCTTCTCTGAAGAATTTTGAGCTGTTCGATTTATACCACATCAAAATAGCAGTTTTAGCATCTTTGAGGGACTCAAATAATGTTTTCAAAATGTTTTTTGAGAGACAGAGTGAGGAGAATGGAGTCTAAAGGGACAAAATCAGAGCTGTTGGGCAGATGGAGTCAAACTTTCTAATGAAAGTCATGTAGAGCATCCCTTGCTGGCCTTAAAGAATGAGCAAATGCATTGGTGTGATGGAAAACACCTCTTTGACACAACTTTTCTAGCCTTTTTATCACGTTTTAGCAATGCATTTTTCTATTTTCTTAAAAAAAATTTCTAAATAAGCCCCTGTGATTGGCCTGTGTCTTTCATAAGCATTTATCAAGATTACTCCTTTAGAATATCAAATTAACAATTGCTATAACCTTCTGAGTTGACCTTTAAGCCTTGAGTTTAATTGGCTGAACATGTAGGTGAGTCTGACCTCCTGTAACTTTATGGAGACAAGAGAGAATCATTATCAGTATCAACTGCCCCAAGTTGATGCCTGTAAGGTGCTAGGAGTTGTCACACATACTTCTACCCCCCCAAACATTTTACTAACTCTGACACCAACCATTCTCCCCACAATATTCTATATGCCCCTGTTTGGGTTCAATAATTCATTGCCATGGCCATACCGAACACAGAACATGTTTTTTGGTTATGGAGCTTATTGGCTGATACAGACAACTAGATACACATAGAAATGTGCAGAGAGAAAGAGACTGGCTCATGACTGGATGGGCTCAAAATACAAAAATCAAGAAGGTCAAGCAGAGTAGGAAACTCCAGCAGGACTTCTATGCTCCAGCCTTGAGGCAAAATATCATCTCTCCAAGAATTGAATGAATGAGGCCCACTAATTGGATGAGGTCCACCCACATTATTGTGGTTCATCTCTGTAACCTAGAGTTAACTGATAGTAAATGCTAATCACATCAACAAATATCTTCAGAGAAATCCCTGAACTAGGGTTTGATCAAATGAGTGGGCACTATTGATTAGCCAAATTAAAACATCATTAAAAAAGCGCCCAAAGATTATTAACCCCTATTAATGAGGTAAAGATGTATTGGATGAAAGTTATGAAAATGTGCCCTAACTTTTCATAGAATATTTTCCTGTTCCTAGTATCACCCTCAGTTCACACGTGTGTTCACACAAACACACACTCTTAGCACTCCATAAAAGAAAGGGTTATATCAGCCCTTTTGTTTCTATAACTTTGGCAGAAGGTAGAGATAAAAATTTACTATTATCACATTTTCCACTAGTAGAGAGACAACCATGTCCTCAAGGAACAGAATAAAAAGTAGATTCAAGATTTCTGAGGTGGGCCTAAATTCAAAAGAGAGTGAAATGGAATCTGATCCTTAGATTTCCAGCAGGTTAAGGAAATGTCTAATATAACTGGCCCTTCACAAACATTTCGTTCTGAGGTTTTAGTTTCTGTAAATACACCTGATCCAGGCACAGGCTCTGTCTGGTCAAAGTCTGTATATCATGCTTTAGTTTATACTGTCACCTAGCTGTCTCACTGCGTTTCATCAATAACCTTTGGTTAGTTTCTCTAAAGCAAGGACTGTCTAAATGGCTTCGTTTTCTACACTTAGTCCAATACTACAGATTAATCTGAACTGACCTGAATCCATATCCCTCCCCATTTCAGGGTTTAAAATAAGCCTGTAGGGCAGTGCTTTAGAGCAGAAGTTATAAAAGGAATAAATACAATTTTTAATCAAAAATCAGAAAGATCATTTTATTATGTCCTCATGAAAATTAAACTATTTCTTAGAATTTTCATTAGGGATATTTCACATGTCACAGCCACGGGCACATAATGCAATAACCAGAAATGAAATGTTTTCCTTGAAGGAAAGAAGTTATCAAGAACATGGAGATAGGTCTAAGGGGCAGGCGCTGAAGAAAATTTCAGCTGCCATTGCATGAGAAGCACTCGTGAGCCTGGTCATGTGGGTCACGATCCTTTCAGAAATGTCATCCTTAAAGTAGAAAGCAATGCAAATGCAAAGTTCCTCTAAACATTCTTTATGAATAACCCTTTAATTTTTAAACTCTGAATGGATTTAAGAGCACATGAAATGATGTTTGAAAGAATAATAAAAAATGGGTATTTTTTTCTTGAGAGCTGAAACAATAAAAGCACAATATCTTGAATAAAAAAAATCAGAAACTTATCTAAAACAACAAGGTTAAAGTCTGTATTATAAAGTACTTATGAAACTATCTAGTGAAGCATGTTTTAATTTTTCCCAAATTATCTTCTGCCTTTTCAATGCCTTTAGGTAGAAATGAAGATTATAAGAACAATTTGTAGAAACTCATTCTCAAATCCTTTTGTCTCACATTCTCTGCTCCCCAGGGAGATGTTCTTGTATTGTGAGGGTATTTCAGAGAATTTAATTGTATTCCTTTGCATAAAATCAGACCTGTCTGAAACGCTTCAGAACAATTAGCAAATTGTCATCCATTTTCCTCTTCTTACGCACTGTCCCCCAGGGACAAATGGAGAACTGTCACAGTGGTAATTGCAGACATTCGTTTTCCTTTACCTTTTCCTGCTGACTCCTAATCCAAGCCTGACACAAATACAGTTTTAGGGCTTACAGAAAAAAAGGCCAAAGTGTAGCTTCAATGAGCCAAACTTATTTTCCAGTTCCATGATTTCCTCCCTCCTGGTATTTCACAAGGGAGCTGATTTCCATTTCACACCCCTGAGAGAGAACATTATCATATCATCATGAAGAGCTAAATTAGCTCCTATTATCCCTGAGCTGATCATCTGAGGTCAACCAATTGGAATTTATCTTTGCTGATCTCGGAGCTTGAGCTTCTGGGAACAGTAAAACAAGACAGTGAACCAAGAGGTGTCTAGTGTCCCCTCTTGAAGTAGGAAAACATCATGATCATAAAGAGCAGGGTAATTGCATGCCAAATGAAAGTAACACTGTCATCAAAAGGTTTTATTATTAATTAATATATCTGTGAGCAAAGGCACTCGGAAAAGGTTGGTATGTTTCTTTTAAATTCTCCTCAGAACGTATAGGCTGCTTAGAAAGGCTTGTAAAATTGTAGGAGGTAAATGAATGCTCAGGAGTCCTGAAGGACACAGAAAACATTGAAAGAAGATGGAAGAAAATTGTATTAAACAGAACTGGTCAGCACTCAACCATTTCAAGAGGTAGCATGACTAAGAACCAATGACTTTTGAAGGAAGAAGTCCATGCTTCATTGGAGGCATTCTTGAAAGACAAGGCTTCTGGAACGGACCAAATGAAACATTTCAATAAATCGGCAGCTGGAAGCACTCACTCAAAGTTGGCCAACTCTGGTGAAATTGGTTGGTATGGCTTTTCCATTCATAATCTTTGCAACTCCCAGCCAATGACTCTAAACCCAAACCATATTCGCTGGCATCAGTTTATTCCCATTCATGGTGATCTGGTAAGACAGGATAGAACTGCCCCTGTGGGTTTCTAAGACTAACTTGATACAGGACAAGAAAGTCTCATATGTCTCCCATAAAGAAACAGGTGGTTTTGAATTGCCCAATGCATAACCCACTACACTACTAGGCTTATAGACTAGGTGGGAGTATGCAAATAATGTTTAGAGGCCACTAACTCAGGGGTTGACCAATTTTATAATTCCTCTAGGTATAAACTTTGTGATTCTCCTGTGATTCCTCTAAGCTATAGGTGACCAGTACTGGCTTGATGCAGTCAGAGGCCTAAGATAAGGTAAATAAGGATTGCTTTTGGCTGCTTTAAGAATTGAGTTTAGGATCTGCCTGTACTAGGTTTATACTGTTTTCTTCTACCTACGGTTATTGATGTAATAATTGATAGAACTGATTATTAGGAAGTAAAAATAGAGAGTTAGTAAGCCTACTTGCCTTCATCCATTTAAATTGTATCCTTATATGGATTAGGATACACCTACAAAGAAGGCTCTGAAAAGAAAAGCCCTACCCAGTGCTTTGGAAGACTCAGGACAGTTGCACTCAAAGAGACTTGGCTAGAAAGAAGGCTGTTGACAAACTGAAGGTTTATAAAAAAGGAACCCTTTGGCGTTTTGAATATTGAAATATTTGAATTTTTCAAATATTTTGAATTTGAAATATTCACCATCCTTGCTTTAAAGGAACATTTTGAACTTCTTCTAAGACATATTTCTTCATTCTTCCTGAAGTTCATGGGGTTTGTGCCTAAAGCTAGAAAAAATTGAAGCCATGAAGAAACGTTCTTCTTTAGGACTAAACATTAAAGGGAGCCTTTGGGCAGGCTGAAATGCTTCCTAGGTGACTACCTGGAAGTCACCTGAGTGGAAGCGGGATAAATGAAGCAATAGATGCATTGAATCTGGCCACTGACACCCGTGGACCTGGTTCACGGGGACTAGAGGAGAAGATGAGCACAGGCTGACTGGTCTGAAGTCTGTGACCTATGACAAGGAGGCTAGTGTTGCTGAAAATTTGTGATGAGGCCCATGGTTTAAAGCAGAGGTGACCAATGGGCACCCTGGGAGGCTAGGTGAGGCAGCCCACATTGAGTTGACCAAAACCCTACCAGGTGAAGAGAAGATTTTTGAGCCTGTGAATTGGTCTATATTGCTGCTGACTTTATGGATAGCCTAACCTGATTTGACTTTGCTCATCGATGTGAACTCACAAGATTCCAACTGGAATGAAGATTCTTCACATCAAAGAACATGCTTGTCTCCTCAGAGTACTGGGTTGATATAAGGTGGCAATGTAGAAATTGGATAACCAAAATGGGGAGGATAAAGGCACTAAGTGGCTGGCTTATAAAGTTTTATAGAGAGTGGGAATATGTCCACAATATTATAGGACTAAGATATAGATGTGAACTTAATTGCAATTGTTAGGCATAGAGTATTATTCTTTTGCTCACTTATAGAATATTATGTTTAAATGAGGATGGCACATATTGAATTTTATGCATTTTAGTTTTACCCTGTTAAGTACAAATATGATTTTTCTATTGTCCTTGTTTTAAGAATTATATACAGTTAGAGAGTTGTGTAAAGGTGTCAAGATGACAAGGGGTGGTCTGTGATAGTTACCCAATTACATGTCAACTTGATAAATAAGAATGAAGTGATGGAGTCTAGCCTGTCAATCAGGTCACAGCCTGAATATCCCTCCTTGTGGGTGTGACCTTCTCATGAGGATTCTGGGAACTCTTTCTCTCTTGATGCTGCCATCAGAAGAGGTGGACCTCTCTTTCTCTCTGCCTCTCTCTCTCCTTCACATCCTGTTGACATGCTACATGGGGCTACATTGATGGCAGCCAGAGCCTTGGAGATGCTTCCACCTCCACTGGATCCACAGAACTTTCCACCCACTGGCCTGTGATCTTCCTACATTCAGCATCATTGTATGTGCTGCATGAGTCTGAAAAGGAATTCATGGGATACTATTGAACTCATAGGCTTGGTCTGGACTGGACTGGGATGCTGTATTGATACATAATTACTTCTGGTTATGAAGGTCTCTCTTACACATATATGATTGCCAATGAATTTGTTTCTCTAGTCAACCCAGTCTAACACAATAAGCAAAGAAAATATTGAAGCTATGAAAGGTTTATTTCCCTTGTATGCAAATCAATGCCCATGAAGGAAACAGTTGATAAATTAAAGAATGAATTGCACTGGGAAAATATGGTGCAAAAGTATTCTTTATAGTGATAAGGCAAAGACGTCGCAGTGAGAACTATGTTGCACATGACACAGGCTATAAGATTTTCAGTCACTTCATGAATGTATGTGAACGTCGAATAACCAATATGGAAGACCCAGGAAGAAATTGTGCATTTGAATTGGCATATTGAATTGGAATACTGGATCTACCGATTCAATTGGTATACTGAATATACCATGAACTTCAGGAAGAATGAAGAAATATGTCTTAGAAGAAGTTCAAAATGTTCCTTTAAAGCAAGGATGGTGAATATTTCTTTCATATTTCTGGACATGTTATCAGGAGGGACCAATATCCAAAGAAAAGCATCATACTTGACAAAGTAGAGGTACACTCTCAAAAAGATTGATTGACACAGTGACTGGAGCAATGGACTTTATTCTATTTTATATGTTGCTCTTGGTGTTTTCAGGTGCCATTGAGTCAGTGTTGACCTGTAACTACCCTATGTACAATGCAACAAAACATTACTTGGTCCTGCACCATCCTCATAGCTGCAGTTACGTTTGAGCACATTGTTTCAGCTACCAATTCTATCCCTCTTGTTGAGGGTCTTCCTATTTTGTGTTGGCCCTCTGCTTTAACGAGCCCATGTCCTTATCCAGGGAGCACCTCTCCTAAGAACAAGTCCAATGGACTTGAGATAAACTCTCATCCTTTTTGCTTCTAAGAAGCAAGTCAGGTTGTACTTTTTCCAAGACAGATTTGCTTATTCTTTTGGCAGTCTGTAGTACTTTCAATATTCTTAACCATCACCAAAATTCAAATTAATTGATTCTTCTTATGTGTTTTTTAATGAATGCCAACTTTCACATGCATGTGAGACGATTGAAAATCCTATGGCTTGATTCAGGTGCAGCTTAGCCCTCAAAGTAACATCCTTGCTTTTCAACACTTTAAGATGCTGTATAGCAGATTTACCCAGTGCAACACATCTTTTGATCTCTTGACTGCTGTTTTGATGTGTATTGATTGTGGATCCAAGCAAGACAAAAATCTTTGACAACTTCAATTTTTTCTTTGTTCAATGTTATGTTACCTATTGAGCTACTTGAGGATTTTGGTTTTCTTTACATTGAGTTGTAATCCATAGTGAAAGCTACAATTCTTGATCTTCCTTCAAGCCCTTCTCACTTTCAGCAAGCAAGGTTGTGTC
>NW_022106084.1:9913994-9920356 GCF_000313985.2 Echinops telfairi
GTCTCTAGCAGCACCACTAGCTTTTGGATACCCACCATAAAAAGACTCAGGATTCTGACCAAATTATTGTTCACCAAGCTTTTTCAGTTTAATTTTCTGAGCAATAGAAATAAAAATATGAAATCTGCATAAATATTATGTGCACTAAAGACCAGAAGCTAATACATCCAGGACATTTTTTGTGTGTCTGAAATAAATACTTACAACTTTTGGTGGTTACATAAAAATTGTATGTGATTACATCAATATCCTTTAGATTTTTTTCAGATGGGCACAAATATTGCATAAAGATTGCAGTTCAATTACAGGACTGGGAGAATATTGGGTATTAAATTAAGTTGGCTAAATAGCATGTAGACGAGAAAACTTGGAAAATAAGATCTCCTGAGGACAGTCAGCAACTCAATTATTCTCCATTATGGACATCCTGTATTCCGGGGCACATGGTTACAAATGAACATCCGAGGAAGTAGACATTTTTGAATGAATAAATGCAAATCTAATGGCAGGTTCTTTCCAGCTCATAGTGTGAATCTATCCTCTAGATTCAGAATGGATTTCTTCTAATCTGTATCAATGCCTCCACCTCTATCCAAATAGAACCTTCCCTAGCTCATCAGCTAGAATCGATAAGGTTATAAGTTTGGGATCTGCAATCAGATACCAATCTTCCTGAGAGCCACCTTATGTGACTTGATCCAAGTTACATATTCATTAAGTCTTGATTTTTTTAATCGATTAAGAGAAAATGATATAGTTTAATACAGGGAACTATAGGAAGTGCTAGATTTAAAAGCACTACATAAGTATAAGACCAGTATAGTGTTCTTAGAAAGTCACGGTGGGCACTAAGTGAATTGTAGCAATTCTGACCTAGCCTTGTTGTGGAGAAGCCATTGTCTTTAACAGAAAGATAGTAAAATTAGAAGCAAAAGACATTTCTATTCAACTCACTCTAGAGCAATTTCCTAGGATTGCTCATACTAAAAAATAGTTTGATTGGAATGCAAAGCGACTACCCTCTTATCTTGTGATTTGAAGCCCTATTTGTTTCCTCTGTACCCTTCATTGGATCACCCTGGCATGTTTCTCCTCATCAGAGATCATAGAACCCTCCCAGTGAACATTATTTCAGTGAGGCTAGAAGAGCATGGCTTTTTGTGATCCTCTTTACTTGGGCTCTTACGAATTATGTCATGACGCTTTATATGCTATGATTTAGTCAGGACAAATGGGGAAAAAGACACCATTATATCATTTTCTGGCAATGAAGTAACATGAATAGGTAGATATGAACCTCATTCTATTATAAATTGAAGATAATAACTATGGGTATTCATATATTGATAATACTCATGTGCACTTCTTTTCACTAGTATGCAATAAAAATAGAATTCTAGAGTATTCACTTAACGCTGTCTTTTGACCTTTCCTAGGAGCCCTGGTGGTTATGCAGCTGGGTTGCTATCCACAAGGTCAGTTGTTCAAAATCCCCACCAGCTTCTCAGGAAAAAGATGAGACGTTCTACTTCTGTAAAGAATTAAAGTCTTGGAAGCTCATATGGGGCAGGTGCACCCTGTCTTACAGGGGCTTTATGAGTCAGAATTGACTAGATGGCAGTGACTACTTTAGTTTTTGAGTTCTGAAGTTTCATACAGCCACTAGATATATCCGGCAATAAAGAATTTGCTAAAGAAGGGCAATCATAAGTAATAGAATCAGAGCAAATAAGAGGCACAAAGTGAAGAAAAGATGATGTGGACAAGGTGGCGAGTTAATTGAAGGTCAGAGAAAAACATTCACAACAGATTTATGTGAATATTAATAAAATTACTGAAAGGACCAGTACAATTAAAGAGAAAAGGGAAATGTTCTCATAAGAATGATGCTAAACTTATCAGACTCTGAGAAATTCCAGGCTTATCTCTTGCCATAATCTCCCTATACCCTTAGCTGTTTCTATAGCTAATGACCACTGATGTCCCTAATGTATTATGCTGATATGGCTAAATAATTACCTTGCTTCTTCAATCAAAGAAGTTTTTTTTAACCTATTGGTCTGCTTAATAAACACATGTAAAATGTCTAAGTCTTCACTCATTTATCACCCTTTCTATTAAAACTTTCTGTACCCCATCTAGGTAAAAAAATCAGACTTTCTTTAGAACACCTCTTAGATCAGGTGCACCCACAGCACATGATAGACCGTAAAGTTCTTGTGGATGAGACGCTAATTCATTTGTGTGCCCCCCGCAGAACTATAACTTAAATTAATTCACAATAGTACGAATAACTGCAGCAAGACAGAAACAAGCAAGGACAGAAACAAAAAGGAAGAAGAGATGCACAGCGTCCCTTAAACTTAATAAAATGGTAGAAAAAAGGAGTTATTATCAGGGGGTCTTACTTAAACTGGATGGAGAAAACATTCTTTCAGCTTTCAAAGATGACTGACTACAAAATCTTTTTTTGATAAAGCAAAATATGAAATGTTCACTTCCTGAATGATTCATTGTTAATGGGGAAATTGCAGTCCAGGGACTTGCTCAGTGCAGTGAATGCAAATACAGACAAAAGAAATATAAAAACGAAAATGATGGCCTTCACTTTTTCTTTTTTAAAAGCAAAAACACTTTTAAATGGAAAATTCTCTGCTATCTCAGTCTAAATGAGCTGAACAGATATGCAGAAGTTCAGTTCCTACAGTATTAGCTTAGCATAGTCTATCTCTTTCACCGGTTCATTTTTCCATTCTGAAGTGCTAGTGTAGGCATCCAGGATTTTCTAGGTTACTGAAGAACAGGCCTTGGCAATAATGGTGCTTATGTCCCTCAGATCTCCGCATCCCAGTGTGGACTGCATGCAAGGTTTATTGACACCAAGGCACCTTCTCATTATGAAACACCCAAGAGAAAATATTTAATGAGTTTGAGCCAGAAGTGGCAATGTTAGTCTTGAAGCCAACAACAAGCTTTCAATAACCTCATTACATGCAATTATCAGTTAAGGATATTGTAATAAGGGCTACCATTGGACATACCCAGACATACAGATTTGCTAGCCGCTGAGACTCTGGAGGTTTTGATACCTAGTTATCACCTTTTTAATTAGCTATTCCTCAAGATCAAGGCTTCTTATTTATGTTTGTGAGGCTGTCAAACCACAGTGTCTTAGGTAAAGCTTGAACAAATATTTTATGTCTAGCGTCCATGTTTCTTTTTTTATTTACCATTTCAAATTCAGATATACATCCTGATACAGAAAATACAGAAGAAACGCACACTTTTTCATCTCAGATGTAACTAAATTAAATAAGGTAAGTGTTACAAATCTGTTGAGAACATTTTTAAAGGAAAATAGTACCTACTTTCTGCTTCAAGAGCTTGCAAATAATAGAAAGAAGGTGATATTAGTGAACTATATAACTAAAACAGTGAATAAAATACTAACTTTAGAATTATCACTATTTTCATAATGATTCAAAGAGAAAGGCATTCTCATAATTCTGGAGATGAAGGGAAAATATGATGTGGGTGTTGAGGAAGAAGAAAGATTTAAAATCAAAGGAGAGCTTCAAAAATACAATGAGTTTAGAGACTGGGAAATATGAGGTTGAATTTGCAATATGTCTCTTGGGATGAACCAGAGGAAATTGAGAACTAATTGAAGAAATGATTGGAAAAGTAAAGTTGATCATATTGTGGAAGATAAGTATTTTGTTTGTTTTTATTATTTTGAAAAGTAGATTTCTAGATCTATCTTTCTAGTCTGTCTTAATATGGAAACTTGTTGGAACCTGATCACCAGGGGTGTCCCTGCTAAAATTTAAAATAGCTGTAGATTTTTTTCCCCCTGCATCATGGCAACATTTAAACCACCACAATATGATAAACTGACAGAGAGATGATGGATTTGAAAATTAAATAAATCTTAAATATAGCATAGTGTGGTAGTTACATAATCTGGTGTCAAATATGGGACTAAAAAGGATTAAGAGTAAAGGGGTGGAGTCTAGTCTGTCAATCGGGTCATAGCCAATGAGGTCTCTGCGTGGGAATGGCCTTTTCCTAAGGATTCTGAGAACTCCTGTATTTTCCTCCTTGGAGGCAGGAGACACCTGTCTCTCAACTCAGTCCCTTGGAGACCCTCTACTGAAAAGACTCAAGACTCACTCCATGTGACCCTGAGAAGTCATATTGACCTACCCTGATGCAGCCAGAACCCTGGAGTTGGAGAAGGCACATGGAGACCTCGGCCAGCACTGAGATGCTTACAATGTCACTGGATCTACAAGACGTACCACCCACTGGCCCGTGATCTTCCTACATTTGACATCATTGCATGTTTTTGTGAGTCTGAAGATGACTTTATAGATTGATGTCGGACATATTATGGACTTGAACTGAACTGGGCTGGGAAGTTTTCTCAATATTCAACTGTTCTTGTATATAAAGCTCTTTCTTATACACATATCAGTATCCATGAATTTGTTTCTCTAGTCAACCCAGAATGACACACATAGTATAAAGGTCAAATCAGAAGTTCCAGTAGCAAGTAAAATAAAATTAAATAAGCAAAAATCAAAATACACTTGTCTTATGCTATGGAGTTGATTATGACTCATGGTACCTCGGCATCTATTTGTATATATAGAAAGAAATTCACATCAAGAAAATGGCTGACACAGTTGTAGAAGTGCTCAAATCCAAATCCAAGTAGGTTCCAGTCTCTGGGTTAGATGGTAGGCGGGAGACTTCTGACTCACATAGCTGTAGTGAACCCAACGTCAGCCAGAAGGCAACATGTTGGTGACTGCAGAGGAGAATGAATTCGGCCAATAATTCAGAGGCGGGCTGCTGAAGGCGCTCAGGTCGTAAGGCAGAACTCAAGCCCAAAGAAACAAAGGTCAGTGAACCAGATGCAGGACCCAGAGCAAGCAAGAAGCAAGTAAGCCTTTCCATGCTGTCGACTTACATAGCGCGTGGCCACACCTCTAGGGAAACTTCCTTTCAGTTGCTTCAGGACTGTGACAAGAGAGTATTGTACTCTCTCCTCTAATCTTACAGCAACTTCGCTGATCACAGCTCATCCCTTTATGGAGTTGGTTACATTGTGTTAGGCCATAACATGCGGATCCTGGCCTGGCCAAGTTAATACAAAACATAACTATCAAAACCATTGTTGATATGCAAAAACGTATGTCCACAGAAAAACGTGAATACAAATGCTCATACCAACTTTATTCATAATGATCAAATCAAAAGCAACCAAAAATTCCTTCAATATTCAAATATATAAACAAATTATGCTATATTGATTCAATAGAATACTCATATGATGTGATCATAAAAGTAATATGTATAGAAAGAATATCTACTATAAATTAAGACAATATTTTTCTAAATAATGTTAGCTATAAACAGTACCTAACTGATCTGCCTTATGTGCAAATTAAATTTAAAGACAGACTCAGGAGAGGAACTCATGAAACTAGTGCATTAGGCTGAGTTCCCTAGAGAAGCCAAACCAGCGACTCCTGTATGCTTACGGATATAGAAATAAATGATTCACGCGGTTGTTGATGTTGGTATTAGCTGCCATTGGGTCGGTTGCAGCTCATAGAGACGCGGTGTACAACAGAACGAATACCACCTGCTCCCGCACCATCCTCCCAACTTTTCTTATGTTTGATCCCCCATTGTAGCCATTCTGTCAATTTTCTCTTGTTGAGGGCCTTCCTCTTTTTGGCTCCCCACTCTCTTTTACCAAGCTGGATGTCTTTCTCCATGGACTGATCTCCCTTGATAACCTATCCAATATACTTGAGACACCATCCTTAAAGCCTCTGGGTAACATTCTGGCTGCAAGATTTGTTTGTTATTTTGGTAACCCATGATACTTTCCATATTCTTCACCAGCACCATAATTTAAATGCATCAATTCTAACCCAGTTGCAGAAGTGGATAAGTCGAGTCTGACTTAAATCGGTTGGTCTGAGGTAAACTGAAGGCTTCTCCTGACTCATGTAGCTATCAGGGCTGATGGACCAGGAAGATGAAATAGGAAGACCAGAGGCTAGTGGATGCCATGCTGAATGAATCTGACATTGACCAAATAAACCAAATTTGGCAGTCCACTAATGGTTTCTGGGATTGACAGGCCATATAGTAGGAGGCCAATGAAGCAGATGCAGAATCCAAATCCAACAGAACTCAGCTGCTTTCCACATGCTGCCAATTTGTACAAAGAGTAGGCCATTCCTGAGATACACCGTGCTCAATAATACCAAGGCTGTGACTAGGTAAGGGAAGTCTATTGTCCCCAGAGGGTGGGCCTGTGTCCAACAGAAAGAAACACTGCC
>NW_022106084.1:9921743-9924179 GCF_000313985.2 Echinops telfairi
GTCAGCTGAGTACATGCTGACAAATTCATTTAAGTCATCCAGCACAAATAGACAAAGATGGAACTAGATTGCTTTAAAGCACCTTCCAATTTTGAGTTTACATGATTTCAGTCTGTGAGGGTAATATTGGGAAGAATCTAATAAATATCATATTTCTTCTGATACTAACTGGGGTCATTTTTGAGACAATGGTAATTAGTAACACAATTGTGAAAATGAAGTCTTATATTAATTAATTATGAGACATAATATTCTAGATATCACAATATATTAGTGTTGATGGCTTTTGTAAATTCAAAAGTAATATTTGTTGCTTAGAGGAGGAAGATGTTAGAAGGGCAGTTGCTAATTTTTGAAGTTTTCAATACTGAATAAAAACATGTATGTTTGTACATATACATGAGACCTAAAACAACAACTAAAATAAAGCATGTACTGGGTAAAATATTTATTAAAAATTAAAGAAATCTACCAGTGACTCATTCAGAAATTGATCACACATGCAATCAAGATGCATTGATAATAATCAATGATTAGAGTGCACAACTTGGAAACAGGGAATAACAGTAGTGGGAAAATTCAGAAGTGGTGATAGAAAGGAAGGTGGAAATTACATGATAAAACGTTTAAGGCAAACGACTTGTTCATAGCAGATTCCCTTTCTCAACCACACAAAAAGTAAATATACACATGGACTTCCCCAGATAGAATACATAGAAACCAAATTGACTACATTTGTAGAAAGAGATGATGTGGAAGCTCATTATCAGTAGCTAACATCAAGTTAGGGGCTGATTATTAAGCAGACCATCAATTGCTCATATGAAAGTTCAGGTTGAAGCTGAAGAAAATGAAAACAAGTGCACAAGAACCAAAATATGAGCTCAAATTCATCCCACCTGAATTTTGAACATCTCAAGGACAGATTTGACAAATTAAACACAATGACAGAAGACATAATTCATGAAGAAAGCAAAAAATCTTTCAAAAGACAGGGAAAAATAAAAGATCAAAGACACTCAGAAACTTGTTCTTAATAATAGAGTAGCTAAAGAAATGGCATAAATGTTGGGGTCAAAGAGCTGAACCCCAAATTCCAAAAGGTTGCTTGAGAAGACAAAGTCAAATATTAGAATGAAATGTGCAAAGATTTAGAGTTAGAAATGCAAATAGGAAGAACACATTCAGCATACTTAAACAAAGAACCTAAGAAAAATTCAAGCCTTTGGTTGTAATATTGAAAGATTCTATGGATAAAAGATTGAATGATGCAGGGAGCATCAAAAGAAAATAGCAAGAATACATGGAGCCACTGTACTAAAAACAATTAGTTGACTTTCCATCATTTCAGAAGATAGCATATGAGCAAGAACCAATGGTGCTGGAAGAGGAAGTTCAAGTTGAATTGAAAGCATTAGCCAAAAATATGGCTCCAGGAATATGGAATATCCATTGAAATGTTTCAATAGCTGATGAAGCACTGGATGCGCGTTTTACATATTTTGGACATATTGTCAGGAGACACTGAGGCAAACTGACAAAAGTAACCCCATTTTGTTGACTGCTAGATGACCTGCTCTCTTTCCCCCCCATCTCGGAAAGGCCTGCTGGTGATTACTTTTAAAATGTACTCATGCATGCCCAGGATCAGGACCTTGTAATTAATCTTGTTATTCTTTAAATATTGTTCTTTTTCGATGCTTCAATCAGAGTGTTAAAATTAATTTTACTGATCTTATTTTGTTAACCAGGATGTTAATTCAATCCTGCTAATATGTGTTTTGGTGGTTTCTTTTTTTTTTGGTAATAGATGTACCATGCTTTGATATTACCTAATCTCCTATCAACTTGAGTGAAGAGGTGAAGTCTAGCCTATCAATCAGGGCATAGCCAATAAAGCCTATGTGTGGGAATGGCCTTCTCCTGAGGATTCTGGGAACTCCTGTCTTCCTCCCGGAGGCAGGACACACACACTTTCTGCCTTCCCTTTCCTGCTGTTGAGACACACAGAGAGCTGGAGGAGACCCGTGGAGACTTGCAACAGCATTGAGATACTTCCACTGCCAGTGGATCCACAAGACTTTCCACCCTCTGGCCTATGATCTTCCTGGATTCTGAATCATTGCATGTGCTGTGTGAATCTAAAGAGTAATTTATGGACTAGTATCGGACATATGGGCTAATATCAGACTTATGGGTGTGATCTGGACTGGGCTGGGATGTTTTCTCAATATACAATTATTGTTTTATATAAAGCTCTTTCTGTTTTTTGTTTTTTTTAACATTTTATTAGGGGCTCATACAACTGTTATCCCAATCCATACACACATCAATTGTGTAAAGTGCATTTGTACATCGTTTCTCAAAACATTTTCTCTCCATTTAAACCCCCGACATTAGGTCCTCATTTTTCCCCTCCCTCCCCGCTCCCCCCTC
>NW_022106084.1:9928979-9956987 GCF_000313985.2 Echinops telfairi
TCTTTTAAACAAACAAACAATTTAATTGGTGTTTTGATCCACAAACCTAGAACTTAGACAGACTGAGTGAATGGATTGTTGACCTGACCTCCCAGGGTACTTTGCAGGAGTCAGAGACTTTGGAAGTGAATGTCTCTGATTTTGTATTTTGTTTTTATTGTGAAAATGGGTAACTCTTCCACAAAGGAAAAGACTCACCTTCAATGTCTGCTGGAAAATTTTGAAGCAGTCTGGTCTAGTCTTCAGATCTTCTGGCTTGGCTTTTCTTTTTTTTTTTTTAATCATTTTATTAGGTACAACTCTTATCACAATACATATATACGTCAAAAGCTCATTTGTACATTCATTTCCCTCATCGTTCTCAGAACCTTTGCTCTCCACCTTAGCCCCTGGTTTTCACTTTCCTTTCCATGTTGCCTCCAGAGTTCTTTGGCCTTTTCTCCTGTTACACCATTCATCTCCCTGTGGTCTTAGCTGGTGGCTTGGTAGCTAAAGCCCCAGTTGAGTGGACAACAGGTCAACAATGTATACTGGAATTGTCTGATGTTTGAAATTTTTTTGTTTTGTGTGTTTTGCGGTGTTAAAAAAGACGGATTATTGTTGTTATAAAGCTTGGTGTCAGAGGTATTCCCTGTTCATCCAGTCCTTGTTCAGGACTTTGAGGGTTTTCACCCAGAGGTTTGGGAACCAGAATGTGAATTTTAATGGGTAACTTATTTTTGCTTCTAAGAAACACTTTGTGAGTTTAGCCTGTAGAAGGTATTTTTCTTTACTCTTGTGTAAATAAATGTTTGTAATTAGTTGCAATCTAATTGAAGGTCTAGCCTGCCGGTCAGGCAAGCACCTGACTGGTTTCACTTTCATGGAACTCCTCTCCTCTCTGTGCTGGACTGAGAGGATTAAAAGTCAGCTCAGATAACTACTCTTTGAAGTGCCTGTTTGCTCCTTCCCCTTGCAATCTGTGATCCCATTATTCTCTGTTAAACTCTTGGACTAATGTTTGCTGCCCCTAAGGAGAGGACTCGCTTCAAAAGGTCTCTCTTGGCTTCGTTTATGCTTTTTGGGTCACCCTTTTGGGCTGTTCTGATTTTCTGTAGAAGGGCTCTGACTTTTTTCCTGCAGCTTCTCCAAAAAGCCCTCCCCCAGGCAGCGGCCCCCCTCCTCTCACCTGTGGAGAGCAGAAAGCATTAGTAGTTGCTAACTCCCTGTTCTGCTTTGCAGTTCAGTCCTTGCTCCTTGTGATAGGTTGGTTTATTGTGCCCGCATGGCCAATAGGAACATATGGGATTAATCAGCTCAAAGTTTGATTGGAGGGCAAAGAGATAAATGGCTTTGCAAGGCTTGCTCTCCTCTCTCTTGCTCTCTGGTGATTCTACCAGTGTGCTGCTGCTTTAGCTAGCTGCCATCAGCCATTAAAACTGGTTTGTTAAATTGGTTAGAACATGCCTAGAAAGAAGGCTCTGAAAAAATAAGCCTCATTCAGTGCTCTGGAAATACTTAGCGCATTTGCATTAGAGCAGCAGTTCTCAACCTATGAGTTGAGGCCCCTTTGGGGTCGAATGACCCTTTCACAGGGGTCACCTGATTCATAACAGTAGCAAAATGACAGTTATGAAGCATCAATGAAAATAATGTTATGGTTGGGGGATCACCACAACATGAGGAACGTTATGAAAGGGTCGTGGCACTAGGAAGGTTGAGAACCGTTGCATTAGAAGAAATTTGCATAGGGGTTGTTGGATTTTTGAATTTTGCATTGGTGGTTTCTTCCTAAAGCTGGAAAAATTTAGAGCCTACAGATAGGCTGAAATATTTGCTAGGTAACCACCTGGATTCACTTGCTCTGCAGAAGTGGGAGAAATGCGGCAATTAAAAGATGGGTTGAGTCTGGCCACTGACGCTCATGAACCTAGTTCACAGGGACTAGAGACAAAGACGAGAGTGGATTGGCTGGTCTGAAGTTCATAAGCTACCCGGTCATAATGGGCTATGGTTGTTGAAAATTTGTGACGAGGCCCATGATCAAAAGATGAGGTGACCAATGGGCACTGGTGGGGCCCAGTGAGGCAACCCACATTGAACTGACCAGATGAAGATAAAACTTTTAAGTCTGTGAACTGGTGCATATTGCTGCTCACTTTATGAACAGCCTGTCCTGATTTGACTCTGTATATGGATGCAGACTCACAAGGTTCCAACCAAAATGAAGATTCTTCACATCAACTCCCGCTCCCCCTCCAAAAAAAACCAACCCCAAACAGGTTTGTCTTCTCAGAACACTGGGCAGTATAGAAATAGGATATGCAAAATTGGGGAAATAAAGGCATACAGTAGCTGGCTTAAAAGTTTTCATAGATGAAAATATAAAATATTTATGGTTTGCTAACATAAAATATTATGCTTAAATAAGGTTATAAATTTCAACTTGTATTAATTTTAGTTACAGAGATTCATAATCATAATTTGCCAAAAATTCCTGAAAACCTTACAGATCATCCAGCATCCAGCACCAGATCCACAACCCCTGAGGGAAGCAGTGCCCCTGCCACCAACAAGCAGCCTACCTGTGCACCCCTTCCAACTCAGCTACTGTGTCCCACATGAACTAAAGCAGTTCATGTCCACTGGACTTACACCATATTGAAAAGTTGCCCTTCGCCGACTTCCTCACAAGTCTGAGTGCAGTAAAGGTGAATGAACTCGCTGTCTGAACTCTCCACTCACATCTCAAGGTGCCCTGCATAATGTAATCAAGCAATTGAAATGTGTTACAAAGGGTCACAAGCATATTTTAAGTCTCCCTCTAGTAACGTGGTCTTCTTGTTCTTTCTGGCCTTACCAACTGCTTGTCTACTTGTGTGTTTAATGTTTCAAAAGCCCAAAGCTTTGCACTTTAGTCTATTTGTTACTCATATTGATGAAATGAAGGGATTGATCATTGCTCCCAAATACTCCAGACATAAAAAAAAAAAATACTCCAGACATAAATGAGCCCAAATATTAATTCCCTTTCTAAAAGGATTAGGTATTTCAGGTTCTATAGCTGTAGTAGGTATTTCTGCACTTGCCATCTAGGGTCGTGGCCTAAATGGCCTCTCCAACCTTGTTAGTGCTGATGTTATCAAATGAGAAGCCACCACTTCACAACGGTCAGAACAGACTGAGTCCTTAGCTGAAGTAGCCTTGTAGGATAGACAAGGCCTTGATTTGTTATTCCTTAAACAAGGTGGACTACACTCTACCCTTGGAGATGAATGTTGTTTTTATGCAAACAAAACTGAGATTGTCTGGGAAACTCTCACTTTCATCTGCAGAAGTGTGAAGGAAAGGTGGCAGAAAATGGAATCTACAGGCAACTAGTACCAAAAATTGTTTAATTAGTCTCCTTGGGTCACAATATTAATTACTGGCCTTGCTGGTTCCCTATTATTATTAATACTGGTACTTCTGATTGGACCATGAATTATTAATGCATTAGTGAAATTCATGCAAAACTATAGGAACTCATAAGCTCATGGTGTTAAGGACCTATTATATAGCCTATGTTGTAGTTACACAATTTTATGCCAACTTGATAAAAGAATTAAGGGGTGGAATCCAGTCTGTCAATCATATCATAGCCTGATTGATCCCTCCATGTGGGAGTGGCCTTCTCATGAGGGTTCTAGGAACTTTTTCTTCCTCTGTGGAGGCAGAACCCACTCTCTTATTCACATTCCTGTGGACAAGCCACACAAAGCTGTGCTGATGTCAGCCAGAGCCCTGGAGCTCACTGAACCCACAGGACTTTGTGCCCACTGACCTGTGATCTTCCTGCATTTGGTACCAGTAAATGTGTTGTGTGAGTATGGAGAGGACTTTATACACTGATATTGGACATAGAGGCTAATATCGGACTTATGGACTTGATTTGGGCTGGATTGTGATGTTTTCTCAATATAAAATTGATCTCTCTTACACACATATGAATGTCTCTGGATTTGTTTCTCCAGTCAACCCAGACTAACACAGCACTAAATCCAGAAGGAGTTTCTAATGAATCAATGATTTGATTCCCAAATAAGAACATCAGGAAATGGGGCAAGCTGATTAAAATAACTCCTTATTTCTTGACCGTTAGATGGCCTGCTTGCTCCCTGCTCCTATCTCAGAAAGCCTAGCTAGTGCTCATTTTAAAAATGTACTCATGCATTCCCAGGATCAGGATATTGTAATTAATCTAGTTATTATTTAATAATGTTCTTTTTTGATGCTGTAATCAGAATGTTAAAATTAATCTTATCATTCTTATTTTTGTTAACCAGGATGTTATCATCAATCTTACTATTATAGTTTGTGGTTTTGGTTTTTTTTGCAACGAATGTACCCTTCTTTAATCTAAAGAATATTAATATGAATTTTGCTAATATTGCTTTGGCTACCCTTGCTTGCTTCATATGAAAGCCTTTGATAAATTATCTTTGTGATGTTTGTCTTTATAAGCTTCTAGTAATTTCTCTGGCAGCTGCAGTTTAGGGAAGAGCTTTTAGCTTCCATTAAGCCCAGTTATGGCTGAATAAAGACTCTTGTAGTAGTCACCCAATTTGGTATCAATTTAAGGATTAAGAGTGTAGGAGTGGAGTTTAGGCTGTCAATCCGGAGATAGCCATGAGGCTTCTGGGTGGGCATGGCCTTCTCCTGAGAATTCTGATAAATCTGGTACTTCCTCCTTGGAGGCGGAAGACACCTCTCTTTCTGCTACTCCCTGGGAGACGTTGCAGAGGACAAGTCACATGGATGAAACCAGACCTCAGAAGCCATAGAACCCACAGAGAGACTCCTCAGTGCTGAGATGTTTCCAATGACACCGGATCCAAAGACTTTCTACCCACTGGCCTGTGATCTTCTGCATTCGTCATCATTGCATGTGTTTCATGAGTCTAAAGAGGACTTTATAGATTGGAATTGGACATTGGGATAATATCAGACTTATGGACTTGATCTGGGCCGGGCTGGGATGTTTTCTCAATGTTCAATTGCTCTTGTATATAAATATTTCTTATACACATATGTGTGTCCATGGATTTGTTTCTCTAGTCTACCCAGACTAACAGAACTCTTCTAAATTTTCAAGACCCTAGAGTGGTTGTCATTTATTTGAACCCACCACACCAATCCCTGGAGAGGGCCAGCAACAAGAGGAAGGTTCTTAAGGAGATAAATTGACACAGTGGCTGTAACAGTGGCTCAGGCAAAGGGACAGTTGGGATGATGGTACAGAACTGGCAGTATTTCTTTCTGTTGTTCATAGAGTCACCATGGGTAGAAACTGACTCAATGACACTGGCCAACAACAGTATCTTCTCTGGAGATCTTTAAAAATATTTTTATTGGTGTCTAACTTATGTTACATACAATTCAATAGTTCAGTTATGGCAAAGCAAAACAGTAGTTTTGGCATCCTCTAGGGATTCATACCCAGGAACCCTAATGGAGTAGTGGTTATGTGTTGGGCTATTAACCCAAAGGATAGCAGTCGAAACCACCAGCTACTGTGCAGCAAAAAAAAGATGGGGCTTTCTACTCCTGCAAAGAGCTACAGTCTGAGAAACTCACAGGAGCAGTTCTACTTTGACCTATTGTGTCACTGTGAGTCTGCCTGGATGGATGAGTTGGGTAAAGGGACTTAAACTGGGCTCCTTGAAATATTCTCTGAGTTTGGGGAGAAAAAATAAGCCCAAAGATGTGGCAAAACAAAACAAACAAAATTAGAGTGGATGGGATAAGGTTTCCCAACAAAATGCTTGAAAGACAGCCCTTCCTCGTATACCAGAATGAGTGAGTGCATTGTTGTGATGTGGGTAAAAAATGCTGAACACAATTTACCTAGACATTTCCTCAGTAATTCATTTTTTTTTACTTTTCTTATGACTTCTTCATAATGAGCTCTTATGATCTATCAAAAATACCCCTTTGAGATCTGAAACAACAGTTTCCATAACTTTCTTGGCAGACTTCTCTGCCTTGAATTTTGTAGGCTCAGCCTATTGTCTTAAAAGTCACTGTTTTGATTAGACATTTTTGTGAAAACACTCCAATGACACTGTTATCTCTCTTATTGCCATTGAGTCGATGCCAACTCATAGCAACCCTATCAGACAGAGCAGAATTGCCTCCCTGGGGTTGGTGGTGGTGTTGAGACTGTAACTCTTTATGGAGTAGAAAGCCCTGTGCTTCTCCTGTAATGACACTAATACATATGTAATAATAGAACTTGGCTACAGCCATCCATTAATTGTAGATACGTGTTCAAATATATTGACTTGGCAGTAAACTAGTGCATGTATGAACTAGAACTCAATATTTTTTTACTTACTCTCATTTAGTACTTAGGAGCTAATAGTATGTCTGTACACCTAGTCTTGCAAACTAATATGCTACCAAAGTGTACTTTTTAGAATATTAAAATCATGACTCTTACTGGAATATGTAGTGAAAATATTAGAAACATATCTAGTTAATTGATGAGGTAATTAGCAGAAAGCTTAAGTGGCTTTAGAAAGCATTAAACAAATTTATATAGTTAGTTAATAAAGACATACTAAAAGAAGCTTAAATCAGACACAAAATGGGTCAATGTCTAAAATCAACCCATTGCTTTTGAATCAGTTACAACTGATGACAGTGTCCCTGAAATACAGAGTAGAACTCCTTACAGGGTTGCCAGGGCCATAGTTGACACCAGAGCCAGTCAATAGGTCTTTAGACTGCAGAGAGGCTGGTGGAAACCAACCCCTGAATTTTTGGTTAGCAGCTCAGAGCTTATTCGCTGTTTCACGGGATCTCTTCCGGCAAATGCCCGCCAAAATCCAAACTCACTGCCCTTAAGGCGATGCTGACTTGTAGGGATTCTATTGGACAGGGTAGAACTTTGCCTGTGGGTTTCGAAGACTTGAACTCTTTGCTGGAATAGAAGGCTCATATTTCTCCTGTAATCTGCTGGTACTTTCAAACTACTGACCTGAGAATCACAGCCCAACAACTACACCACTAGGGGACAAAAATCCCCAGTCACTTTTTCTATGAGGGAGCAATTATTTGCATCTCAAATAGACAAACCCTTCTTATGGTGTAGTTAAAATAATCATATTATACTCAAAAGCAGGGGACATTTTTGTAGTTTGAGGTGCGGAGGGGGAGGAAAGGGTATTAGACAATGATCCAGAATGAGATTGAAAAGCCATGCTGTCATCCTTTCTCTTTATTTATAAATTTTGGGTAGTCTGACAGGTCTTCCTCACAATCATAAATAATTTGGAAACCATTTTAAGCACAAAAAGGTCTAGCCTAGATTCATTTTACTGATTCAGCAAGAATAACACATGTATGACTTCTTTAGCAATACTCATGAAATACAGAGGGATAGTGTGTTGAGCAGCTACTAAGGTCAAAGAATGAAATATTGCATGGAGATTTCATCAATAATATAGGCTTAGACTTTTAAGATTCTCTATTATTTGTTCTTATTTCAAGATAGGGCAAGCCCAAGGTATTCATCTTGTAGGATGAATATGTAGCAAGGTTGGTGTATAGTACATATGATGTTAGGGAATTCCTGTCTTTTAAATGTCCAAAATATACTGAGGTTCCTAAATTGCTAAAAAGTTGCTTTCCTTAATGACTACAATCTTATTACTATGCCAGTTTCCAGGGAGAACTTTCTAGACACTGGCCCCATATATGAAGTGAAGCTCTATCGCCTTAATTGTGGGTTTTTAATATGCAATTAAGTTAAATTCATTCTCAAATATGACACGACAGCAAAGCTTTGATTGCACAGCTGATTTTTCTAATTATATTCTGGTAGGAATAAAAGGAGGCCAGCATCTGAGTGAACCTATGCAAATAAGTATTTTGCATTGAAAAGCAGAGTCTCATCATTATTCCAGTCCACTGAAGGAAGGATCAGTGAGAAGGGAGTACTTACAGGAACCTTTTCAGTTTGCAAAAGCATAATGTCCTAAGAAGTAGAAATGACTTGTTAACATAACCAAAACATTGTAGAACGGAAAAATCACCAGAATACGCCAATATGAATATGCACAATTAGATTTCCTCATCAATTCAATCACTCTTAATTAAGCAATTTTTGTCCCTTTGCAATTTGGGTCAGCAGTCTGCTTTCATGAACTTATGTACTTCTTGACTAAAAAAGAGTTTTGGCTATTTTTAATTAATCCCTGGGTAAAATTTGACTGTTGAATACGTGATATCAGTGTAGAAGCCTCACTCAAAAGTCTAACCCTTAAAGTATCAAAACTGAAGCAATATTTTCTATAAGGTTCTAAGAACATACGCATTTTTTGGTGGAGGATCAAATTTCTATATGTAGTTTCAAATAGAATCTTTAGGAAAACATGAAAAGAAAGTGTAAACTACCTGCTGGTAAGATGACTGGGTGGCTATAATTAATGTATTATTGAAAGCAATATTATCAGGCTAAATGAAATTCTTTAGTGGACTATAATACATAATGATACTTAAAAATTTGATCCATGTTACCCCTGAGAGTTAAGAATATGAGAGCTTCAAGTTGACATGAAATCATGTAATTACCACACTTACTAAGTATGCTATTGGCAAAGACATAAAATAGAAATTGGAGGGTAATAAGGGTTCTTGGGGAAAAATCAAGACGAGAAGATTTCATTGAACTCGATAATAATCCTGTGTCCCTTAATAGTTTTCAGAACTTGGTTGTGTCCATTTTCCTTCTTATTTTGGACCAGTTTTGTTACATGTTTACCAATAAGACTTTGGACTCACCAGCCTGTAATGTTCCTGAATCATTGCATGTGGTTTCATGAGTCTGAAGAAGAATTTATGGACTAGAATTGGACTTGGGGGGCTAGTATCAGACTTATTGACTTGAGTTGGACTGGGCTGGGATGTTTTATTGATGCATAATTACTTTTTGATATAAAGCTTCCTCTTACACATAAAAAAAAAAAAAGAATATGAGAGCATTGCCTTATATTTGCAACCTTCCAATGCATCCTGTAACAGGCATAATCTCTGAAACATTTGTATTAATAGTATTTAACCTATTGTCTTGGTGTGTCAGCCTAGAGAAACAAATCCAGTGACACTCACATATGGATAAGAAAGATCTTCAGTATATCAGGAAGTAATTATACATTAAGAAAGCATCCCAGTCCAGTCTAACTCAAGTCCATCAGGCTGGCATTAGTCTGTAAGTCCCTCTTCAGATTCACGTGGTCACACGCAATGATGCAGAAGCAGGAAGACGTAGGCCGCTGGGGGCAGAGTCATGTGGATCCAACATCAGTGGAAATATGGCAGGGCTCCAGAAGCGCTCAAGTTCAGTGGCAGAGAGTGAGCAGTTCTCAAAGTCCTCCTTCTAAGAAGGCCACAATCCTAAGGAGACATTATCAGGCTGTGACGTGATTGACAGATTTGACTCTACCCCTACCCCTAGTGTCTTGTGGACATCTAACTATCACAGTTGGTTAACTAGTGCCGCTAAACATAAATATCCCAAGTGAATTGTTTTAAAGAACAGAAATGTACCATCTCACTCTTCTGGAGGATTAAAGTCTAAATTAGCATCTCAGCAACACAAATTCCTACTTTGTCAATAAGGCCTGGGCAGTCCTCGGTCCCTTGCCAGATGTTGGCTCATAGAGGTTAGCCACATGTCATCTGCCTTCTCTTTATGTGCCTCTCTCACTCTGGCCTTTTAAAACTCAGAAGGGATCACTCTATATTCTGATCTTATTAACACAACAAGAACAGCCTTATTTTCAAGCAATATAATAACCACAAATACAATGGACAGAAATTCAATGCATATCTTGGGAAGATATTATTCAGTCCATGACACCTGTACAAAACTAATTTCAGGAAGGCCAAGTTTTCTTTGATTTGACAGTTCTTCACATGCTGCTCTTATAATATTGTTGAGCTAATTAAGAAATAGTGAACATATCAAACAACTTAACTATTACTAGCATTCCTTCTTTAATAAACTGAAAGAAAAATCATTTAGTTATCCAGGGCTTTTGGGAAAGCCCTAAAGAAAATTATTTTGGTGTTAAAATGCTTTGAAAAAATTTTAATCTAAGATCTAATTTTAGAAAGATTCATTCAAAAGAATTATCAGAAGAGACTAGGTACATATTTAAAAGAGAACCATAGATGCTTGGAGTGGGGATGGTGGTGATGGTGGTGGTGTTTGTAGTTTGGCTACCTGTTGATCATAGTTTCAAAACAGTCTTTAGAACATAGGTATTGAGAAAGTAACCTAGTTGTAAGAATCTTTACTCTTTCAAAATTAACTTTTTAAGAAAACAATCATAGACTTTATAGAGTCAGGAGAATGCACCAAAAGCTATTCTGATGAAATACAGCAACTCTGTTGTCTGTAAAATCACACAAAAGGTACAGAAAAACATTTATTATTTTTGTTTAAAGTTCTGAATACGCCGTGAACATTCTCTCATTTTAGAAGCGACAAAGCCTAAATTCCAGCATGGCATTAATATAGATTTTAACAGTCAAGGACTTGCAATGTTTCCCTTTCCCCTTTGAACAGACACAGCAAAACGGCCCCAATATATTTCTTCACCATTTTCATTTCAGATTCATTTTCATGTACTGTAAGCTTAAAGAAAGAAAATTTGTTTTTCTCTCTACAACTTGGCAATACCCACACAAATTCAGTCCTTCACTATATTCTATATTCTGGGACAATCAGACACTGCTTTAGGACACAACACAAACACACTCTATTAGTTTGCACACACAGCTGTACTTATCTGGTATTATTTTCCCCTATAGAATATCTTCCCACTATATTAACTACAACTCTTTTTTATTAAATCATTTTATTAGGGGCTCATACAACTCTTATCACAATCCATAAATACATCAATTGTGTAAAGTACATTTGTACATTAATTGCCCTCATCATTCTCAAAACATCCGCTCTCCACCTAAGCCTCTGGCATCAGCTCCTCATTTTCTCCTCCCTCCCCGCTCCCCCTCCCTCATGAACCCTTGATAATTCACAGATTATTATTTTGTCATATCTTGTCCTGTCCGACGTCTCCCTTCACCCACTTTTCTATTGTGCATCCCCCAGGGAGGAGGTTATACGGGGATCCTTGTAATCAGTTCCCCCCTTTCCTCCCCACCCTCCCTCCACCCTTCCGGTATCGCCACTTTCACCACTGGTCCTGGATTACCTGTGTTTCCAGTTCCTATCATGTACCGCTGTACATCCTTTGGTCTAGCCAGATTTGTAAGGTAGAACTGGGATCATGATAGTGGGGGAGGAGGAAGCATTAGGAACTAGAGGAAAGTTGTATGTTTCATCGTCGCTACATCACAGCCTGACTGGCTCGTCTCCTCCCTGAGACCCTTCTGTAAGGGGATGTCCAGTGCCCTACAGATGGGCTTTGGGTCTTCACTCCGCACTTCCCCTTCATTCACAATGATAGGATTTTTCTGTTCTGATGATGCCTGATACCTGATCCCTTCAAGTACAACTCTTAACTGCGCTGCTTTATGCAAAAGAGGAGAAAACGTAATTGAGGGAGTCCCTGCGTGGACAACTGCTAACCGGAAGGCTGGGGCGTTGAGCCCACCAGAGATACATAAAAAGAGAATCCTTGCAAAAAATAATGGAAAACCATATGGAGCACAGTTGTGTTTTCACACACCTGGGCTCACCATGAATCAACATCAAGTCAATAACAAGTGGTTAGAAATAACTAGCAGCGTCTCAGCGTAAGTATTTTGGCAGAACAGGGAAGCGCATGAGCACACAGTAAACAACAACAACAACAGCAACAATGAATTGACATCAAGGCGGTTTCAACGCGCTCGCAGCAATCCCATATGACATGTAAATGTCCCTTTGCGTTTCCAGAAGCAGAAAGCTTCATTTTTCTCCTGCCGCAGCACTAGTGGTTGCAAGCGTCTAACCTTGCAATTAGCCCTACAATTTACAATCCACTGTGCCACCAGTTTCTAGCCTCTCGAATCACAAGACTCTTAACAACTCTCAAAGTGGCAAAAATAAGCATTGTCATTAACATATCTTAAAGATATACTCCAGAGCATTTTAAAATATATATTATGCTTGGGGACCAAAATTTCAGTATTCTGTGGATGGCACAAATACATAAGCATTTGATGACAGCAGGCAGTTTGGATAATTGAATCCTTAAAACAGTGTTTCCTGACGTGTGTGATACTGCCCTCTGGGGGGCGCGGGAAGGCTCCAGTGGGTGCTGCAAAAGCAAATACTTACAATTTATCCTGGATTTTGAGCTGTAAAACAAAAGTCTTAAATTGCCAGCAGGGCGCTGAAAAAAATTTTTATTTTTTTTGCAAAGGGGGCAGTGGACCAGATCAGTTTGGGAACCTAAGCCTTAGAAGAAAGTCCTAGTTGTCTATTTCTGAAAGATCCCAGCCATGGAAAACCCTATGAAGCACAATTTAATCTGACACTCATGGGTCATAATTACCTGGAAACGAGTTCTTTTTGTTTGCTTGTGTTACTTAGACAAGATCCATGCATTCAAAACTTCTCTATTGATTAATTCTAATACTTAACATGGTCTTAAATTTAATTAAGGACCTTATAAATTATGTTTACATTGATAAAGAAAAAGCAATAATTGATGAGTCATATCTAAAAAATTTTCAGAAATTAGATGGTGCCTGGCTATCGGATAAAATAGCATCTGGGGTTTGGAAACAAGCAGCCATCTAAGTGAGATGTCAACTATGTCCACATGGAAGAAGCACACCAACATCAGTCACCAAAGGATTAGAGATGATATAATCCAAAATTGAAGGAAGGATTAATATCAGAGCCTAAACTATGAAAATCTGGTTTGCAGAAGGCTATGGATGACAGTGGGAGCCTTTGTTAGTCTGGGTACATTAGAGAAACAAATCCACAGAAATTCATATGTATGAGAGAGTTTTATATAAATGTTAAGTGCACATCAAGAAAACATCCCAACCCAGTGCTGCCCAAGCACACAAGTCCAACATTAGTCCATATGTCCGACACCAATCCACAAAGTCCTCCTCCATCTCACAAAATACACACTATGACGCTGACTGCAGGAGGAAAGCCGAGTCAGTGAACCTATAAGCATCTCAGTGCTGGCAGGGGTCTCCACATGGCTGCTCCAGCACCCAGGGCTGCATCGGGGGTAGGTTCATGTGGCTTCTCCTTGGGGATGTCTTGCAGGAAGTCAGCCTTGCCAGCTGAAGCAGGGAACTGCTAAGGCAGCTGCACCCTGGTCTGACCATCAGAAAGCAAGAGACCCAAGAACTAGAAAGACAAGGCTTTCCATTTATCCCTCCGCCCTTCAATTAACCCCACATGTGTTTATCAGGCAGGTTGACACAATAAACTACCTCAGAGCCCAAGATTTATTTGTGGGATCTACATAGGAAATAAGCCTCCAGGGATTTCCCTCTGTTCATAATTGAGGGATGGGAGGAAAGTGGAGTGCATTGGAAATAGGAGTATAGAAGATCCAAGGGGTAAACCTGATTTGAACACTTAAAACTTTGTCAGTTGATCCCCTGTGATGCACGCTGGACTTGATCTGGTTTTCAACACTTTCTGTCATTTTGTGTTAGTTTGTTCATACGAGGGTTTCTGAGAGGTACTGTATCATTGGGGGTCACCCTCTTGAAGTCGGGTTATATGTTTTTCGGTATATGAAACCCAGGATTGATGGACTATAGGGACAGCAAGTAGAATAAAGGGGACAGAGGTCCAGTGGTGTGGGTGTGGGCCATAAAAGGGAGACGATGTCAAGGAATCCAGGAAGGAGAAGAATGTTTTGAAATGGATTGTGGTCGTACTTGTACAGTAGTGCTTGATGTGAATGAACTATGGGGTGATACGATACATATATTAATTCCAAGTTAATAATACATTTTAAAAACAGAAAAAATAAAATAAACGGTTGTCAGAATTGTAATGGGACAACTTGAGCACATACTTTGATAACTTTTATAATCTTAAAATCTTATAATCTGAGATATCGACTAATAAAATGTTAAAATTTATATTGAGAAAAT
Source organism: Echinops telfairi (assembly GCF_000313985.2). Lineage (NCBI taxonomy): Eukaryota > Metazoa > Chordata > Mammalia > Afrosoricida > Tenrecidae > Echinops > Echinops telfairi. The sequence continues at coordinate 9,943,095 of NW_022106084.1, forward strand.
TAAGGAAAAGGACTTTTGGAAAAATTTAAGTCACACACATAACCAACCTCATTTTCCCAAAGATTCATTCTGAATAGCTAAACCTGAAAACTTGATTCCATAGAGTAGAACTGCCGTATGGAGTTTATGAGGATGTAAATCTTTCCGGAAGCAGTGGGCTGTTACCTCTTTCTCCCACAGACTGGCTGGTGGATTCAAATTACTGACCTCTAGGACAGCAGCCAAGCTCTTTGTTTACTGCACCACCTGAGCCCTTTGAAAGCTTAGACATAGCCCCCTGCCTCTTGCCCTCCCTAAAACAAAATAAAAACAAAAGCTCTCCTTTGCCATCCAGTGAATTGACTCATAGCGAGTCCTATAGGTTTTCGGAGATTGTAACTCTTTACTTGAACAGGCAGCCTCATCTTTCTCCCTCAGGGAAGTTGTTGGGTTTGAACCGATAATGTTTCGGTTAGTAGCCCAATGCCTATTTCACACCACCATTTTCACTGCCATTAAATTAATACTGGCTCATAGTCATTCTTAGCAATCCCCTATGGGTTTCCAAAACTGTAACTGTTTACAGGGGATAGAAATCCTAGTCTTTCTCCCAAGGGGCCGCTGGAACTTTTGAACTGCTGGCCATGCAGATCACAGCCCAATGCTTAACCAGTACACCACCAGGGCTCCATCCCAGCAGAACTAGGGCTCCTTAAAAGCTGAAATCGTTTTTCTTAATTGAGATTCCTCACTTGAACCACAGAAGACAGGAAATGACTTAAGTTACTGTTTTCTCAATTGTCCGAAATATTTTACATAACTGGTATGACTGTGGACAAATTAAAGAGAATGAGTTCTCAAATAATAGAACTTTCTTTTTTTCTGATAATTGCTTTCTAATATTTACACAAGCCTTATGAACTTCTATAAACCAATCAGAACCTCACTACCAATGAGTCATTCTGACTCATACAGGCCCCATAGGAGAGAGCGGAACAGCCCCTGTAAATCTTTATGGGAGTAGAAAGCCTAATCTGTCACCCTTGGAGAGACTGGTGGTTTCGAAATACTGACCTTGCAGTTAGCAGCCTGAAATGTAACCCACTACACTGCCAGAGCTCCATTCAGAAATTATAGAATCTTAATTTAAGCTATAATCCAGTTTAGAAATACAGTTTGAAAACAGGAAAATATTTTTAACTCAAACAAAGACTATTATTATTATTATGGACAGATGAACATATGAGCCTTTCTGGCACTTTCTCTCAGCAAACTCATACGGGCATCATAAGTGAATCCAGGTCACAAAACACCAGATCATTAGTCCAACTCTCAAAGAACAATGTCCAGGATGCATGCTGACTGTATGGAGGAAATCTATTTGGTAAGAAAGAGTTAACACTGAAGGGCTGATGTTGCTCCACTCTCACATTTCTTTAGGGAGGTCTGGGTGTTTGGCTGACCTTGGCTGGTACCTGGGCCTCTGACTTTTGGAATGTTCTCTGTGTTACTAATTAAGAAGGCACACAGGAAGCTCGCTGTACCAGACTGCCTAAATGTTTGTGCAAACAATGTTATTCATGATGTACACCTGCTTTCCTTCTGGGACTCTGAAAGTCAGGCAATTGTGGCTGGTGGCCCAGGCAGGGAGTATCTGTAAGACTACTTCCAAATCAAAGCCTTTCATTCTGCATCTTAAGCAGGCTCTCCTGGACAGAAATATTTTAAATAAGCTGATAACGTTTAATGCAACCGGAAGAGGTGTGTTCTGCACAAACTCTGTGATGGAGAATTTTGGAAACTATGCTTAGATTCATTCCATGTTCCACCTGAGTCAATTTTGTGTTCTTTCATTATCATTAACCATTACCTGTAGTTCCTTCTAGTGACTCACTGCACATGTGGGTGGCTAGGAATACCTCAAACATTTGTAATCAAAAAAGACCAAAAGACTTCTGCCAGATGGACCATATTTCCTCACTCCCATAGAAGAGATGCCCTGCATTTCAATATAGGTCACCAAATGCTCAGATATTAAAACCAGATTCCTAAATACCGCTGCCATCAGGGGGAAGAGCTTTGGGTATTGGGCAAATCCAAAGCAGAACCAAATTGACCGTCAAGCAGAAACAAGGACACGAAAAGGAAACACGGGGTGTAACGGAGCCAAAAACACTCACCACCACTGAATCCGTTCTGACTCAGAGTCACCCTATAGGACGGGGTAGGAGTGCCTCTGTGGGTTTCGGAGGCTGTGATCTTTCCCAGAGGAGACAGCCTTGTCTTCCTCCTGTTGAACATCTGATGGTTTTGAAATGCTGACCATGCCATTAGCACCCAGTGTGTAAACCCCTTTGCCACTGGCTTCGTACATAAGCCAGCAAAGGAAAATTCCATGGCCACTTTCTATACATTCTGGAGAAGCAAATACCAAAGAACAAGTTTAAAAAAAAAAAAAAAAGCATTTGAGGAAGAGACTTATTTGGTCATCAGAAAAGGGTAAGCTGAAGAAAATTTTGTATGTTAGAAAGGAAACTGGCTAATGTAGATCAGACAATGAAACTACAACCTTTGGAGATATCTTTTCTAATGAACAGAAATGATTTGCCTCTATATCAGGTAAAACCAAACTCGCTGACATCAAATCAATTCTGACTCATAGTAACCCCACACGATGTGGTAGAACTGCCCCCTGAGAGTTGCCTAGGCTGTCACTATCAGAGTAGGGTTTCAAACCCCTCACCTTGCAATGAGCAGCTCCACAGGAAACCACTACACCAGCACCATCTTCTGTGCATGAAGTCTGGGGTTTAATCAATGGCACATAGAAACTCAAACAAAATTCAAGAGAATTACATTATTTTTAAGTGTGTCTGCTAAGAGGTGCTCTAGTATATTACTGCAAAGATAAACAGTCATCCTTTTGTTTCATCTTTCTTTAAAAATGATAAAAATATATACACAATTAACAATGGTACAAGTAACCACTTTTCTTAGAGCAATTATAGGTTAGTTCATTATTTCAATGGATGCCTTAAGTGAAGGAAAAAGTTCAATACGGGCATATTAAAAAATAGAACTATTTTTTCTGAGGATTCTTGTTGCTGATTTTAATATTTATGTAAGTTTTATTATTCACCAGAACCCAGTGAGAACATCACTGCTACCAAGTCAATTCTGACTCACAGCGACAGAGTAGAGTTTCCCTTGTGGGCTTCCGAGACTGTGACTCCTTATGGGAGTAGAAAGTTTCATCTTTCTCCTTTGGAGAAGCTGATGATTTTGAACTCCTGACCTGACCCACTACATCACCAGGGCTTCTTGCAACTAGTAGTTGGGAGCTACATTTAATCATATTTGTAAAACTGATAGCTTATGACAAAAGATTATTTGATTCATGTGGTAGATATATAATCGTTTGTCAATTTGAGGATTAAGAATATAGGGGTGCAGTCTAGCTTGTCAATCAGATCATAGCCAATGAGGCCTCTGTGTGGGCATGGTCTTCTCCTTAGAATTCTGGGAAATCTGGTACTTCCTCCTTGGAGGTGGGAGACACTTCTCTCTCTGCCACTCCCTGGGAGACATTGCAGCTGACTAGACAAATGGACCCACCCTGATGCAACCCTGTGAAGCCATCCAGAGACCCCTGCCAATGCTGAGATGTTTCCTATGCCACTGGATCCAAAGACTTTCTACCTACTGGCCTGTGATCTTCTACATTCGGCGTCACTGCCTGTGATTCGTAAGTCAGAAGAAGACTTTATAGATTGGTATTGGACATATGGGCTAATATCAGACTTATGGACTTGATCTGGACTGGGATGTTTTCTTGATGTTCACTTGCTTTTATATATAAATCTCTTTCTTATACACATATGTGTGTCCATGGATTTGTTTCTCTAGTCTACCCAGACTAACATAATTCATTATAATGAAATTGCTATATTTATGAAAAGATTGTGCAATAGGGATAATGTTAGGTAGACTAGTGTAGGGTTGGGGAATGTCCCTTAACACATGCCCAGAGGGCCAAGCTACAGGAACAAAGGAGTGGCACACGCACTGCACATGCCCAGAGGCTCAGGTTTCCCGGTAGGCATGGGTGGGCATGAACCTGAATTGGTCCACCTAGGCCAGGTGAATTCAATTCAGCCAATGGGGTCGATTAGGGGTCGTCCACCGTGCCTTCCCGTGGAATCCTTGAAAAGGCAGAAGCCCGGAATCGAGAGGGAGAACTTTGGTGCAGAGAACTCTGGGAGAACTTTGGAGGAACTTTGGAACACTTTTGTGTGACCCCGAGCAGTTTCCAGACAAGCTCTACTCACAGGAGGAGCCCCTTGGGTGCTGTGTAAACCTGAAACTTCTTCTAACTCTCATAAAACTCACTTGGATCATGAACCAGGCTTCGGTGTGAATTCTTTCTCTTGCGGAGCCAAGGACCGAGGTATATCTAGCTCCAGAGAGATCCAGCAACAGCATGCACTGGAATAAATCATAGGTAATCTGTTTCAGGAAAAGGGAAGTAGCATACTATGTATATATCCTTCTTAATGACTGGCAATGGAAGAGCTTGGTGCTACTTCCAGGTAATGACACATCATTAAATAAAGGATCTGGTGGTGTAATGGTTCTGAGTTGGGCTGTGACCTGCTCATGGGTGGGAGAAAGACTGCGCTTTTTACTCCTGTAAACAGTTCAAGTCTCAGAAAGCCAGTGTGTCACTATGAGTCAGCATTGACAGCGAGTAAATGCATAGGCTAAAAACTGCTTCCTTAAACAAATGTGAATAGAAATAGAAATATGACCCAGCAGTCTCCCAAAGAAATAAAGGACAAAATACATCTAGATGTGTGCCCACTCATGTTGATGGCAGCACTTTCTGTAACAACAGAGAGAAACCACCCCCAAGGCCCATCTGTGGAAGAAAAGATAAAGCAACTCTGGTGACATGCACACAATGGATTACTCTCCATTTCTAAAAGCCCAAAATAAAACTGGTAAACACCTCATGACATTGACAAATTTGGAAGACGTTGTGCCCAGGAAAGTTAGTCAATCACATAAAGTCCCGTACTCCATGACACCATTACTATAAAGGGGGAAAAAATCATAGATTTATAAAATTTTCCTCCTGTGAAATAATAGTGACAGTTCCTATATGCTGTTGACAGCGATGCTGTAACCATGCTACCCTATGATTTTTCAGAAAGGAAAACAATTTTCAATTAAGGCAAACAGGATAAGAATAAGTTGTAAGGCATAGAAAGAAATAATCACACATGAGGTGGGGGTAGGGGATAGCATGTGAAGGTCTTTCTACATGCCAACAAATACGTGGGCTTTTATAAAAGCTGAAAAAGACAAGGAGAAATTTTCACTGATGCTACAAAAAGAGACAGAATAACCCCATTAACACCCTGAGTTCTAGCCTCCAGATCTGTGAGAAAATAAATTTCTGTTTCTCAGAAGGCACTCCTTTTGTGATATGTTTTCTTGACAGCCCTTGGAAACAAAGATATCACGGAATTGTAGGACTCTATCACTAATAGTACCTTAGAGTTAACTGACTTGTCCTTATCTTTCAGTGAGTAAGGTACAGAGGATATACTCAGTCCAGAAACTTTGTCAACAAGCCATATATGCACTTTTAGCACAATTCACTTGAATGCATTTAAGGGATACTCTCAGAGGAGTTTCCTTGTGAAGTTCATCTTGCAGGGCTGCTCTGGCTCTATTACCTCTCACTGTATTAAAGCTTAAATTGACATATTTATGTTCCCTTTGCTGACATTCCACCTCCCAACCCTGGTCAAAACCCATGGTAAATATATTTTAAATGCCATACGAGAAAACCAAAGTATTTCTTTCGCAAAGCATGTGATTATAATGAAAAAATGGCTAAAAGAGCTACAGGACATTTGTCCCGATCATTCCTCACACAGAAAAAGTGCACACCCAGGTCCCACTTCTTTTCAGTGTCTGTTCTAACCCTCTATCAGAGTTGAATCTGCTCTATACGAGAGTCTCAGCACTCAGGCACTTGACTTGTATTAGAATCGTTGTCCCACATTTGAGCTCCAACCTCACCCTCCGTTGAATTCCTTCTTACTATGGACCTACAATGTGGAAAGCTTTGCTCTCGGATAGAGTGCGTTCAAAAGCACGTTACAAACACTCCTCTAGACAGCCCAGAAAGGGATAACCTCTCCTCAGGGAGTTATCTGGATGTACCCTTGATGGAAATTGGCATATGCATGGATCATAATCGGAACTGCCTTTGTCAAAAGGACTAGAACGAATCTTGTAAGCATTTCTAATCTACAATAGCATACTTGTGGCAATCATGGTCCATCCCGGCTTCTGTAGTTCTGCCCGCAACTGTGATGATTTGAGCTGGTGCCAATCATGTTTTATGACAGTTCCCTTTGTTCACCATGTCCCGTGTAAGTGACCATCTGTGGACATTATGTCCTCAAACCGGCTGGTGCTCTCTTTCATCTGGATGATTTGTCTTCATGTTTGTCTTCTGTCTTGTTTCCAACTTAATAAGCATGTCTCTATAAAGAATATGTGAACATGAGGCCTCCTCTCTCCCCTAGTACAAAAAAGAGGCAATCATAGAAACTCAAAGTATTCTTCTGCCTCTCCTCAAAGACACCCACTGATATGTTATCGGGAATCACTGCTGTGAGTGAATAATTTGCCCATGTATTTTGCCTTATAGAGAAGTAAAATGAAATTTGGAGAAATCAGAGGTTATTGAATACAAGCTCTCAAAAGCACAGGCGCACATTGATGATGTTGAGCAATCAGGGGAAAGAGGTTGTGATGTACTCTATCTCCCTTCAGCTTTTGCCAGAGATGTATTCGCATCACTAAGCAAGTAAGTACCTTAAACGCCTGAAGAGCAAACCTTTCTTGGTGGAGACTAAAGAAAAGATTGTAGTTTGGACTTCCGTATCTTTAATTTGTATTAAATATAAACCCTGGCAGACGTCCTTATTTCCACTCAATTAATGTATTGCATGGTTCAGTACCTATGACTTCACCCTGGTACCCTGATGATGGTAATGTGAACATTGGCTCCTATTGCTGTTCATAAGTGCCCTGTTTTGTGTTGGATCCAAATGCTAGAAACTCTCACATTGTTAAAAGAAAAATGGGTATGTGTGCCTGCACTGGTATCTCTATCTACTCAGATCTATAGAACTATATCTATTAAAAAGAGGATGGACTCTGAGCCAGGAAAAGTGGTGACCACAGCACGAAGAGTAAGCTAGAAGTAACAGGACTGAACACAGTCAGAGCAGAGAGGGAATCGTCTGCCCATTCCTATGATTATTCATTTGAGAGATCTGGTGGAGGGTCAAATTTCTGGGGTTTTTTTTTCACTTATGCACCCATAGTGATTCTAAAATTAGACACTTTTTGAAAAAAATGCTCTATTTAATTCATAACCACCCTCTACCTCCCAAGTCATGGATTTCTGAGGCTGTAAAACTTTATGGGTGCAGACAGCCCTATCATTCTCCCATGGAGTAGTTTGTGCATTTGAACTGTTGACCTTTAGCTTAGGAATCCTATATTTACCTAATAGTGGTGCCAGGGCTCTATTTCTAAATCCCAAGTACTAATAAATTTAGACTCTCTGAGCATATTGTTGTATGGGATTGTTTGGTTTTCAGCAGGTTAATTTGACTTGTCTAAATACCCTTACAGAAGGTGGTGATGTCATCTCACACTAGCTTTATCCTGCTAGCCTCACTGTCCTCAAGTTGATGTTGACTCGGAGTGACCCTATAGGATGGAGCAGAAATTCCCCTGTGGAGTTCCAAGGCTATACATCGTTATAGAAGCATACAAGCCTAATCTTTCTGCAGAGGAGCAGCTGGTGAGTTTGAACTCCTGGTCCTGAGCCTACTATAATTATTAATTTAATACAACTATATTTCTCAACAAGGAGCCTGGTGATGTAGAGGTTACAAATTGGGCTGCTAACTACCAGGTTAGCAGTTTGAAACCACCAGTCACTCGATGGGTGAAATGAGAGGTGCTTGAATCCTGTCCCAAGAGTGAGTCTCAGAAACCCACAGGGCACTTTCACTCTGACCTAGTCTCTATGAGGCAGAACCAACTCAACTGCAGTGAGTTTGAGTCATATTTCTTAAAAAATCTGAGCCTCAAATTCTTCAACTGAAATGCAAGAATAAGACTGATAAAAATGCTATCTAGCTACGATAAAATAAATTGATAGCAGTCATCTTACTTTAATTTGAAGAGTTCATTTTTCTCCTTCCTTAGCCATGAAGACAAAAATTCACTCTACAAAGACCTGGCCTAAACTAAGACAGCATTGACCTTTTGCTCCGAAAGCTGTTCGGCAGCATTGTGAATCTGTCTTTTCCAGCTTAAAGAGTGTGTTAGGCTGGGTTGTCCGGAAAAACAAAACCAATCACACTCATATGTATAAGAAGGGGCATTCCATCAAGAAGCAATTTTTTATCAAATGGGCATTCAGATCCATTCAATTCAAGTCCGTGGGTCTGATGCTGCCTGGGGCCCTCTTTAGATTCAGGTAGCTGCAGGTCAATGGCACAGCCGGGCGGAAGCAAGGATACTGCAGGCCAGTGGGGGCAGTCATGTGAATCCAAGTTCAGTGGAGGCATGGCAGGGCTCCAAAAACTCTCCAGGTTGGCAGCCTACATGGGACCACTCCTAGAGGCAAACCCAGAGTCCCAGAAAGCAGGAAAGCCAGTCAGGGAGGAGAATTTCTCACCATCTTTCTTACAGAAAAGGCTACATACACAAGGAGTGTGTCATCAGATGACTGACATGATTGATCGTTGAGATTCCGCTCCTACACTTTCACACAAGGTCAAGTTGACTTAGAATCTGACTTCTACAAAAAGAGTAGTCAAAACAAACCTATTATATAGTGATTAAATGAAATGACAAAGGACTTCATTTAAATTTTGAGAGGTTTCATAACTACAGGTTGGTGGAGAGCCAAATATTTAGCAGGTACTTTTTAAATATTAACTCTGTATGCATTGAATACTCAGTCACTATGGAAACTTGTACTCATTAAAGAAAACTTATTTAAGGCTTCTGTGATAGCTACAGTCTTTAGGAGTGTTCTTTTTTATTTTCTAAATCATTAGGGAAACTCATGCTCTCAATTTGTCAATTGTTTACTAATGTATTTTTTAATCATATATGATTATTTTAAGCTAATTCAAATATTTGTTTTTGACAATTCTAACTAGCTTACTTTGATCCACATGTTTTTAGAAGCAATATTATCTCCCTGCATGTACATACACTAGTTGCTAAAAATAAACCTTGTTTTCAATTCTTTGAATTTGGATTATTTTTTAATATATCTCAGAGAAAGTTTTAAAGAATGAATAAATGAATACCTGTAAAACACTTAGCATAGGACCTGGAAGAGGATAATCATGCAATAATTCCACTTAGGATTATTATTATTTCATGTAATGCAGTCTTCTGTTTGCCTAATGTGGTAAATGATTTACAAAAACATTGCAATTATTCTTTTCCCTGTACCAAGCCACTATACAATGAGGTTTGCAAAAAATCCCAATAAGAAAAAGAAGCAAATTCCCCCAACCCTCAATTTGGGAAGGGGTTGTGAACTGTGATAACCATTCTTTTAGTTTCCTAGGAGTGCTGTAACCAAAAACTACAAACTGCAGACTTAAACAAACAGGGATGTAAGAGGAAGCTTCAAAAAATCTGTAACACTTTTCTATTCTCATTCAACCCCGTGAAATCTTTGAAGTGTTTACGTATCATGTCAGTGTTCTGGAGAAGAGACTCTGAGACTGGAGCGCTCGCCATGCTGATGTCTTGAGTCCTGGGGGGCAGGGGGGGGTAATCTGTTCCATGTCTTTCTTCTAGCTTCTGGTACCTCCGTGAGCGCCTTGGCTTGCATGTGCAGTGACACGTGGTAGTTGTTCTCTGTTCTCTCTCTCTTAAAAAACAATGAAGTTAACACTATGATTGGCTTGAAGACCTGATGACATAGTGGCTACATATTAAGCAGCTAACAAGAAGTTCAGCAATTTGGAACCACCGGCCACTCCATCAAGATAGTGCTTTCTACTCCCATAGTTACCTCCAGGGGCAGCTCTACCCTGTCTCACAGGGTTGCGGTAAGTTGGAATGGACTCAATGCAATGAGTTTGTTGTTGTTGTTGTTATGGTTGGATTAGGGCCTACCTTACCCATATTAACTTCACTGATACCATTACCAAGACCCTATTTCCCAACCATTGCATGCTCATAAGCACAAAGGGTTAGGACTTCAATATATCGTCAATTGCTAAGGAGGGACAATCCATTCCATGACATCAATAAAATGTGATGACAAAGTAAAGTTTTGCTAGTTCCAAATCTAAGGTTCAAGAGGTCTATGCACATTCTTGTGCACGCTTTCTTGAGACCCTACCTCCACTCTATGAACAAGACTTGGTCTAAGACTTGTTCTAATCTGATGAATGATGGGGAATCAGGTGGACCAGCCCAGTCAACCAGCTGATCAGATTAGGCCCCAGAACTGCCAAGATCAGGAAAGTGCTTGCTACCAAACCTAAAGTTAACTAGAGGCAAAGGAGTGACTATAGTGAAGAGCAGCCGCTGTACAAGTGACAGGAACAGTTACAGCAATCATACGTAGCAATTGTTTTAAGACACTCGATTTTGGGGTAATGTGTTAGAGGGGAACAGATAACCAATATATGTATTTTATGACAATGACTACATTACATATTAGATGACACAAAAATAAGGCACAGCCCCAAAGGATATGACTTTGTCCATAAAACAAGCAACTAAACAGATTAGACAACACAATTAAGCCTGGCTAAAATGATAGCTTTTTGTAAGCACTCTTCTTTTAAAAAATAATTATGAAATGTCAGTTATGCACTTTTGACTTTCTAGACACTTACGATATATCACTAAGAAAATCAGATAAAGATTTTAACAGTCCTCAGTGTAGACGATAGCTGTCTCACAAACAGGAAGAGATAATTCCCAGGACCATCAAGGAAGAGCCACCAGCAGAACAGGTTCGAGTTCCCTGCCTATACCAGTGAAGGCAGCTAGAAGATGAGCCCCATAAGGTCAGACAGCACACAAAGTAAAACTGAGGAAGAACTGCCTGCTCAAGGTGAGTTCACCTTAATTATACCTATGGAGCAAACTTCATGTGTAGGTGCAGCACAACTCAAAATGAGAATAAGCAGTTACAAATATCCATTAATGTGGCATCAGATAAATCCACCTGGAAGAAGCCTGTGTGATCCAAGGATTGTAAATAATATAATCCAAATCCTAAAAAGGGAATAGTATCAGAACTTAAATTGTGAACAGCTGGTATGTAGAAGGCTATAGATGAGAGTAGAAGCCCAAAATCTATTTGCAGGGTCCAAACATAGATAAGCCTTCGATGATTGTCCTCTGACCAGAGTCAAGGGATGTGAACCTTGTTATCAGACAGAGAGCATTGTAAAGTTGATTATGATAGCTATAGTCAGGGAAAATGTACTGTCTTATCATTTGGTCTCCCTTTTGACTCATTTACAAGTTGTTTCAGGTTAAAAATAAAAGAAAAATGATGGGGAAAGACACATGGATTAAGCCTCTGATGAATTCCCCTGACCATAGACTAGCGAGGTGAATAGCCCTTGCTCTCATGCAGCGTGCATTGAAAAGTGAATTATTGTAGAGGTAGCGAGGTTACTATTAAACATCTTAGCATTTGGAACACCATTTGACTCATTTTAAATTTGTTCTAGTTTTTGATATTGTCTATTTAAATTTTTCTGTTTGATTTTGTTATTGTTAGGTTTTTTTGTATGTTTGTGTTTGTTTTGTATGCTTTTCTGCATATTAAATCCAGGATAGATAAAATCTACAAAGACAGTAACTGGATTAATGGTTTCTTAGGGGTGTGGAAGAGGAGTCTGGGGGGATATGAAAAGCTAATAACAATAAGCACAAGAAAGAAGAAGAAAATGTTTTAAAATTGATTGTAGCAATCATTGCACAACTCTTCTTGATATAATTGAACTATTAAATTGTATGATATGTGGATTATGTATCCATAAAACTTTTAAAAACTCAGAAATGGAATATATACATCAAGCAAAATTGAAAATTGTCAAAAATGAAAGTGAAAGTTTACCAATAGATATCCTAGGAAGTTTTTTAAACATTTTATTAGGAGCTCTTACAGATATTATCACAATCTATAGTTTCATCAGTTCAAGCAGAATTTTATAATTGCTGTCATCATCATTTTCAATACATTATCATTCTTCTTGAACTCTTTGATATCAGCTCCCCTTTATCCCCTCCCTCCCCCACCCTACCACCCCCATGACCCTTAATATATTACACATTATTTTTATTATTTCCATATCTTACACCATCCAATGTATCCATTCACTTACAATTTGTTCTCCTGGAGAAGGGTTATATATTCATCATTGCTACCAGTTTCCCTACTTCCTTCCTGCTCTCTTCCCATGCCCTCAGGGAATCGTTACTCCCATTATGGTTTCTGAGGGGCTTATCAATCTTGGATTTCATGCACCAAAAGATCGCACAAGTGTACATATGCAGCAAGTGTACATACACAGCAAGATAAGTGAGCCAAAACTAAGTCCATAATAGTTGGGGAAGGAAATATTAAGGAACTAGAGGATAGTTATGTTTCAGCAGTGCTGTGCTGCACCCTGGATACATCATCCCTTCTGTATGGCCCTTCTGTGAGGGACTGTCCAATTATCTTAGAGGGGGGTATTGGGTCTCCACTCTTTCCATGTTCCTTCTCATCAATTTGGTTGTTTGTTTTTGAACTTCTGATACCTGTCGCTCCTGATGACACCTTGTGATCACACAAGATGGTGTGCTTCTTCCATGTGGGCTTTGCTGTTTCCCTGATAGATGGCCACTTGTTTAAGCCTTTAAGACCCCAGGCACTATATCTATCCTAGGAATTTTTATGCTGAAATAGGCTAATATTGGCCTTTGTGATAGTTACATATCTGTTGTCAATTTGAGACTTAAATGTGATGCTAAGGAGATAAATAGCTCACTGGAGGTGGGACACATGCTCAGTCCATGTGAGACACGTGGAGCTACACTAGAGTGCTAGAGCTGAAGAAGTCACATGGAGACCCCTGCCAGTACTGAAATGCTTCCATTGCCACTGGATCCACAGTACTTTCCACCCACTGGCCTGTGATTTTCCGGCATTCAGCATCATCGTATGTGTTGCATGAGTCTGAAGAGGAATTTATAAATTGATATTGGACATGTGGGGTAATATCGGACTTATGGACTTGATCTGGACTGGACTGAAATGTTTTCTCAATATTCAATTGCTCTTGTATATATAACTCTTTCTTATACACATACACATGTCTATGAATTTGTTTCTCTAGTCTCCCCAGACTCACAAAGCCTTTTTGAAATGGACAACCATATGGACTATTATGCCAGGAGTCACAAATTGAGGAATGGTAAATTGAATTCATTGTGAAAAAAGAACATTGAAGATCTATTCTGAAATACAATGCTGTCAGAGAAAGGATAACAATTACATACTTAACCAAAAGACCAAATAACACGACTATTACTTAATGTATACAAATCACTAATGTCAAAGATAAAAACATTAAAGATTTTTACCAACTTTTGCATTCTGAAATTGATCAAGATGCAACCAAAATACATTGCTAATTGTTGATTATTCATTGGTAATTAATTGATAAAATAAGAAGTTGGAAACAAAAAAGAAGGATCTGTAGCTAAAAAATATGGCCTTGGTAATTAAAATGTTGATGGAAATCCCATGAGATAATTTTTCAAGACCAATGA
>NW_022106084.1:9958354-9964935 GCF_000313985.2 Echinops telfairi
TAAGCAGAATTTGGAATGTACAAAGTGAATCTCTAGGGGAATTGGAAATTATAAAAAATGAAATGAAGCATATCAAGATCTACATTATAGGATGACTCAGCTGAAATGGGGTAGGACATGTAGGATCAGAGAAGCCACATGATTAGCTATGCCAGGAATGAGAGATTAAAGATGAATGGTGTTACATTCATTGTCGATGAGGACAATTCAAGTAATATCTTAAAATATGCTGTAATAGGATAATATCTCTATATGCAAGGAAATCCAGTCAATACAAATATTATTTACCACAAAAAACATCAAAAACAACATCAACCCATGTTGAAGGATGTATAAGTCGTTGGGTTAGTCTGGGTAGACTAGAAAAACAAATCCACAGAAATTCATATGTATACAAGAGAGAGTTTTATATAAAGTGAAAGTACACATCAAGAAAACATCCCAACCCAGTGCTGCCCAAGCCCATAAGTCTAACACTAACCCATATGTCCGACACTGATCTACAAAGTCCTCTTCCATCTCACAAAACACACACTATGATGCTGACTGCAGGAGGAAAGCCGAATCAGTGAACGTGTAAGCATCTCAAGCGCTGGCAGGGGTACGGCTGCTCCAGCACCCAGGGCTGCATTGGGGTAGTTCTATATGGCTTCTCCTCAGGGGTGTCTTGCAGGAAGTTAGCCTTGCCAGTGAAGCAGGGAACTGGCTAAGGCAGCTGCACCCTGGTGCGACCATCAGAAAGCAAGAGACACAAGAACAAGAAAGGCAAGGCTCACTGAGCCATTTATCTCTCCGTCCTTCAATTAATCTGCCCTTCAATCAATCCCACATGTGTTTATCGGCCAGGTTGGCACAATAAACTTTAACTAGCACAGTCGTTGATTCTTGTAAAATGCCAAATCATGTTCCATCTATAGATATAATACATTTTAATTATCTATTCAACACGTGGTGATCATTTTGATTGTTTCCAGTTTTCTGCTATTATGAGACATGCTGTTTTTACATTTGTGTACACATTTTCTACATGAAAAAAATTTCATTTCTTTTGAGTGTATACCTAGAAGTGGAATTGTTTTAATATTGTAACTCCCTGGTTAATATTTTAAGCTGTTGCAAGACTCTTAAAAAGTGCACCATATTTTACATTATGACAAAAATATATCAGGGTTTAAATTTCTCCATATATTTCCCAATATTTCTGATTGTCTGTTTTAATTAAAACCATTAAAAAATATAGATATGAAGTGGTTACTTGAGATTTTTATTGGCAGTTCTCTTCTGGCTAATAATACTGAACATCTCATTGCTTAACATCTTCTCATAGGCTTATTAGCTTTTTGTCTCTTTTTATAAAGAAAACTACCTGTTGTCATTCCTTGTGAATGTTTTACCCTTAATCTCTAAAAAATATCTTTTTTGTAGTCTAGTATTTTATCATGACACAATTGATACATATCACAGGTATCATCCCATCCTGATTTATAGAGCAGGCCCTGTTCCAAGGAATATAACAAATAAATACATAAATCTTAGTGAAAGATTTAGGGTAAGCCACATAAGCTAGCTTTGCCCACAAACAAATTAACAGGAAGAAATCATTCCCATAATACTATGACTACACAGACTTCAGGGTTTCTTTTAAACTGAGGCTGTTTCTCAACATGGGCTCTTAACTATTTAGTTTTTATTTTAGTAGATCCATCGCTCAGCAATGCTATCATTTAAAGTAAGAACATCCAGATCCAGCTTTTACCTCAAGACACTAAGAATTTCTCAATTGAGTTTGGAGGGAGAGAAATTTTAGGGCTCAACTTGGAAAGTGCAAAGGTCTCCAGCAAGCAAAAAGCCCTGAGCTAGTAGATCCAGAAATGAGATTAAAAGTGGCCTCTTCTGCTTTTTAATATAATTCAGACTTTGGTAATATAATTCAGACTTTGGTAATTCAGGCTCCAATCAAGTGATGGTTGCAATCTGAAGTCACCGAAATCTGGTTTAACTAACTTTATTATTCACTTCTTCATTATTTTGGAGAGCTTCTTGACCTGTTTCTACCTCAGTTTCTCCATCTGTAAAATCAGAAAAGTCTTATTGTGCATAAAATGATTGTGACATGTTAGTAAAATAGTGCAAGTAAAGCACCTAGGAAGAGTAATGTTTAATATGTCCTTCTCCTAATATGTTTCTTTACTGCGTCCTTCGGTTGATCTAATTCTGAAATTATTTCTAGTCCTATAATGGTGTAAAGAGTTAGGCATTCAGCTACTGCCTTAAAGGTGTCCGTTTGAAATCACCCAGTGGTGCCTTCGGAGACAGGGCTAATGCTCTGTTTAAGGAGAGTCACACTTGTAATCTACTCAACTGCAAACTTCAGCAAATACTAATAATTACAAAATAACCACATTATCGATGGCAAGGATGAATCCACTGAATTATATGCTTTCTTACAAAAGAATCTTAAAATTTATTGAATCACTCATTCCTTGGTTTTTATATTGAAAATACCATGGACTAGCAAAAAACAAACAAATGTGTCTTGGAAGAAGTAAAGCAGAGTGCTCCTTAGAAGGAAGGATGGCAAGACTTCGTCTCACTGACTTGGGACATGCTTTCAAGAGAGGCGAGTCCCTGGAGCAGGACATCGTACTTGGCAAAGTGGAGGGGCAGCAAACAAGAAGGCCCTTGACAAGATGGGATGCCACAGTGGTTGCAATAACAGACTCAGATAGACGAACAACGATGAGGAGGGCCCAGGACCAGGCAGTGTTTCATTCTGTTGTACATACAGGATCTCTGGGAGTCAAAACGAATTCAAGGACACTTAACAAGAACAACATCCCTTGATTCTTTTTGTTTCCTTAAATAAATAAGACAAACGTCTAAACCCTATGTTTACAGTGTAGTTGTAAAGATAGGAAATACTTCTTTTAATAAAATTAACCTCCTAACAACAAAATTATTTTTAGGAATCTCTCCATCAAGCCAGGAGCTTCATTCAGAAATGGCCTTCTTATCTATCTATGACGTGGATTCAATCATGAGATAGGGGGAAGTAGTATTGCATATTCAATTTATAATTGTGAGGACACAGTATCTTGCATTAAAATGTTGAATTTAACTAAGTAGTTACCTTTAATTAATTTCTATGCCCTGATGAATTATGAATATGATGTGAGGGGTTTATTTCATGAAACTAGGGCTATAGTTCAAGGAGGCAAGAGACAAAGCTCTGACCTTTAGGAACACAATGGATTTATAGAAACTCTGTCCTGCAGGCATCCACCCTGAAAAGTACACTCTTATCTGCAAACCACAGAGACAAGCTACACTCTTAACTCAAATAAGAGCAAGTCTCCTTCCTGAAAATGGTACAACTATTCTTGGGTTGTAAAAGAGCCCAATGGTGACAAAGTGCTATGGAGAGAGCTACAAATGAATTTAGATCAGATCCTAGAAATTGAGAGCCCCACCCCCACCCCCACCCCCGCCCTCGCCTCAAGTGAACATAAAATATCAAATAAGTGAATTTTTAAAATATAGAATGTTGTCGTGGTAAAATCTGATCCTGAACGCTTTTGCCCTTAAAAAATACAGAATCACTTTATTCAGGTTAGTCTGTTTGAATTAAAAGGGATGCTTTATTCTTTCTTGCCAGTCCCATTTAATTCACTCTAAGGAATAGCTCGTTGCTACTTCTGGAGTAGAACTTGACTAAATGCCATATTTTCCCAATGACTCTCAGATGATAAAGTAATAGTCACTTTCCCTCGGTACTAAACAGTCTAGTCTAGGTAACCATCACATTTATCAAGGCTTTTATCAAATGTTATTTTCTCAGTGAGCCCTTCTTTGCCAGCTCATTTACAATTACAAATGCTGCTGTCACGGGAGCAGTCTTTCTTCCTTCCTAAAAACTAACCCCCAAATCAAGTCCAATGCCATTGGGTCATTTCTTACTCCCAGTGACCCTGTTGAGGTGTCTGAGACTGTGCATCTTGGTGGCAGCAGCTCAGCACATAGCCCACAGCACCCACATTGCCTTCGTCCCTGCTGTCTTCTATTAGAGAGCTCACTCCTATGTTACTTACTTCCTGTCTTCCTTCTCGAATACATTTCTTGATTGCAAGGACTTTCCTTCTCTTTGTAATGATTTCTTCCTGGAACCTAAAATAGAGACTCAAATATGGTAGGCATTCAACAAATGTATGGAGTAGAATAGTGAAGCATAAATCCACATTTCATCTAATTTCCTCTCTTCTCTGGGGTTCACCTTCTGAGGGACACTTGTGGAGAAGGAAAGTTTGGACAGCTTCTCAGGGTTTGTTTTTTGTTTTTTGTTTTCCTTCTACCAGAATCTGGTGCAGAGGAAGGATGAGAAGAAAATACAAAAATACTCACAGTTATAATTTGATATCCAAGTCAATTTAGTAGCAATTCTGACATGGAAATCTATTAGTCTTTCTCTTATGAGTTCTTAGGAGACTCCACATTATTTCTACTTCTTTAATGTAGGTGATACCTAGTCCAGCAGACTATTTGTGACACAACTTACCCTGTATCTTTTATTGGCTATTTTTCAAATTAAAGCTACTTGCACCTGGTCTAACAAAGAGAGAATTCCCTAACATAAAAGTTAATAAAGGGGAAAATAAATCCCTCATTTTTATTTCACTCCACTAAATATATTATATATTTCTCCTTAATTCTTATATACTAGTGTGTTAGGTATGGTTCCCTAGATAAACAAAACCAGAACACTTATGAATATAAAATGATAGGTTTATATAACAAGAAACAATATAACAGCTATTTAGTCTGTACAGCAGTACAGAGAGCCCAGTTCAACTCACTTTCATGGAAGAGTTAATATACTGAAGGTCCTTCAACTCACGTGGTCTGCTGGTCCAAGGTCAAGGAGCAGACAGTGGAGTCTTCCCTTAGGCACGATAGCCAGGGTGGGGCAGCAGCAGCAGCAGGAAGGTGAGAAGTTAAGGCATAGCAGAGGCCAGTAGAGCAGGCCTGGATGCAACCTCAGGCTCTAGTGATTCATAGCAAGGTGATATGGTCCACGGATTGGCTTGGTCCACACAAGTTCAGCACAGGGTTGAGGCAAAGCACTACCTCAGGCAGGAGAGCATTGGTCTGATGACCGGGGAGGAAGAGGGGAGGGGGCAGGCCCTGTAAAGCCATTTATCTTATCGACCTCCAATCAAGTTGCAACCTGATTAAACTCCACCCACATGTTCCTATGGAAGTCTAGTTGGCACAATAAACCTAACTATCACAGTCTACCCCTTGACAGTTTGGCACTTGTACACAATTCTTTAGCAATGTATAATATCCAGACATTAATGAAATCATACTTACACCAAACATCATATATCTATCATACACATGTAAATGAAAACACACTAAATCTATTTTTTTAATTTTTTATTAATAATCAGTTTATTGGGGGCTCTTACAACTTTTATAACCATCCATACATCCATTATATCCAACACATTGGTACAAAGTTTGCCATCATCATTTTCAAAACATTTTCTTTCTGCTTGAACCTTTGGTATCAGCACCCTTTCTTCCCTCCCTCCCCCCCTCTCCCACCTTCATGGACTCCTGATAAATTATAAATTATTATTGTTTTCATATCTTGCACCCTCCCCTGTCTCCCTTCATCCAAGTTTCTGTTGTTCATCCCCCAGGGTGGGGGTGGAGGTATTCAATGTGGATCATTGATCACTGAATCTATTTGTATCTGGTATATTGTACATGAACAAAGTAAAGATATTCAATGAGCACATATAAAGAAGAAATACTGACAATAAAAAATCTCGCTTTTGCAATTGATCACGTGGTCATAACTGATAGGTAGCATTGCCTTCTTCCACTACCCATTCTGTATTTCCTTTGCCCTTGGCCAGTACCTCAGCTGGTCATGGTTCTTTGACTGGTGGGGTGACCCAGTCCTTCATTCCTGAGGCATCTGGGCAGTTAGCAGTCCTATCAGGATTGGGTTGCTGTAGTTCACCATTTACTTTAATCACAGGGCATGGCAGTACTAAGAGACAGTCTAGGGAATCTTCTGGATTCTAGATATAGTCTTCATTACCTCCATTATGTAGCCCCAATCCAATTTCCCCTTGCTAATAAGGATCAATCATACCACTCAGCACAGTGACACCCTTCTTTACCTATTGATCCAAAGGCATGAGGAGCCCAAAGTGGTCAGGGGGCATTCTTAGCTGCCAGCTCAGTGGAATCAGTGCTGGGTTTCTAAGTGTGAGCATTCCTTCCTTCAGAACTAGGACCTCCAGGCCTGAAGCACATATGGTTGCTGGGACAGGAACCAACAATGGTTCAAGTGGATGATTATGAGTAATAGCGAGTGGTCTGACTCGGCCTTTCACCCTTTGTTTCTTGGACCCATAACTCCTGGTTATTGGAGACACAGCACCATTTATTGGCTGCTGATTTAGAGCACATACAGCCTCCTGAAGAATAGTGCCTGTATTAGTCTAGGTACTTTGGAGAAACAAATCCACAGCAACTCATGTATAAGAGAGTTTTATGCAAAGAAAATG
>NW_022106084.1:9965795-9970577 GCF_000313985.2 Echinops telfairi
GAGGAATGGTCCCATTATCTTGGACTTAATGTTGGTTTCTGCTGCTGGAAAATGGGGCACTCAGCAGTGGCAGTGGCCAAGTCAGCCTTGATGAGTGGAAGTCCATGTTGTTGCACGCATGCATAACCTCCATCCCTGCCACCATGTCCGCTTTGTTCATGTACCCATTGGGTGATGATAGGAATGGCAGAAGAACAAGGAGGACCAGTCTCCACAGTGCATGTCATCAGATCCACTTGATTGTTAAAATCCTCTCATCTTCAGAGGTGACCCTTTGCTGAGCATTCACATGAGACACAATTGCTTTACTTTCTTGGATAATTCAGAAAGGTCTATGCACATACTTCTTCCCCACACCTTCTTTTCACCAATGTTCCAATCATGTTATTTTCAAATTCCTAGCCATCCAGCCAAACCATTAGCCACAGCCACATGAATCACTATACACTCCCCACAGCCCATGAATACACTCACACATTTGGCCATTTCTCCTTCCACGCAAAGTAAAAGGCAAGTGAAGTTCTGCCCATTGGGTGGATCTCCTTTCACCACTGTCCTTCAGGGAGATCCTAGAAAGGGGTCGTAGTGTTGCTGCTGTCCACTTACGAGTGACACCTGCATGTCATGCAGAGCCATCAGTAAACCATGCACACATTTTCTGTTCCTCAGTCAACTCATCCAAAGGAATTCCACAGGAAGCCATAGGTACAGACTGGGAGAAGGCAGGTACAGTAACAGGAGTGGAGACTGCGGGCATTTGGGCCACTTCACACAGCTTACTTACTTACTTACTTTAAAGATGGAGTGTTGCTGTCAACTTTATGACTGTGGGTCAGAGAATACCCAGTTCATGATGGGCAGCTCAGGCCTCCTGGTGATTTGGTGGCCCATGTTGAGGCATTCAGTCTCCACTAAGGCTCAGTAACAGGCCAACAGCTGTTTTTCAAAAGGGGAGTAGTTGTCTCCAGAGGATGGCATAATTTTACTCCAAAATCCCAAGGGTCTACACTGTGATTGGCCAATAGGGGCCTGCCAAGGACGCCACACTGCATCTCTATCTGCAACTGATACCTTAAGCATCATATAGTGCCAGTGGAAAAGCAGCTTGCCCGATAGCCTGAACCTGAAGCAGAGTCATTTCTTGTTCTGGGGCCCACTCAGAATTGGCGGCCTTTCACATCACTTGACAAATAGGTCAGAGTAGCACACCCAAATGCAGGATATGTTGTCTCCAAAATCCAAAATGGCCCAGTAAGCATTTTGACTCCTGTTTAGTTGTTGGGTGTGTGTGTGTGTAGGGGGGTGGGGGGTGGCGGAGCAGAAGCAATAGCTTACCCTTCACTTTAATAGGAATCGCTCCTATTACAGTGCCCCATGCCACTGTACCCATTTTACTGAGAGGGAGGTTGCCTCGGACTTTGTTGGGTTGATTTCCCAACTTCTTGCATGCAGAAATTGTATCAATGAATCTACAGTCTTTGATGCATTTTCCTTACTGGGTCCAATCAGCATGTCATCAATATAATGGACCAATGTGGCATTTTGTGGTAGAAGCAGGCAGTCAAGTTCCCCTCAGACTAACTTATGGCACAGGACAGAAGAGTTGATGTACCCCTGGGGGAGAGTGGAGAAACTGCATTTTAGTCCCTGCTAGCTGAAGGCAAACTGCTTCTGGTGGTCCTTGAGACTTGTATTAAGAAGAAGGCATTGGCCAGATCAATAGCTGCACACCTAGTACCAGGAGAAGGATTAATTTGCTCAAGCAATGAAACCACATCTGGAACGGCAGTTGCAATTGGAGTCACCACCTGGTTAAGTTTACAATAATCCACCATTATTCTCTAGGATCCAGCTGTATGTGTTTCGTTTTGTTTAACAGGCCAAATAGGCGAGTTAAATGGGGATGTGGTAGGACTCCCCACCCCTGCATCCTTCAAGTCTTTGATGGTGGCACTGATCTCTGCAATCCCTTCAGGAATGTGGCATTGCTTTTGGTTTTCTATTTTCCTAAGCAATAGCAGTTCTAATGTCCACTTGGCCTTTCCTAACATAAAAATCCTTATTCCACATTTCAGGGATCCAATATGAGGGTTCTGCCAGTTATATCTATTCCAATGGTGCATTCTGAAACTGGGGAAAGATTGATGGGATGTATTCGAGGGAACATTGGACCCACTGTGAGGCTTACCTGAGCTAAAATTCCATTAATAGCTTGACCTCCATATGCGCCACTCTGACTGGTGGGCCTGCAAAACATTTTGGGTCTCCTGGAATTAGTGTCAGTTCAGAGCCAGTGTCCAGTAATCCCTGAAAAGTTTGATTATTTCCTTTCCCCCAATGAACAGTCACTCTTGTGAAAGGCCGCAGGTCCCTTTGGTGAAGGCTAGAAGAAAGACTAACCGTATAAACCTTTGGTGATGTAGCAGGGCCCTTCTTCCAAGGGACCTGGCCTTCCTCTCTTCAAAGGGTTGTGGGGCTGTAAACTGGCTCAAGTGTGGGAATTGATTGAGAGGTCATGACTCTCTATTCTAGTGATTTGAGTTGAACTGCTGTTCACCTGATCTAACATTGTGATGCTTGCATAGATCACGTAAACTTTTAGTAGGTTTCCTCTGTATTTCACTCCTAGGGACACCATGGCTAAGTAGCCAATGCCATAAATCTACATGAAACAGGTTGCTCAAATTACTATGGAAACCTTGCTATTGACTATGATAACTATGTCCATCCCACTCCCAGTACCATAGTCTGGGTTGACAAGAGAAACAAATCTAAGGACATGCATGCGTAAGAAGTTGCTTTATATCAAAGAATAATTGTCTATTGAGAAAACATCCTAGCCCAGTCCAGACAAGTTACATAAGTATGATACTAATCCATAAATATTTCTTTAGACTCACACAGCCACATATAATGATGCAGAATGCAGGAAGATCACAGGCCGGTGGGTGAAAAGTCTTGTGGATCCAATGGAGGTGGATGCATCTCCAGGTTCTGGCAGGTCTCAGCCACGTGGCTCACCAGCAAGAAGGTAAGGCAGAGAGAGCATGTGTGCCCTGCCTCCAGGGAGATGAGAGGAAGTTCCTAGAACCCTCCTGAGAAGGCCATGCCCAGAAGGAGGCATCGTCAGGTGGTGACCTGACTGACAGGCTAGACACCATGCCTACACTTATTTATGAGGTTGCCATGACATGATGTCACTACTAAAACGAGCATACCTTGAAGATTCTGTGGATATTCTATTTCAGACCACCACAGCAAAGTGGCTATTGAAATAGAATGAATCAAATGACGATTTTGGTTTTTCATTGATTATGAAAGTTACATCAACACTGAACTAAGGAGCCATGGTGGTGCTGTGGGCTAAGCATTGGGGTATTCATGGAAATGTGGGCAGTTGAAACTCCAAAGCAGAAGGAGGAGATTGTCTGTTCCTGTAAAGATTAGATTTACAGTCTGGAAAAGCCTGGATAAGGTTGCTATGAGTTCAAAATGACTCAATGGCTGTGGGTTTGGTTTTTTTGGTTGCACTATAATATAGTCTGTTGAGTGTGCAGTAGTAGTATGAAAAAGTTTTTTTTCCAAACATTTGTAGAAAAATGGAATTATCTTTCTTTTGCTTATGTAATATATATTTTTAATTATATTATTACAAGATCATAAGGCCTACTGATTAGAATACACAATAGAGAGACCCTGAAACTTAGTGCCACGTTTCCCTGGGCTTGGTACATGTATCCTTTTTTTTTTTCTTCTTTTTTTCAATATCGTCTTATTTTATTTTTAATCATTTTATTAGGGGCTCATACAACTCTTATCACAATCCATACATACATCAATTGTGTAAAGCACATTTGTACATTCATTGCCCTCATCATTCTCAAAACATTTGCTCTCCACCTAAGCCCCTGGCATTAGCTCCTTGACAAAGTTTGAAAGATGACACAAATTTCCAAAATGTGACAGAGACATAAAGTAAGCACATGCTGTTGCAAAGTGACAATTATAGGCTTCCTGGACTCCAAGTTGCCCCATACCTTCCATTTGCAAAATTACTGCAAAACCTGAAAAGTGTAATAAAATGAGGTATGCTTGTAACATGAATACGTACATTCAAATATGTGACAATGTCAATTTGTCTTGCTTGTGTTTCCTGATGTAAAATCATACTTGGCTTATTACATTAATGGTTCATTAGAGTATAGCATGAGTTGTATCTTTTTTCCTAGTGTCATTATTCAGGTGTAATTAGCATATTAAATTTACAATGGTAATGTCATAAACAAAACTGTCTTTTTATAGGGTTAGTTCCTTGCCCTGATGATGAACTATAATCACTCTATGTCTCAAATACAGAAACAATTTAGTAAATAGATTGTTCCTTCTTAGTCACTAATCAGATATCCACAGGGCACTGGGCGGCTTCCAGGGGCACTGACTGAGTAAAGCTGGGTGTCCTTAGGCAGGCATCTGACTTGCACAGTGGGATGCGCATTGAGACTTTATCAGCACTATAGGGTCACGATAAGTCAGACCACCACTTACCAAAAGGAAGAAGTAGGACCAGAGTGATTATTCCTTAGAGGCAAGGATGGCAAGACTTTGTGTTATGTAGTTTGGACATGTTGTCAGGAGAGACCAGTCCCTGGAGAACAACATCATGCTTGGCAGAGAGACAGTGAAAAAGAGGAAGGTCCTCAAGGAGATGGATTGACACACTGGCTGCAACCATGAGCTCAGGCAGAGGAGCAATGGTGAGGATGGTGCGTATCCGGGCAGTGT
>NW_022106084.1:9970677-9973287 GCF_000313985.2 Echinops telfairi
ATATTTGTGAGCTTCCCTTCTTTGTATTGCTCTCACTTCCCAGCCCTTGTTGGGTGCACCCTCCCCTGACTTTAAGGTTTTGTGACGTTGTTCATTGAGGTACAGAATCTTCTTGAAATTTTATCTTCTAACTTCTTCCACATATTTTAAGAATTCCTACATAAACATTTGTATTGTGCATTTCTTTGGGCACAGATTTAAGAGAAATGGGTTGTGGCATTTTCGCTAGGCATGGGCAGTGTTAATAAAGAAGTTCGGTCCAAAGTCTGAGGGAAGAAGTGGGAACATGAAAGCAAAACAAAAAGAGACCCGAGGTCAGGATCCGAGCTTAGGGAGTTGCTGTCGCCGTCTCTAAACAGGACAGCCCAGCCCCAGCCCCACTCTCAGCTACCCTACCCCTCCCTTTCAGCGCTGCTTCTTGAGAATGGAGCTCTGACAGATCCGAGGGCAGGGACTTCATAGCCAGGCAGATTTGGTCGCAGAAGTCAATCTTGCAAGCTGAAGCAGGGAACTGCTAAGGCAGCTGCACCCGGTGCAACCATCACAAAACAAGAGACCAGAGAAGTAGAAAGGCGAGGCTCACCACCCATTTATCCCTCCACCTTTCAATTAGCCCCACATGTGATTATCGGCCAGGCTGGCACAATTAACTAACTCAGCCTGTTAGCATGGCTGAGGGGAGGTGCTGCCGATAAAACAACTGTGTTCTTAATATTTTGTTACCTATTAGTTCCTCTGATAGATCCTCATGATCACAAGTACTTTCTGTGAGTTCTGTGAGGACATTACAGCAGATTACTGAATCCAGCAGAGACACAGAGTATCCTGGAGGTGAAGGTTGGTGTCAGGGTAAAGGAAGTTGAAGGGTGGAGGCATGCCTGACGTTTGACTTGTAGGAATCTTTCTTGGCCAGACAAGGAGCTGGATTTCCCCTCTCTTTTGTACAGCCAAGAAGTCCTGGTGATATAGTGGGGGTTTATGCTCTGGGTTGCTGAATGGAAGGTCAACAATTCAAAACCACATGGGGCTTTCTCTTCCGATAAAGATTTGCAATCCCTGAAGCCCACGGGGGCAATTCTACTATGTCCTATAGGGACACTAGATGTATGAATTGATTGATGGTGGTGAGTTGTTTCAAAGTCAGGAGAATTCAGATGAGGCCCCACCCTGTTGCCTTGGTATGTTCAAGTGTACAAGGAGCCTTCAAGAAGATGATGGAAAAATGGAATTAGAAGTGGTCCTGGAAAGTACAGTACCTATGAAACACACAACTTTCCTCTAGTTCTTTAATGCTTCCCCACCCCCACCCCCACTAGAATGACCTCAATTTTACCTTACAAATCTGACTAGACCAGAACATGTGCACTGCTACAGATAGAGCCTACGACGCAGGGAATCCAGAACAGATAAACCCCTCAGGACCATTCATGAGAACAGAGATACCAGGAAGATAAGAGGAAGGTGGAGAGAGAAAGGGGGAACTGATCACAAGGATCAACATATAACCCCCTCCCAGGGGGATGAAAAACAAAACAGTGGGTGAAGGGAGACAGAGATGATGTAAGATATGAAAATAGCAATCTATAATTGATCAAGGGCTCAGGAGGAAGGGAGCGTGGGGGAGGGAAGGAAAGTAATGAGAGTTGTTATCAAGGGCTCAAGTAGAAAGAAAATGATGATGGCAACATGCGTATAAATGTGCTTGACACAACGGATGAATGTATGGATTGTGATAAGAGCTGTAAGAGCCCCCAGTAAAAGTATTTAATAGATAATAAGAAAAGAGAAGCGGTCCTGGAAAGAGTGAAAGAAAAATACAGAACAGAACTCAAATTCATAAAAGAGATCAGGCTTATACTGGTCAAATGGAGTCTGGTGGGACCTCCAAGCCTCTGTCAGTGAGGACTCACCCGCAGTTAGAATCAGAAGGGCAGCATTGATCTAAGGACAAAGTTCAGAGGGTTTGAAGATGAACAGAAACAGGAAACGCAGGCAGAAATGGGATATGTGATGGTATCCTAATCTAGGTGCTCTCAAGGAGACTTCTCAAAAAAACCCAAAAACTGTGGGACTCCAAGATACATCTGTGGGATCTAATAAGAAATAGCCTCTGGTGATGTCCCTCTGTCCATAATAGAGGGAAAGTAGCTACCAAGCACAGTGCAGTGGAGAGATGAGTATGGATGATCAAAATGATAAACCTGACTTGAACAGTTAAACCCTCTCTCACGCACGTTAGGCCTGATCTGGTTTTCAGAATTTTCTGAATTTTTAAAATTTTTTGCTTGTTCATATTGGGTTTATCTCAGATGTGTTGTGGGTCATTGTCAGTGGGAGTCACCTTCTTGAATTTTTGCTATATGTTTTTCTGTTCTTCAGTATATGAAACCCAGGATTGATAAAGCTATAGGGGCAGCAAGTAAAATAAGGATTTCTGGGTGAGGTACAGTGGGGGTGGGAGGTGGGTTGGGGGAAGAGAGCTAATTTCAAGGAGTCTAGGAAGGAAAAGAATGTTTGTAAACTGATTGTGTTAGCAATTGTACAATACTACTTGATCAAACTATGGAATGATATGATATCTGTATTAACTCTCAATAAAATAGTTTTTTT
>NW_022106084.1:9974004-9975671 GCF_000313985.2 Echinops telfairi
TATTTGCCAGCACATGTGGGAGGTCAGATGCTTAGAGATATTCTCCCTGAAGGCATTCAGTTGCCAGACTACTGTCTGGTCCAACCTGAGGTTGGGCCCACTCCCTGCTGTTAAGGACAATGGGCTACTTCTCCCTAAAGGCTTGTGGCCATCAGTCTTGTCCCTGTACATGGGGTTCACACCCTACTGATAATGGTTTCCATGGAGAGCCAGAGAACAAGTCAAACCTGCTCAGTGACATCCAAAGTTAGGCTGCCATCCTGAATGCAGGTTCCGCTCATCTTGTCACATGTGTACCCCCAATCCCTCCCTTTCCTATTGTGTGTATACCCCTAGATTGTCCTCCTCTCATTACTGTATTACCTATAGTGCAACCCCTTCCTGTGAAGTATGTCTTTACCTGTAATTAGGGGCTTGCACATCCCTCAAAGAGATAGAAGCCTTGGTGAGCAATAAGGAGGCTTTCTCTGCTCCCCATCCTCTCCCCCGTCCTTGCTCCCTTGTTCCCTCTCCCCGTGTACTCCGTCCCCTCCTCCTCTCTCCTCCCTCTCAGCCTGCTGTGCACGGACTGGATGTTGAGATCATGGCCATCTAGGAGGTGAGCATGCTACCGTGAAATGTGTATGACTGCATTATTTCAATCTCTATTCTGTCTCTCATGCTCTCTATGGCTTTATTATAATCTTTACTTATCATTGCTGTACAATTGTGTCTATCAAGCCTGCAATTAGTTGTGGGAGGTTGGCCTTTCCCCCACAATAATGGTTTTCCAAACAATTTCTTTCTACTTGAGGCCTTGGTATCAGCTGCTCATTTTTTCTCCTCCCTTCCCACCCTCCCTCTCTCATGAACTCTTGATATATATTTTTTTCATGTCTTACACTGACTGCTGTCTCCCATCAACCACTTTTCTGTTGTCCGTTCCCTTTGGAGGAGGTTATATGTTTATCACAGTGATCGATTTCCCCTTTCTCCCCCAACCTTCCCCCTACCCTCATGGTATCCCTACTCCCATTATTGTGTCTAAATGCTTTATCCATCCTGGATGCTATGTGTCTAGAGCTTGCTCTTATCTGGACCAGTACTCATGCTCTGTTCTAGCTGGATTTGCAAGGCAGAATCAGGGTCATGATAGAGGGGGTGGGGAAGAATTAAAGAACTAGAGAATTGTTGGCTGGTTCATCCCTTCCTTGTGACCCTTCTGTGAGGGGATGTCCAATTATCTGCAGATGGGTTTGGGGTGTCTACTGCACACCCTCTCCCCTTGTTCTCATCAATATGATTGTTTGTTCTGGGTCTTCCGATGGCTGATACCTGAACCCATCAACACCTCATGATCACAAAGGTTGGTGTGCTTCTTCCATGTGGGCTTTTTTGCTTCCCAGCTAGTTGGCTGCTTGTTTATCTTTAAGACCCCAGACACTATATCTTTTGATAGCTGGGCACCATCAGCATTCTTTACCACGTTAACTTATGTACCCATTTTGTCTCCAGTGATCATGTTGCGAAGGTGAGTATCACAGAATGCCAGGTTATTAGAACAGAGTGTCCTTGTGTTGAGGGAGTACAATGTCTGTCTGCTACCTTATTATTTAACGTATGATATATGTATATAGAACTATGTTCCTATCACTTTATATAAATATGTTTACACATGGACATGCTTG
>NW_022106084.1:9975771-9977960 GCF_000313985.2 Echinops telfairi
TCCAGTGATCATGTTGCGAAGGTGAGTATCACAGAATGCCAGGTTATTAGAACAGAGTGTCCTTGTGTTGAGGGAGTACAATGTCTGTCTGCTACCTTATTATTTAACGTATGATATATGTATATAGAACTATGTTCCTATCACTTTATATAAATATGTTTACACATGGACATGCTTGTATTTAGACCCCTATAAATGTCGTTTGTCTCTCAGTTCTTTCCTCTATTTCCTTTTACTTTCCTCCTGTCCCACTAACATGTGGCTTATTGTGTGTCCCACTAACATGTGTCCCACTAACATTTGGCTGCTCCCATTAATTCCTCTTAACTACATTGCACTGGATCAAGGCCCACCAGGCATCCTACGCCTTCCTTGCTACCAATTTTAGATCACTTTTCCTTTGTGCCTAGGTTTGTTGACTTCCCCATTCTTTACCCCCCACCCCACCCCTCCCATGTTTCCCAGAACCACTGGTCCCATTGTTTTCTTCTCAAAATTGTTTGCCCTCCCTATCTTATCTAGATAGGCATGAAAAAAACAAAATAAAAAAAAAAACAAAGAAAAGCCTATAAGTAGTTCCAGTTCTGTCTGTTGACCTTTATGAGTATTTCCTGGTTGAGCCTGATGAGGTGTCACGCCTTGCACTCGAAGTCCATTTTTGGGATTCCTCAGGGACTTCATTGCTTTGCTCCCCTTGCTGCTGTGTTACCGGCCCTTTGTGTTTTGGCCCAGTTTGCTGGGCTCCGATCTGGCACAATTCGGGCACTGTGTTTCCAGTGTTGTCCCCATAGTGGTATGGGTCAGTGAGAGGATGGAGCAGACCTCCACCTGGTGTGTCAAGACTTGAATGCAACATACCACTATGAAGCAGCAAACTAATAGAGAGATCTGTGGGGGCGGCCCCACTCCCGGCTATGTGGCCCTCCTCCCCAGAAGAATGAACTACAGAAGATAGCACTGAAGTTACAGCTAGGGTAGAGGGGCACATCTGCGAGAACACACGGGAGCAACCAAGAGGGAAGGAGAGAGACGGAGTATAACCCAACCTTCCCCACCAAGCCCCAAGGATGATATTCCTGCTCAGAGTAGCCAATGCACTGAGTGGACCATTAGGACCAGCCCCACCGCAAATTATTCTTTTGGTTTGATAGGCAGATCCTTCTGGCTTGCCTCTGCCTAATAGGAAATGTGTATAAATCACTAGCTTCTTACATTTAAACCCAAGACCTCATCATGTACAAACTAAATCAAAAATCTCAAAATCACTGAGACATAATTACATTTTTTATTAATCCAGTATCATTTCTTATAGTCTCTATGCGACTCTAACTTCCTCATAAAATGTTTAATACTGCTTAACTTGTTGGTTATATTGCCTATCATGAAACCCACAGGGGCAGTTCTACCCTGTCCTATAGAGTTGCTATGGGTTGGAATTGACCCTACAGCAATGAGTTTGGTTTATTTTTACTTTAAACAATTTGGTGTGAGAAATATGTGTTCTCAGCTAGCAGGTCCTTTATGTGGCAAAAGGCCTACAGTTTGCATTCTGTCAGAAGTTTCTAGCACTATTTCTATTGTTACTACTAAAGTCCTTCTGCTTTTTTTCTTCCTCTTAGAACTCAGGTCTTTAAAACTCTTTTAGTTTACCAGTTTACTGACTATATTAAACAAAAGTTTGTTTCTCATAGAGGATAAATCAACAAATGTCTAGTTTAATATATAGCTTAAATGAAAATGTTCTTACAAGATTACATATATAATAGATTATTATATGTATAATATTGTATTATCTATCTGTCTAGCCATCTATCTAGCTATATCTATCTATCTGTCTTATGACACATGATAAGTACTCAAAATGTCACAGAACTTTTCAGTGTCTGATATTTGGGAAGTAAATGATCTGGTCTTGCTTCCATAAGGCACTTCAAGATGGGCTCAAGCAGCCAGTCTTTAGGTTAGAAGCCAAGTGTGTTAGCCACATGCGTCACCCAAGACTCCAAATCACAGGGCACAGCATCGCTATTCAAAATTGCCTAGAGAACCTCTGCTTTCCCTTTCTTTGTCTTCCATATTTGGAATCGTCACCAGGATACAAAAGGGTGTTGATTGATATTTCACAATATATATCATAAAATATCAACTTCAAAGTCCATCAATTCAAGGATTCTTATAAGGATGAGCAA
>NW_022106084.1:9978975-9980865 GCF_000313985.2 Echinops telfairi
ACCAGATGTATTGAACAACAAAAATCACACACTAGTAGCCTTCTCTACTTTCTTCTTTTCTAAATCTCTCTACCCTTTGTGAAATCTTCTCACTGAATATTTCTCTTCAAGAAAGAATAAAGGAAAAGAAAATGGATAAGTTGTTCTACTCATGATGATTTATTATGTTTTAGTAAGATTCCTCTCTCTGCTTGTCTGTCTGTCTATCTATCTATCTATCTATCTATCTATCTATCTATCTATCTAATCATCTCTATCTTGTATTCCTCTCTCTCTTCTTGTCTATCTATCTATTTATCAATCTATCATATATCTAATCATCTCTATCTTGTATTCCTCCCTCCCCCATTTTCTCATATTCTCTCTGTCAAAGTGCCTTTGGGACTGTTTTAAAGGTACTGAGATGTAGGAAGAAACCATATCCTTTGTACCACACAGGTTTCCCTTCAATCTACAGAAATATAAGAGCAAGATTTCTTTTTTCTTTTTCTTTTCCCCCCCATGTACCAGTGACTGGGCTATGGAGGCTGCTGAAAAGGAACAGCCCCCATGCATACATCACAGCATTGCTCTGGCCCATCGCCATCGACTGGAAAGCTGTACTTGAACAAAGCCCCCAGCAACCACAGGGCATAAGAGCAAGATTTCTTTTGTCACAAACCTGCGTGTGCAGGCAGTACAGGTGTAAAAATGATAATGGGAGGGATGAGTGTGTCAGGAATTCTCTGATTCAGACTTTAAACATCTTTTCTTGCAAAAGACATCTGCTGAATAAAGAAAAAAAACACTACTAATAAGCTTGTCACCCACTCAACAATCATGCAGGAACCTCCCTGTGTGTCTGGCAGTAGTTAGCTTTGGAGAGGAGCACCTGAGCCATGTCTCGATATCGATCTTTTAGGAATTAGAATAGGCACATCTTTTCAGTAACCTGCCTCATCTTTCTCACTGGTGACTTGCCTGCATCTCACCAAAAATCCCAGCTTTATAAACAAACAATTTCCTCAGGTAATGCCTGAGGCATCCTCCTCTACGTGTTACTACCTATTGAGGGAGCTCAGCCTCTCTTTAGCTCATAACTTCTCACAGGTGAATAAGCTTTCAGATAAAAAGCAGAGGACCCAATAGAGCAAGGAGCAGGCTTTGCTAAAACTGCTGTGAGCCGCTACTAGACGGAATTGTTTCCTTTTTGATAACACCTGTGTTCTTTTAAGGAGCCCTGGTCGAGGGTCACTGGAGCTCTGGGAATGTAGTGGTTACACTTTGTGGTGCTAATCGCAAGGTCGGCGTTTTGAAACCACCCGGCAGGCGCCCAGGGAGAAAGCAAAGGCTGTTGACTCCTCTAAGTAACAGTGTTGGAGCCTCCACAGGAGCAGTTCCACCCGGTTCTGTAGCATTGCTATGAGTCAGCATTGATTCGATGGCAGTGAAGTTTTACTGAGGTAGTGTATTAGGTAAGGATTACGTTGCTAACTGCAGGTCAGTGGTTCGAACCTATCATTTGCTCTGCAGGAGACAGATGAGGTGGTCTGCTCCTGTAAAGATTTGAAGTCTCAGAAACCCAAAGATGCATTTCTACTTTGCCTCAAAGGTTATTATGATTCTGAATTGATCCCTTGGCAGTAAGTTTAGTTTGGCGTTTGGTCTAACAGTGCCATCATCTGTGGATAACTATGGCATTTCCAGCAGAGCCCTGATGGTGTAGTAGTTATGTGTTAGCCTGCAATCTGCAAGGTCGGCAGTTCGAACCATCAACAGCTCTGAAGAGAAACTCTGGGTTTTCTACTCCAGTAATATAGTCTCAGAAACCTGTTAGGTAGTTTAGCTTAGGGTATGGTATGGGGCATCCCTTACACATGCTCAGAAATCCAAGCTACTGGCTCCTGAAGG
>NW_022106084.1:9983190-9985475 GCF_000313985.2 Echinops telfairi
TACTCAAGAAGTTATATATGCCGTTGTTCTCAAACTTGAATATTTAAAATACAAAACAAACAGAAAGATAAATCAAAGCAATGTTTAGACTGTATGACAGACACATTGAGTCTGATCCTAGGGGCTGGAAGCTAGTCTTTATTCCTCATAGGATTCCAAGCTGTCGTCAAAGGTGCAAAACTGCTCATAGACCTGAAATAGACCTAAATGTAAAACACCAGGCTCGAGGAACAGTATGTACATGGTGGTGAGCAGAAATAATATTAGGAGAGGTACACCTGACCCAAGCCATGGTATTTTGATGCACTTGCTGATGAAGATCAAAGATTGCAACCTTCAGTGTGGATTACATCCTAAGAATTAGGATTCTTTCATATCATTCCTCATGAGGTTGACACATCTTATAATTTACACCTATAGCCACAGGAATGAAACTCGTACACCCCATTCACATTAAAACTCTGTGATAGTTAGAGAGTATGTCAACTATACACTCCTGGTAGGGTTAGGGGTGGGGTCCAAGCTACCAATTGCATTGCAGCTTAAAGACACCATCTAAGCCTTTTTGTGTATGAGTGAGAAGCACTGGGAACTCTCTCTTTGTGCCCCTTCCTGCGTGCTAGACTCTGCTTGCCTCCAAGGGTAGCCCCATATAGGTTTCCAAACCCTAAGAGCTGTTGATGTTCTGCCTCGTTTCCATTGACCTTGGGCCGATGAAACTCTGTACCCACCAGCCTGTGATCTTCCTGCATCACACCTCACCTTTCTGTGTCGTAGCCCTGCAGCTCTGTGAGCCTGCAGAGGGTTAGCTTTGGAATTATTGGCTTGAGTTGCACTGGGCTGGGATGACTTCTTGATAAGAAGATCATTTCTTGATATAAAGTTCTTTCTTGTACATAGATGAGTGTGACTGGATTTATTTCTCTAGACAGCCCAGCCTAACACTTCCTGTTAGAGAAAATGTGTCTGGTTAAGGCGCAAAGAAGCTGCAAAGGAGAAAACAGGAATGCTGAGTCATAGGTTGGAAGGGACACCGTGAGTGGAGCAGGATAGCCAGGTAACAAAGCATGACAGGTGTATTCTGCATTGAATCAGATTCTGCAACCTCGGTAATCATCTTATTTTCCTTCGACGGAGTAAGTGTGAATTATGCCGTATCCCGGTTTCGTAGTAATCAAAGGCTGAAACCGATGCCAAAAGTTTAGTTTAAAATGATACATGCCTCTTATAATAACTTGCAATATGCTCTTCAAGGACAATTCCACATTCCATAAACTCTATACAGGGGAATTTATTCCTAAAAGCATTTGAGGTCAATTAAGCATAATGAATAAAGCTTTCTTTAGAGCTAAAAAATTATTATAATATTTGCTATATCTGCTTTGAATGAGCTTTGGCTTATGGCTTTGTGTAACAAGCTTTTGTTTTCTTGCTTATGTGACTTAAAATGCTCTACAACTATGTGTCCTTAGGGGTTTTATGACCTAAATGCAGAAATCACAGTTTACAATTTCTTAAAATAAAATTAGTAACTATAAGATCAAAGATGTGGTAAAATTCATTTGAAAGTGTTCACTATAGAATTGTACAACTTCCCCTATATTATTAGGCAATGTCTCTAGGGAAAAACACATATTTAGAAGATGGAATATTATAGCTACTGCAGGGAAAAGTCAGGCAAAACTAAAATCAGGATAGGAAAGCAACAATCTGTAATGATTTGCTTTTTCCAAATAGAATATGATCATATTCTCTTTTGTAGCCAAGAGATAGTTTTTAAAAGAATTTTAAACAAAGAAAGGTCTAGCAGAAACTAACATAAAACAAGGAAAGTTGTTTTAAAGAAAACAGACTTCATCTGAGTGGCCAAATTATAGCCTTTGATAGCAAATACGAACACAGAAATCGAAAGAATTACTCAGTTATAGAAATTTGACAAAATAAACTAAAAGAACTTTTAAAATCTAAATCTAATTTTACTACAAAATAAGAAAAATGTGAATTTTATTGTTATTTTGATTCAAGCACAAAGATTTTCTTTGGTTTTTTTAATATTAATCTTATTTTACTGGGGGCTCTTACAGCTCTTAACACAATCCATACATATATCCATTTTGTCAAACACATCTGCACATATGTTGTCATCATCTTTTTCAAAATATTTTCTTTCTTCTTGAGCCCTTGTCATCAGCTCCTCAGTTCCCCCGCTCCCTCTCCACTTTCCCTCCCAAATGCTCCCTTGGTAATTTTTTTCCCCTGCCTCACACCAACTTCAGTCTCATTTC
>NW_022106084.1:9986415-9990296 GCF_000313985.2 Echinops telfairi
GCAACCTTCAGTGTGGATTACAACTCAAAGGAAACCAAAATCCTCAAAATTGGACCAATAGGTAATATGATAAATGGAGAAAAGATTGAAGTTGTCAAGGATTTTGTCTTGCTTGAATCCACAATCAATGCTCATGGAAGCAGCAGTCAAGAGATCAAAAGACATGTTTTATTAGGTCAATCTGCTGTACAAGACATTTTTGGAGTATTTGAAAAGCAAGGATGTTACTTTGAGGACATGCTACACTACTTGTGGGCCAAGCCAACCCATGTATCCTTTCACTAGAGCGTGAGGCTTCTTCAAGACCTGCTTCACCATGCTACTTGAGCTTGATGCTGGGGGATCCTGTCACCATGCTTGAGTTCAAGTTCCCATCAGGGCCTGCTTCACTAAGCTCCTGAGCTACTGATTGTTGCTGACCCAGTCTGCTGTCTTTGAGCAGATTCTGTCTGCTTTGCCTGAAGGAAGACTACACTGTCTGCTTCCTTGGCCTTCGGCCCATCATACCAGTGAGTTGAACTACTTCCACGAAAGTGAGTTGAACTGAGCCCTCTGCAGTGCAGTGTGGAATAATTAGCTATTATATTCCTCCTTGCTGTATCTATCTATCTATCTATCTATCTATCTATCTATCTATCTATCTATCTATCTATCATCATAAGTGCCCTGGTTTTGTTCTTCTAGAGAACTCTGCCTAACACATACTGCCTAGGTACAGGTTCATTATGAGCACATGAAGTGTTTTTGGATCCCTGTTCTTTGCAATGGTATAAGCTACACAGTTGAATGCCTTTGCATAGTCAGTAAAACACAGATAAGCATATTTCTGCTGGACTCTGCTTTTAGCAATGGTACATCTGACATCAGCACTAATAGCTCTTGTTTTATGTCCTCTATTGAATCTGAGTTGAATTTCTGGCAGTTAGCTGTCAATGTGTTGCTCCAACCATTTTCAGTTATCTTCAGCAAAATAATTAAATAATTAAGCAAAATTATTCTATAAATAAAAAAACCAGCAAAATAATTTTACTTATATAGTATATTAATGAAATCGTTCTATACTTAATGCATTCTGTTGGATCACCTTTCTGTAGAATGGCCACAAAAATGATCTCTTCAAGTCAGTTGGCCAGGTTGCTATCTTTAGAATTTCTTGAATAAGCACTTCCATGACTGCATATGTTTACTGAAAGATATCAATTGGTATTCCTTGCTGCTCCTGGTACCTTTATTTTTGAAAATGCCTTTATTTTAATTTGTACTTTTTCCTTTAATACCATTCATTTTGGATCATATGCTTCTTCCTGAAGTGGTTGAACATTGACCAATTATTTTCATACACTGAGCCAATTATTCCTTCCACATTAATTTGGTGTTTTTCATGTCATTCAATATTTTGCCATCAAACTTTTGCATCCTGGTCTAAAAAAATTTTTCTAAGATCTTTCAGTTTGAGAAATGTTAAGCTTTATGTTTTTTCGTCTTTTAATATAATTTCAGGTCTTTGCATATTTAATTATAATACTTTATATTCTCTTTACAAGCCTCTTTGAAATGTTCTGGTCATGTCTTAGACTTCAGTGTTTCTTTCAATTGCTGTAGCAATGCTATGTTCAAGAGCAAGTTTCAGAGTTTTTTTTCTGACATCTATATTTGGTCTTTATTTTCTTCCCTGCATTTTAAATTACCTTTTGTTTCCTTTATCTATGATGACCTTGATGCCATCCGACTTGTCTGGTCTTCATTCATTAGTGTTTATTGGCTCACATCTATTCTTGAGATGATCTCTAAATTCAGATGAGATGTATTCAAGGTCATACTTTGGCTCTCACATCTTTGTCTTACTTTCTTCTGCTTCAATCTGAACTTGTATATCAATAATTGGTGGTCTGTGCTGTGCTTTTATTCTGGCTTGCTCTAACTAATTACCATATACACTTGTGTATAAGCCGAATTTATCAGCACATTCTTTTGCAGTTTTTGTGATAAAATTAGGTACCTCTGCTGATATTCAGGTTGGCTTATACTTGAGTATATATGGTATATTGAGCTTTTCCATTATTTCTTTCCATGGCTATAATATATTTGATTCCCATGTATTCCATATGGTGGCATTCACATGATTAGCCACCATTTATATTGTTGAAAAAAAGAAGTCATTGAAAAATTCTTTGATATTGTGTGTATCACAACAGCTATTGTGGTAGTTACATAATTTGGTGTCAATTTGTGAAGGGCTAGAGTCTAGCCTGTCAATCAGTTTGCAGGTTGTTGACCTCTTTTGGAGGTACCATGGAGAGAAATAGCTCACTGGAGGTCAGATACACGTAGACTCTCTGCTTCTCTTCCTGTTGACAAGCCACATTGAGAACCCTAATGGAACCAGGACCCTGGAGTTGGAGGAGCCACATGGAGACCCATACCACTGCTGAGATGCTTCCACCACCACTGCATCCATAAGACTTTCCACCCTGTGATCTTTCTGCATTCAGGGCCATTGCAAATGTTGTGTGTGTCGAAAGAGGAAATTATAGACTGGTATCGGACACATGGACTACTATCAGACTTATGGACTTGATCTGGACTGGGCTGGGATGATTTCTTAATATACAATTACTATTTGTTATAAAGTTCTCTGTTACACACATATGAGTGTGTCTGGATTTGTTTCTCTAGTCAACCCGGACTAACAGAGCCATATTTTCCAATGACCAGTCCTTCGTATTTGTTTTCAACTTTTACCTTCTAATCACTAGTAATTATCAATGCATCTTAATTGTATATATGATCAATACAAGACCACAGAATTTATTGAATACATTTTATTAAACCTTTATTTAATTTCTTCATCTACTTAGATGTGGACAATAGTCTTAATAACTGCTTCTCTTTCAGGTGTGTGCATGTTATCCTCTCAGTGACAGGGTTGTACTTACTTACTACAGGGTAGATCTTGAAATATTTTTTTTCTACAATGACCACGAAACTTTTTCTTCAATTTTCCATTCCCAGCACTGTAGATTATGCTATTGTCTAATTTCAAGTGGTCAATATCAGTCCCTTTACTTTATTAATGCCCATACTATCAATCTTCAACTACTTATTTTTGTTTCTGATAATTTACAATTTTTCTAGATTTATACTTCATATATTCCATTTTCCAATTAGTAATGAAATGTTCAGAGCTATTTCTTCTCTTTTTGGTTACTGCACATCAGTAAATGCTTTGCTCCACTGACGTCATTAAAGTCAATTCTACTTTGAGGAGGCAGCTCTTCTCCAGCTGTATTTTGAGTGACTTCCAATCATCAGGGGCTTGTCTTTCGGCACCATGTGAGACAATGTTTCACTGCTTTTCGTAAAGGTCTTACTGGTAACTGATTTTAGAAGTAGATAATCAGGTCTTCTTTAGTCTGAGAACCTAGTTCTTTCTGATGTTGTGAGTTTCACACAAGGTCGAGATGATAGAGAATATATAGGAGAGAGAGGGTGTGAAGGGGAGAGTATTTTGAGTTTAAGTATAATCCGTACTTTCTGTCATGTGAGCACATTTCTGGCTGTATTACATATATAGCCTGCTTACTTCTGGAAAGTGATTCACTGAAGGGTCGGAGTGAGGGAGAAGCCATATAGGATTATCTTCTTTGTTCTCTTCCCGTGTAGCTCTCTTTCTTCCAAGATCCCTTTTCCCACAAGGGGCAAGCATCTCTAGTTTATTTGTTTTATCCTCTTCTCCCACAAATCTCCTGGGTGACTGCTCATATTGGGGGTAACAGAATATTGCCTCCATCCTCCACGAAAGATGTACAAGGCCTTTCTCTTCCAGGCAGCACTCTACTTGGGAACTGGTTGCTGCCATGAACTGAGAGATTCTGAGACTA
>NW_022106084.1:9990632-10011105 GCF_000313985.2 Echinops telfairi
TTTTTTATAGTAAGGAAAATTATAAATATGCTTTTAAACAACGCTAAGCATTTCCCATTGGCATCAATCACCGTTGATTGTAGTTGCCTATGTGAGGTTGGCACGATTTCCACTTGGCATTTTATATTTCCCTTATCTATATCCACCAGATATTTATATCAGTAACTGGCTGACAGGCGGCCAAATGACAAGGATGTTGTGCTATGAGTTTTAAACAGCTCTAATATTCTGCTTTAGCGGAAATTCTGTGTAGATACATTTTTCAAACATATGTAAATAGTCAAACACCAAACAAAACGAGAATGAAGCTAAATAAGAAGAATAAAATTGTACTTCAAAGAAAAGTTAAAGCTCACAGGTGAACAGTAAAAAAATAAAAAATCAACAAAGGTTTTTTTCTTATGCGATGTAACGTGTTGCACCTGCATAAAAATTCATGAGGCCTGTTTAGTTGAAGGACCTAACAATAACATTGAGAGGAAAAAACATCAAAATGAAGAAGAAATCCTAGATTAATGTGGCAATGTTCAAGAGAATCACTGTCTTCTCTGACAGGCAGCTTCCCAGGACTTGCATTATTATCTCAGCCAAAAATACAAAACAAACAACCAGAAGTGCCTGTCTTCTTTAATTCCTTGGCGCTTTTTTCTCTAGGGAGTTCTTACTAAGCCATCATCGTATACACAAGAAATACAGGGTTCAGAAAGACAGAAAGAGCCAGGTCTGCACTATCTTCATAGTTCTCAACATTTTTTCCCCCAGAAAGTGGATGCATACAGAGCTGGGAATAGATGTTTTCCCTAGGCCTTTATTGATGCTGATAGAAGGTATCTTATAAAGGGTGGTGTACGCTTGCCTGACTCAAAGAAGTATCCCAAACCTGAGCTAAATCAAGAACTATTTCTTCTCCTCAGTTTTTTCCTTTTCTTTTTTAAACATTAAAGTCTTTGTTTCTATAGTGTAAGATTTTACTGAAGCACAGAGTGGAGTTGAAAAAAAAATCACACTGTTAATTTGGTTGCACCAGACCAGTAATCCACATTTTGAAATCTGAAAGTAGGCATCTTAGAGACCTTGATCAAGGTATAGTGCTCTGGAAAAGGCCACCAGAAGAGCTTTAATGATTGATATAAAACATCTTCTCTCATCAAAAACAACAACCCTAAACAAACAAACAAACAAACAAACAAACAAAGCAACAACATTGCATCATCAAATGGATACTATTTGAGGAAAAACTCTACCTAAATAAGTGCTCCTTCAGTCTGTGGTCATGAACTTGAAAGTCCCCTGGATACTAGATGATTTCTCTATCAGCAGACATTTTCTTTATTTTTTTCCTTTCTTCTTTCCTGGCAACAGAGATACCAACTTTTTAAAATGGGATTTAATTTGCCTATGTAAATCAGTTTATTTAGAAATGAACTCTAGCAAGTAATAGTTCCAGATCCCAGCCCTCAGATAATATTACAAGTAATGACTAGATTAACTGGGTTAAGTTGATTTCTCCAAATTAATTAAAAGCCGGT
Organism: Echinops telfairi; assembly: GCF_000313985.2. Taxonomy (NCBI): domain Eukaryota; kingdom Metazoa; phylum Chordata; class Mammalia; order Afrosoricida; family Tenrecidae; genus Echinops; species Echinops telfairi. The sequence goes on from NW_022106084.1 coordinate 9,992,162, forward strand.
TATTAACTGACATTATTAAGAAGAAATTTCTAAGTTCAATAGCTTTGTCAGTGCAGTTTGAATTTGAGTCAAACCTTCTGTTTTTAATGGTGGGGATAACACTGTGCTATACACCATTATAAAAGGCAGTATAGCATAGAATAATGCTGCTTAAAGACATATGATGCAAACCACAAATGTAAGGTGTATTTCTTATTTTAAATTTACCAATAGCCACATTTGGAGCCTTGTTGGCATAATTGTTCAGCAGTTCAAATCCACCAGCTGCTCTTTGAGAGAAAGATGAGACTTACTAACCTTGTAAAACTTTGTAGCCTTGAAAGCCCTATGGAGCACTTCTACTCTGCCTATAGGGTCACTATAAGACTAGGGAATTGCCTTTATAGCAATCAGTGGTGGTGGGTAATCACATTAAAATGAGGGGAAATTCAGTTTAATACTACATTTTATGTGAAGCAAATATTATTGTAACAAGGGATCAATATAAAATTGCTGATGAGATAGCTTATCCAAGGACCAGCAACTATAAAATGGGTATAATTGATAACTGGAACATCTCTATGAAGATTAGAAATAATTTATGCAATCAATCTACCACAGTGCTGGGAATACAGGAGTTATTACATCCTACGGAATTGGAGGCTTCAGTGCCTGAACCAAAATTTCTATTAAATGCAGCTATATTATCATCATCACTCTGTGCCTTTGAAACTGTAAACAAACTCTGTTCATTTAACTTTCTTCCCGGAGAAACCAGTACTGTTTTGGCAGCGGGAATGGAATGGTGCTCCGGAGGGAACGCCTGAGAGTTAACGCCTGAGAGTGTTAGCACACAAGCAGAGGAGACAGGGTAGAGCTGTCACTGACCATTCACTGCACCATTGCCTGGAGGCAGTTCACTTTCTTCTTTGTAGATCACTGCATATATGCTCGTGTTTTTAAACTTCTCTACGTTCTAACTAATAATCTCCCATAATCAGAAAAAATATATAGGAATAAATGTCAAGTGAATTATAGTACAATTTTCTTGTTTAGGTATGTGTTACCTAAATGAGTAAATGAGTTACCTAAATGGGTGGGGGGGGGTGCTTCTATAAATATTCAAAAGCAATGACAGAGTTTACGAAAGTCTGCAATTGCTGCTGTTAGGGACCTTTGATTTGTTCTGACTCTGTGCACAACCGAAGAAAACACTGCCCTAGACCTGAGCCACTGCCACAAGCGTTCCTGTGCAGCGATCCACCATGTTAAGATCTTCCTCTTGTTTGCTGAGCTCTGGTTGATCAAGCATAGCTTTTTAAATTGGGGTTCGTGACGTCAAGGGATGTTGTAACTAAATGTAGGGACAGCAAAACATTAAGTAATTGTAAAAGGCTTCTGAATGAGCAATGACCAAGAAGGGATTCAAGATCAAAGCTGGAAGGAATATGAGGTGTTGCGTGGTTAGCGCTTGAACTGATTGCATTGTGGGACTTCCCGGCAGCCTCGGTTCTGAGCCCGCAAAGTGCAGTGGTAGGTCAGTACAACCCCGCTCCCAAACTCTAAGCGTTACAGTCCACTTACTGAGTTTTGGTTTCCTTCAATCACTGTGATCAATTCTGACACATACGCCGAGGTTCTTAAATGTTTTCCACTTGAGAACCCTTTTTCATGCAGGAGATTTGGATGTGATCCTGGGCATACAGGAGTTAAAGTAAGTATATAAGTTAAATGTGGCTTTTGCTAATGACTTTATACGACTTCCAAGCACAGCATCTGACACTGTTGATCCTGTTTTGATTCCGGGCGCTTGTGCATTCAGAACCAAGGTTGCAGCGGAGTCGTGAGATGCTGCCCCCAAACACCTCGGATTCATTGTTTGATTTTGAATTATTATTTTCGTTGTTGGCATTCAGAAATTTTCACCGTTGACTTTTGTTTTTTTTGGCCAACCTCAAAAAAGTTGGCATCTGAAACCAGCGTGGATAATTCAAATGCATAGATTGTTCTATGAGCTTGCATATTTACCACCCAGTTTTTGTATGCAGATGACGTCATTGGAAAGACAAGGCGTGGGCCAGATACACTTTTTCCTTGTTACACATGGTAATTCAAGCGGGATGCGATCGTTTCATTGTTTTGGATTTTTAGCAGACTCACTTGAAAGGAATTGTCAACAACCTAGGTGTTAAAATGGAGACCGATATTGTAGATACTGCACTGAAACATGTAGCTCTGAGAAACTTTCTTTTTAACGGAACAAAACAGAATTACAGAATCACAGAATTAGTTGGAAGCCTAGACGATTCATTCCATAGCTCTCGTTTTATATGCGAGATCCAAGGAAATGGAGTGACTTCTCAGGAAACAAAGTGACAGCTAGCAACAGGGTAATTAACCTAACTAATGCCATTCTAACCCTGCGATCCTTTCACAGCAGGATGTTGCCTCTGAAGACAATGATACAAGTTGAGATAGGGAGTACCTGAGTAAAACAGGTAGTACCTTTTTTGGCATTTTGATATTTGGCTGAATGTGTTCACATATGATGACGTTTAGAAAAAAATTAATTACACTCTATTCTCAAATAACTAGAAAGCTTCAAACTTAACTCTGAAAAAACGATAGACCTATTTGGGAGGAAAGGTATTGGCTTGTTCTGATAATCATTTCAATGTTGTACTTTATTTTGACTAGAGATGCCATTCTAATATTTCAGTTCAACTTTCAGTTTGAATAGTTCTGTTTTTCATGGATCATGGGACAAGGAAGAAAAGCTATTACTTCTGAAGCATCTCTAGAAAATTCTTCTGGGCAATTAAGCAACCATTTCTCCCTCATGAATATCTGCAGAGCAGCAATGCTTAGGAAATGGACCAGATGAACACTGGTTAAGGAAATAACAAGCTAGCATGTTGGATCCCTTCTAAGGAATATATCTTTTCTGTATTGGCACCTCATTCTCAGGACTCATAGGTTTATGATTAACTTGTAAAGAGGTTGGAAAAGTGAGTTCTCATACTTTGGTGTGAGATATGAGGAAACTGCTTGATCTAGTTTCGGGGACCTTGCTCCTCCTATAATCTCATTGCTACACACACACACACACACACACACACACACACACACACATCTATATCCAGTCAGCTGTGTGTACGTGTGTGCACATAAATATATATGTGAAAATATGTATATATAAATATATGTGAAAATATGTATATATAAATATATGTGAAAATATGTGTAGATAGATAGATATACATACACACACTGTCGAGGAGTCCGATGACATCGTGGATGCACATTAGGCTGCTACCCACAACATCTACAGTTCAAAACCACCAGCTGCTCTTCGGAAGAAGACCAGACTTTCTATTCCCATAAGCATTTACAGTCTCAGAAACTCTATCATCTATCTATCTATCTATCTATCTATCTATCTATCTATCTATCTATCTATCTATCTATCTATCTATCATCTTCTATCACACACACATAATATATAGTCAGTCTTCATTACAACCCCTTTCCTAGCCAACATACTTTCAGCTGCTTTCTTTTGCTATTGCATATCTTGTGAAAAAGCCCAGAGACACAATTGGAGAATTATAAGCTACAAGGGGGTATCCCCCCCAAAATGGATTTTTTTTCATCAAAGCTATGTATTTAAATTTTATTTACACAACAACCTTATCATCTTCAAAGTACACTCCATTACACTTAATACATTTGTCAAATCTGCAATTCCATTCTTGGAAACATTTTTCAAACTCATCTATTTGGATGGCTGACTGCTTAGCACCTCCCTCGTTTTCTTCTTCATCTTTTCTAAGTCGTCAAATCTCTGTCCTTTCAGTCCCTCTTCATTCACAGAAACAAAAATAAGTTGCATGGAGTGATGTCAGATAAATAAGGTGTATGGAGCAAAAGAGGTATGCTGGGGTTTTTTTGGCCAAAAACTGGCTCACTGAGATGGTGGCAGTGAGCAGGTGCATTGTCATGGTATCCAAACCAGTCCCCTGGCTGCCACATATCAGACCTTTGTTGTCACACACTGGTAAACAATCTTTTCAGAACCCCTAAATAGAAAGCTTGATTAGCAGTGACCTGATAGAAAGAACTCAAATGCACTATGAGTCAACATTTTTTTCCGTTCTGGAAGTTGATGAACATCCAGAACAAGGTTTTTCTTTTTCTTTTAATTATTTTATTTATTTATTTATTTATTCTTATCACAATCCATACATACATCCATTGTGTCAGGCACATATGCACATTTGTTGCCCTCATCATTCTCAAAATATTTGCTTCCCACTCTAGCCCCTAATATCAGTTGCTCATTTTCCCCCTCCCTCCCCACTCCCCCCTCCCTCACGGACCCTTCATAGTTCATAAATTATTACAGTTTTGTCATAAGTTACCCTGTCCGATGTTTCCCTCCGCCCTCTTCTCTGCTGTCCATCCCCCAGGGAGGAGGCAATACTTAGATTCTTGTAATTGGTTCCCCCTTTCTACCCCACATTTAACTGTGGTTACTGTAACTGTGAGGTAGTTAGTTTATTGTGCCAACCTGGCCGATAAACACATGTGGGGTTAATTGAACGGCGGTGGAGGGATAAATGGCTTAGTGAGACTCACCTTTCGAGTTCTCAGGTCTCTTGCCTTCTGATGCTCAGACCAGGGTGCAGCTGCCTTAGCCAGTTCTCTGCTTTAGCTGTCAAGGCTGACTTCCTACAAGACAATCCTGAGGAGAAGCCACATGGACCTATCCTGATGCAGCCCTGGATGCTGGAGTAGCCCCTGCCAGCGCTAAGTTGCTTACACATTCACTGACTCGGCATTCCTCCTGCAGTCGACATCATTGCGTCTGTTTTGTGAGATGGAGGAGGACTTTGTGGATTGGTGTTGAACATATGGGTCAATGCGTTAATGTTGGACTTGTGAGCTTGAGCCTCACTGGGTTGGAATGATGATGCACACTTACCCTTTATATAAAACTCTCTCTTATACATATGAGTTGCTGTGGATTTGTTTCTCTAAAGTACCCAGACTAACACAAACTATGGAGTAGAGATGACTTACGTGGGATATTGAAAAATTGAGCATTGCTAAGAAATTATTATCTCTGTGGTATGCCAAAAAATAGTTAAATTTAAAAAAAGAATTACATGCTTTTCAGCATTGATTGGAATGTAAACTATGAATTATCCAACAGTAGGTACACATAATCTACATGAAGAAAAACAACAATGATGGGGTGTGGTGCCATAAACTATAAAAATGGAACCAGGACAATTTCCATACTTTATACTTCCATAATTAAAACAAACTTAAGGAGACATATCTCTCTTCCTTTCAAATCCCACGTATAGACATTTTGCCTTTGGATTTTATCAGCACCAGCATCAGCATTTTAGATTTGATTCCCTCTTTGTATTAACAAGCAAACCTCTTACATGTTGTAGGTTTATATCACACATGGTGGGCTTACTTAGGTTTATTTAACTTCCCATAGCTGTATTTTACTCGACAGTATAGATATATTTCATCACATAAATGACTGCTCTGATCATTCTCTCACTTCTGGCCAACAGAAAATATAACATTATTGACACGGTGTATAGTTAGAAATGATAGCTAGGGACCGACTGCTTCCAGCTTGAGTATCACTTTGACTGCTCCCATGCTAAGCATAAAAATGGAAAAGGAAAGGGTTCTTCAGCAATGCTTTAAAGACAAAAAAGCCTTCGTGGTGATGGATGAATAGCTCTGGGATCTGGGAATAATGATCAAGATGACCTTCTACACTGCAGCGCCACCAAGGGCCAGATAATATCTATTAACTGCTTTGGAAATGGTAGGATGAACTAATAAAAGCATTGCCGTGTGTGCTGAAGTCATCGAACTATACCCCCAGTCCTTGGGTAACAACTCTGGAGGAAGCTGAGTGCTGAACAGTTAGTGTCACCCACATGAGACATGTGCACAAAGTCCACATTCAAAAATAATGGACTTTATTTGCATGAATACATACATTTATGATATTCATAACGTTTTTGATATTATGCTTTTTCACAATCAAGCAATTCTAAAACCAATTCTAAAAGCCATATGAGGATCTGTGAAACTCTCTGCTGTACCAAAGGGAACATAAAGAGGTTTTTTGGTTTTATTTCAAACAAACTTTCAGCACACTTTTAACTCGATCCTCCTATAGATCCATAGCACTGCTCCACACTCCCTAAGGAAGGAAACGTGCAGTAGAAGGACAGCACCAAAGAGGAAGGCCCTCGGCACGCCGGATTGGCACCATGTCTGCAACCGTGGGCTCAGACACTAAAACCAGTGTGAGGCTGGGGCAGGACAGAGCAGGTCCCTTCTGTTGAACACAAGGTGGGAAACGACTCGATGGCACCTAACAGCACTCAGGGAAAAGCATACTTTTCTTGGGAGGTGGTGACTTAGAGGGGACCATTTCACTGAGAGGTGAGAGGTGAGAGGAAATCTTTGAAATTCTGAGTTGACTATGAATCATCCGGTGTGATCTTGCAGCAAGTAGATGAGTTTGTTTGGGACAACCTGGAGATGGAGAACAGGCTATGGCAGTGCCCTTGGTAAGCACTCAGCTCTTAACTGAAAGGTTGCTAATTCAAGCGCACTCAGGTGCTCTGTAGGAAAAAGGCTTGATAATCTGCGTTTGTAAGTTCACAGCCCAGAAAAGCCTATAGGGAAGTCCTACTCTGTTGTTTGGGGCCACTCTAAGTCAAAATGGATTTTGTGGCACCTAAGAACAATAAAAGCAAATCCACACAGAGATGTCTTCGGGATAAAAGGCCTCACTATTGTGTTAGTACAGGTTGACTAGAGATATTAATCCAGAGGCACTCAAATATGTGTATCAGAAAAAGCTTTATATACAAGAGCAATTGAATACTGAGAAAATATCCCAGCCCAGTCCAGATCAAGTCCCTAAGTCTGATATTAGCCACATGTCTGATACCAAGGTATAAAGTCCTCTTCAAACTCATGAAACATGCAATGATGCCAAATACAGGAAAATCACAGGCCAGTACAGGTCAGTTGGTGGGAAGGCTTGTGGATCCAGTGGTGGTGTAAGCATCTCAGTGCTGGTAGGGGTCTTCCCATGGCTTCTCCAGCTCAGGGCACTGGCATAGTTCCATGTGTCTGGAGTGAGTAGAGAGAGAGCTTTATATCAAGAACATATATCAGGAAAACAGTCCAGACCAGTTCATCAAGTCCATAAGTCTTAGAGTAGTCCATACCTCCAATACTAGTCCATAAATCCCTCTTTTACTCCTGCAGCAATGATGCAGAATGCAGGAAGATCACAGACCAAGGGGTGCAGTCTTGTGGATCCAAGGGCAGTGGAAACATCACAAGGGTATAGCAGGTCTCAACCACATGGCTCGCCCACAGGAAGGTGAAGCAGAGAGAAAGAGGAAGTTTCCAGGACCCGCCTCATGAGAAGGTCACACCCACCAGGAGGTGCCATCAGCCTGTGACCTGCCTGACAGGCTAGCATCCACCCCTTCGCTTCAAGTTGACAGGAAATTATCACAGGAACCTCACTGGAAATTCAAGTCAAGAGGTGAGGAGTTAAGATATCTGTATCAGAGAAGGTAATTACTTCTGTTGAGTAAAATTTGTGGGGCAAGCTGTCATTAGGAAAAACAATTAACATTACTTATATAGATACCTAAGGGGAGAATAGGCTTAGTATTTTGTTCCTAATTGGACACTTTTGACCTTGTTTCCATCCAGTCCCCGGTGACTTAGACCATGTGCTATAGACAATTGGGATTTTAGATTCTATCCTTTGAGGTATACAACATTCTTCATAAGTCACACCGCAGAATATTTGAAAACCCCACTAAGTGAACTGGATTTTGCCCTATCTCACCTGATACAAGTTTACACCCAAGTATGAGAAGAGAAGATAACTCCTCTCCTAAAGTAATGGATTCAGAGATCATGGGACTTTGATTCTAGTCCATATCTTGCTTTGTGAATGACCAATGAATAGTGGCGTGAGACTATCATTTATTTACTGTTTTCTTGCTCTCTTTGTTTTTTATGGCATGTGTCCATCTAACAGGCATTGCTCTGCCTTTGTAAATGAGTGTTGTTGAAAGTTTTGTCTTATCTCCAAACCTTATGGTTTGTCTAAATAATATACAATCACTTAAGATTTTAATCTGTACACATCAAAAATTTGCAGTTTTTTGGCCTAAAAAGCTGTAGTATAGTTTTTACATGTTGGGCTGCCAGCTGCAAGGTTAGTAGTTCAAATCCACCAGCTACTCCATGGGAGAAAGACTGCTTTTTACCCCCTTAAAGGGTGACATTCTCATAAACTCACATGGGCAGTTGTACTCCGTCTTATGGGATTGCTATGAGTTGGCATGAACAACTCCACAGTAGTGAGTTTGGTTTGATGTATAAATGTATACGTTCCTTTTCTCATGTTTTAAAATACTATGCCATTGGCTGAATTAATGTTATCAATAAAATTACCATACACCACATGGGGATGATTTATAATGTTCACCAATAAAATGAGGCGATCTCTCAGCGCCCACATGAAAGAAGCACAGCAGGCTCGGTGTCCTTGAGGTGTTAAAGGTATCAGAAGTTACACACCCAAATTGCTAAGAGGAGTGGAGGTAGTAGAGACCCAAAATCCACCAGCAAGACATTTGGACAATCCCTCTTAGAAGTGCCACATGGAATGGCGGTAAAATCCAGGGTGCAGTGTGGCACTGATGAACCACATAACTATCCTCTAGTTCTTAGAGATTTCCTCCCCTTCCTATTATGGTCAGCACATGATATACCTCATGGACCATGTTAGACTTTCGTATGTCCATTTGTACAGTTAAGATCGCTTGGTACCTGGTAGTCAAGATAGATGACCTTCAGAGACACCGACGGGAGGAAGGCTTCCCTGAGGTATGGTCAGTACGGTGGGGCGGGGGGAGGAGTTGATAACCTTGATGGTTGTATAGAGCCACCGGATGGAACTGAACAACAGAACTGTAAGGGAAGGGAGGGATATGTTGGAATGAGTAAGATATGTCAATAAAATATTATTTAAAATAAATAAAAACACTTCAGAAAGAAAATAAATGACACTTCAGAGAAGAAGAGAGAGAGAGATAAAATGGGGGGGCTCCTCTAATGTGAACCAGGGACATATATAAACCATAAATATAGGAATGGTTTTTGAGCTCACACTTACTTGTAGCCTTAATCTAAGAACCATTCATTCTTGTGAACCGGCCCTACTCAATACTTGCCTTCACTAAATACATGGGTACTCTAGCAAAATGCGAAGAAATCAGATGATGCCTCATTATCAGAACGAATCGTTTCTGGGGTCTTAAGGCTTGTCTTAAAACAAGCAGCCATCTAAGTGAAGCATCAACTGAGCCCACATGGAGGAAGCACATCAGCCTGTGTGAGCTGAAGATCGTAAATGGCTGACATGAAAGTTTGCAGATGGATGATAGGGAAAGCCTAAAATCCATTTGTAGGGATGCCCAGTGGATTAAGCCTCTGGAGACTCCTCTGACCATAGATCAGGGCTGTGATAGCCTTGCTACCAGGCAGAGTGCATTTTAAAGTGGTTTATTGCAGAAGTTGTCATGTTACAATGTACTGCCTTATAATTTTGCATCACTTTTGACCCATTTCATTTTTTTCCAGTCTTTAATATTTTCCGCTGTCTTTTCAATTGAGGGTTTCCTCTGTTTTATTTTGCCATTGTTGGGATTGTTTTGCTTTCTGTTTTTATTTTGTGTGTTTTCCTGTGTATGAGATCCATGATAGGTACATACGTAGAGACAGTAAGTGGATTAATAGTTTCCTCAGGGTGTGACAGGGATGGTTGAGGGGGAAATGGGAGCTGACAACAATGAGCACAAAAAGAAGGAAATGTTCTAAAACTGATTGTAGTAATGGTTACAAAATGCTTTATTTAATGTTATTAACCACTTGAGTTGTATGATATGTGAATTATATGTCAATAAGACTATTCTTTAAAGGTTCATTGAAAAATAGAATCAAAAGGTAGTGGAATTATTTCATAATTTTGTGAAGCTCCTTTGGATAGTTTGATATACTAGACATGTGAGTATATGTATATATATTCTTATATAAAAGCATTATTTTACTAAACTCACATCATACTACACAGAAAGTTTTATATTATGTTTTTCTCATATATAAAATATTAAAATATTCCCTGTCAATATTGCAAAGAGAAAAAATGATTTTCATAAGAACAACATGTGAACACAGGAAAGACATCGATGGAATAATTTTTGGAGCTGTGTGCTCGTTGTTTCCTCCCCCACACAGGCTACACAGGAGCGACTGCCTGTGGGTTTCTTATGGGTATATGACCGAAAAAATGCGTTCACTAAAAGTGAAATGACCTGTAAAGTTTTGTTCAAATTCAGTGTTGCTGATAAGGAATTGATGAATTTTGCTGTCCATTTTGAGCCCCTGTAGATGACCTATTTACTTCTGTCTGGAAGCAATAGTGCTTGTTTTTGATTTTACAATTAAACACATACTTGTCCGGGAATGATGTATATTTAACACATGTTCTCAGTATGTGTCAATTGAGATTCATGTTTTTTCAATTCTGCTTAGTTCTACACTCTCTTCCCATGCCTTCTCTTTATGAAGAGCTGTATTCAATAACAATTTTAAAAGTGAGGGAGAATAGCTTGGTATAAATCCTCAGTCATCTTCAGTCTGATACAGATAGACAACTAACAATTACTAGAGGCGAAAGTCCTCAAGCATCCTGAGAGGGACGGACATGATGAAATGACCAGTTGTTTCTCTTTGCTCTCAGGAGACTAGCCTCTTTTTTTTTTTTTGCAGGGGTAGAGACCCAATTATTTTATGTAAGGATCCATGGGTGTTTCATCCAGGGGGAGACACAATCTGGATTAGATGCCAAGGGCTCTAGTTCCCTAACTGGGTTTCTTTTCCAAAGCATATTGTTTTTCTAGCTTTTAACAATGCAGCAAATTGACGCATACATTGTAGAGTAAAAGCAGATGTATATAATTTCCAAAGGGGCACTTCAAGAATCTTACCCTCAATAAATTAATATTGGTTTCTCTATATCAGACAAAAATGAATTATGAGGCCTGTTACTAATTTTTTTTTTTTTTAAAGTGAAGAAGGGCTGCTGAGATTGAAAGGTAGAAATATTAGGGATAAAGGGGGTTGTTTCCACCAAATGCTTATGCTAAACAAAAATTAGCTGACCATGCCACAATGAAGGGGTTGCAAAGAAATCAGGCACATATTACACACCTTTGTGAACCATCCAAAGCTGAATGTGATCAGAACCAGGTCACCTAGGCCCAGGTGGAAATCAACCTGGGCCCACCCACACTAGGCACCAGTTTCATTACATGACATATGAACACCTGAACTCAGCCGCTAAGCTTGGCCAATACCCTCAACCATGCCACCACAGCCAGTGGGGATAGGAGGAGATAAATAGCAGACTGAGGGCAAACCATGCCCTTCTCTCAAGTTGCTCTCTTGCAGGTTGGAGGGTGGGATTTCTCCCCTGTGACCAGCGGGCACAGAGGGCATGCACTCTCTGTCACTCTCTCCCCCAGTATTTTTCCATTTTTGGTTCCGGGACTCTACTTTCCAGCCATTTTTCCATGTTTCATGCTCCCCTGAAGTGGCCATTTTCTTTCTTTCTTTTTTTTTTTAATTAAAAGATCATTTATTGGGGACTCTTACGGCTCTTACAACACTCTGTATCAGCTCCTCTCCCCGCTCCCCAGCCTCATGACCCCTTGATAAATTATAAATTATTATTATTTCCATATCTTACACCAACTGCTCTCTCCCTTCCCCCATGGTTTCTTTGTTCACCCCCCTCAGGGTGGGGTGGGTTATGTATTAATCATTGTGATCAGTCCCTCTTCCTCCCCTCCTGGCCCCACCTTCCCCCTACCCTCCTGCTGTTGCCACTCCTATTCCTGTTCCTGGATTCTGTGTGTTGTGAGCTTTTATCTTTTATCTGTACCTGTGCTCATGTTCTGGTCTAGCCCGCAGTGAAAGGCGGCACTGGGATCATGATAGTGGGGGGTGAGGAAGTCTCAAGGAACCAGAGAAACATTGTGTGTTTGATCAGTGCTATATTGCACCCTGGTTGACTCATCTCTTCCTTGTGACCCTTCTGTGAGGGCATGTCCCCCTGTGTACAGATGGGTTTGGGGTCTGCTCCAACCCTGCTCATTCTCAACAATGTTTTCTTTTTGTTGCTTGTTTGTTTGTTATCGGTCTTCTAATGCCTGTTACCTGGTCTTAATGACACTTCATGATTGCACAGGCTGGTGTGTTTCTTCTATGTGGGCTTGTTGCTTCTCTGCTAGATGGCCACTTGTTTAACTTCAAGCCTTTAAGACCCTAGACATTATATCTTTTGATAGATGAGCACCATCCGCTTTCTTCATCACTTTGGTTTATGCACCCTTTTGTCTTCAGCAATTGTGCTGTGACGGTGAGCATCACAGAATGCCAGGTGTTATAATTAAGTGTTCTTTCGTTAAGGGAGGGCCTGAGCAGAGCCCTGAAGTCCCTACACTACCTCAATGTATTGTCTTCTAAATACATATACATAACAAAGCCCCTGAGGAGCCCCAAGATAGATTTCAGGCTAGGAGGGCAGTTTCTGGATTCACCCAGGACCAGTGGGGAAAGGGTCATAAAGGTCAGCAGGCAGACCTGGAATTCTGTATGCTTTTTTGTTTATTTGTTTGCTAGTTATTACCATCATTTTGTTCTCTCTTTTTATTCAGTCTTTTGCTTTCTTTTTTGTTTGGTCTCTGTTATTGTTGGGTTGCCTGCTTACAATCGATAGGCACGGGAAGCAAACTCGAGGAGAAAGCAACAGGACCGACAGTCACAGAGGAACGGGGAGAAGGAGGCGGGAAGGGAGCGGAGAGTAAGTAACACCACAGACAGGAGTCACTAAGGAAGTAAAATCACCAACGAGGAGGATGTAGGGATCTTGGGGTGTGGAAGCAACAGCAATCTAGCTGAGAGGAATTACTAAGAGGAGGAAGATGGGCGAGTGTGGTGGTGCAGCAGGAAGAAGGTAAAAGGAAACAGAGGAAAGATCTAGAAAGCAAAACTCTGGATAGAGGTATGAGCATACATGTGTACATATATAAAAACAGTAATTCATAAAATAGAGGCATCAGCCTGCCAAGTGGCCATTTTTGTACCCGAACTCTCCCACAGCCTGCCACCATGTGGCCTTACACACTTTCAAGGGATGTGTGTACTCTGAGACTGTACTACCCGAAACTTCACTTTCCCTCATCAAAGGTACTTGGATTACAAAAGTGTTTCTGCTGTGTGAATCTTTCAGCGCTGAGAAGCAAGAACTGAGTTAAACGATCCCAGAAACCCACCCAACCAGATGATTGAAATTACAGATGTCCTTTAGCGAAAAGGTTGTTAAATAATCACTACTGACAGCAGCTACTTCTGCCACTACTTGCTTACAAAGTCATTGGCTGAGACATGGTAGTCATATTTCTAATATTTACTTTAAATATGAAATGAGTTTATTAGAAAATGATCATCAAATAGTTGTTTCAATTATATAAACTTTAGTTTTAAATGCATATAGAAAATTTTATGTAATAGAACAGAGGTCCAGAAGAAAACATTAGTACTAAATCATGACCCCAGTACCCACTTAATATTTGACTACGGACAAGTTATTTATTCCCCATGAAGTTCTTTATCATTGAAGGTGGAGTGCTGGCTTCGGCAGCACATGTGCTAACATGGGCACGACACAGAGAAGAGTAGCCTGGCCCCTGTGCAAGGATGACCCACAAATTCGTGAAGCATGCCATATGTTTTTTTAAAAGTAGAAATTATTACAGGATTACTTGGATATTGTAAAGACTGGATGAAATAATGCATTAATTAGCTGGCTGGCCTGTGGGCTTATCCAAATTTATTAAATCAATGAGCATTTTTTCATATTTTATTTGCCATATGAATTTCCATATGATTCCTCATGAATATAATGACTAGAGAAATGCAGGCATGAGGTGTGAAAATATCTGAATAACTTTATTCAAATTCAAAGTTGCTGACAGGTAGTATTACCTTGATTGATTTGTTTATAAATGAGTAGGAAACAACACCCACCCCAAAAAAGGAAATGACTAATCAAAACAGAAAAAGAAGCTTAAAATACAGGATTTTTTTCCCTATTGAAAGGCTTGAATATTATATCCTGGACTAAAGTGGTATCATCCTTGAATAAAATTGATTTCCTTTTTTGCTAATTATATATTCACAATATTCTGGCATATGTATATATTCAAAATACGATATAGTAATTGACCATCAGGAATTGTAATGCAGATTTATGTGTATGATCTTGATGCTAATTAATATATTAATATATCCAAATGATAATTTATTCAATTTATTTGACCATTGATTTACCAATATTACTGAGTTCAAAATCAATAATATTGAGGCTACTAAGAGAAGATAACAGTATTAATGTTTGTTTGCAGTCTTGTCTCCATTGTCTAATTCATTTGTAAAAATAAAGATCAACAAGAGATTATAGAATAAGAGAAATAAATTATTTGATAGTAAATTTACCTGAATCTTCCTTATTGCTCATTTTCTTCTTTTTCGAATGGCCCATTGATTTGACATACTCACTAAAGAATGAATTAAAATGCAGGGCTGTGATTCATATGATAATCAGTTTTAATCCTACAAAACAGTATTAAAGTAAAGACTATTTAGGCAATTACTTCCTAGAACAGGAATGTAGGCCTCAGTTATAATGTTCTTTGTATCCATGTCAGTTGGGAGTACTTACTCAATTTTAATAGAAAATAACATAATTAAAATTCCTAGGATTGCACATTGTACTGGGTGTGTTTAGGACTATAAACTGCCTACTGCCAGCTACTGAGAAAAGCCTATTGAAACAATGGACTTGGGCATGATTAAGAAATCTCAGAAGGATCTAGACCGAAAACATGTACTGTTTTTCAAGGCATGCTGTTCCCAAATGCCACTTGGTCATTGTTGGGAGTCACCAAACATCACAGAAAGCACTTCATCAGGTGTGACAAATCAATGAGCCACTCTAACAAGAGCCCAGAAGGGATGTAGAGAAATTTATTGTCAAGCAATTTTTTTCTTATTACCCTTAAAAAATAAACCAAACAAATAAAATTAGCATTAATCTATAATGAAAATTTTTGTGGATAAAACATTTAAAGTAGAATAAAATTATTTTGTGACTCTTGAGAGTCCGATCTCTACCGTGTTAAATGCAAAGGAATAAGCATGGTTTTCCTCTGTCACGCTTCTCGCCATAGAACAATGCAATATGATTTTGTAGCATCAAATATATATATATATATATATATATATACAGCAGATTTTATTATTAAGCCTATATATATATACATATAAAAACACATAGATATTAATAATCACTGACTATTCCCAAAAGTTCTGTGTGAATCTTTATAATATAAATTCTGTATGAAAGATGAGAATGTCAAACTCTTTTTTTCAGACCATGATTATTCAAGACATATAGTCCTAACAACTATAATTTTTAGAGCCTACATTATTTTAATAATAAGCACAGAAAAGCATGGACCTATTCTTTAAGAAATGAAAGTTATTTTAGTTAATTCACTTTGCTGTAAATAATTGGATAACATTTTTATAATATTAAAGTAGCCAACCCAATGAGGCTTCAAAAACGTTTGTGGAAACAATCCATTATCATTTAATTCTACCTTGTGGGAAACTGAGGACCTGGCAGGAAGTGTATGTGGCCTGCTCCCACTTGTGACCATAGGGCTTGGCTTGCCAGTCCTAGCGTGAGGCACCCACCTCTACTGTCTAAAATCTGGGGGAACTTTGCAGTGCACCGATTTCAGGAAGGCTGTTGCTCCACATCACATTTAAAGCTGTGTCCTACTAGGCCTGGGTCCTCACATATTTAAAAGATGCCTATCTCTAAGAACATCCATTCCCTTTGTCCCATATGCTTAAGGAGAGATTAGCACCATTTGTCCCTGCATACCTGGTGTTTCCTTTGAGATATTCCCCTGGCGGGATTGGGAGATTCAAGATGAACCCATTGCCCATTTTTTGTGCACGTGTAACAAGAGTGTAACAAGAGGCTTGCAGGCCTCAGAACTATAAAATCCTATTATTGACTAAACTGGACTCGTCTCCTTCTCTCTTCCCATGAGAATGGAGATTAGTCTCCTGTACTCCGCCCATCTTCTTAATTTTCAATAATTGCACACAGAGTTCCAAAGGACCATTTGACTGTGGGTCTGGCCCCTGCACTATCTTTCCACTAACTTTTGAAACCCCTAGTAGTGTTTTGGTTTCACAAAAAATATATTTCGGACATTATTTGGACATGGTGTTTTCAAATTAAGGAGTGTTTTGTATTTCTTTTGATAAATTTTATCCATGTAGATCATAGGTCTACCCTGAAAACTGCTCCTACAATATTGTCACAATCTTTGCATAGCATTGCCTCCTGGTTCTTGTCCTAATGTAAATAACTTTGCTTCATATTTAAAAGTACTGAAGACCAGTCCCAGAATCGACTATCATGGTTGGTGTTTGGGCTTTCAGAGACAAGGTTACAGAGCAAGACCTTTAATCAACAGATTTACTGAGGGAGGTGAAGTTTGTAGGAAACAGGAAATCAAAGGAAATGAGGTGAAAGGGGTTTAGGGTAGCCAGATAAAGCAATGTTAGAGCTTGCCCTTCATCTAGAGCCAGAGAATTAGCTAACTTAAAAGGTATAAGAGACCACGAGAGCCGCTATTACAGAAAGGAGGAGAAAATTAGATTTAATACACTAACAAACTACAACAGAGGTTGATGAGAAAAGAGTTAATAGGCACTGGTGCCACAGCTGCTGCTTCTGCTGCAGGCACAGAGCAGGAGACCAACTGGGAAGTGTCTCTGATAGAGAGCCCCAAGCATTTCAGGTAGTGAGCAGGGGTGAGACGCCAAAGAGAGAGCGAAGACAAAGGAAATGCCACAGTAGTTATGTTTTGGGTGCATCTATAAATTTTGTAGACATAATGAATCCCCCGAATCTTTCTAGTCAGTACTGATAATGTCAGTGGTCCAGGCGCCAACTTCAGAAAGCCAATGTCACTTATATAACAATCCGGTGCTCGCTCGGTGGGGCCACCTTAGACTGCAAAGGAACATTCAGGTTTTCAAACCTTTTAAAAGGTTTTGTGCAGCAGATTTGCCCAATCCATAAAATGATCTCTTGATGAATGTTCCCAGGAGCATTGATGGTTGATCCAAAGAAGGTGATATCCTTAACAACTTTAATCATTTCTTTCTTTATCATGATGTTCTTATTGGTCCAGTTGTGAGGATGTGGGTTTTCCTTACATAAAGTTGGAGTCCATAATGAAGGCTGCCGTCCTGGATCTTCATCAAGTGCTTCCTTCCAGTCCTCATCACTTTCAGGAAGCAGTGTTCTCTGTTGTTAATAAACCTTCCTCTAATCCTGATGTTGTGTCCTTATCAGCTTCTCTGATTATTTCCTTGGCATGCAGATGGAACATGTATGTTGAGGGATTCCCTGATGGATATCTTTCTTGATTTAAAAACCATGCCGTGTTCTATTGTTTTATTTGAACAACTTTCTCTTCAAGAGAAAGTTGAAGAGCACAATGAAATGTTCTAGAATTCTCGTTTTTCTCATAGTCTGTTATGGTCTACATAGTAGAATACCTCTGCATAGTCAATAAAACACAAGCAATCTTTCCAGTGTTCACTGCTTTCAGTCAAGATTCATCTGATGTCAGCAAGGCTATCACTTGTACCACTTCCTCTTCTTAATCTGGTCTGCCCGACCTATGGCCGTATCCGTACATGTACTGCTGCAACTATTATTGAATGATATTTAGCAAAAATTTACTTGGGTGCGATATCATTGTTAGTCTATAATTTACACATTCTGTTAGGTCACTTTTCTTTGGAATGGTTACAAATATGGATCTTTTCCAGTCACTTAGCCAAGTAGTTGTCCTTCAAATTTCTTGCCACAGGTGAGTGAATGCTCCCAGTGCTACATCAGTTTGTTGAAACATTCCAATTGGTATGCCATCAATTCCTAGCGCTTTGGTTTCCGTTAGTGTCTTCAGTTCAGCTTGGAAATCTTCTGAATACCATTTGCTTTCGATCATACGAGGGGTACTCCCCAAAAACCTGGAAACTTTTTTTTCAAAGCTATTCTTCACCTCTTCTACATCATCTATCTACTGTCCTTTCATGTCCCTCTGCTTTTATGGAAACAAAAAGAAGTTGCACAGAGCGAGGTCAGGTGAGTAAGGTGTGTGGGGTCAGAGGGGCATGCTGGGTTTTTTTTTTGCCAAAAACGGTTAACTGAGAAGGCTGCTTGAGCAGGTATATTGTCATAGTGGCAAAACCAGTCCCCCAACTGCACAAATCAGAACTTTTTTTCACACAATGTTATGCTATCTTTTCAGAACTTCTAAATAGAAAATTAATGAACAGTCTGACCTGGTGGAATGAACTCCAAATGCACTACAAGTCTACATTTTCATTCATTCATGAAGTTGACAGGCATCCAGAACAATGTTTGTCATCAGTCAACACTTCACCTTTTTCAAAACAAGCAAACCACTTGAATGTTTCCCATAGTGATGTCCTTGTAACTGTGTTCAACAGCACAACAGTTTCTGGAGCATTTTCCCCTGAGCAGGCAACAAAATAGCATAGTCACACTCTGTTCTCTTAAATAGGCCATCACAAAAAACAAGGTTCAAGCAAAATTGCTTTTACAAAAAAAAAAAAAATCACTGTGACCAGAGAGAACC
>NW_022106084.1:10012311-10022575 GCF_000313985.2 Echinops telfairi
TGCTTACTATGTCTTCTTAATTATTATCAGTTAACGTATTTCTTTTCTTTTTGCATCATCCCAAATTAATACCAAAAAGAAAAGAAATAAGTTAACCAATAATACGTGAAAGTTTGACTTGGAATAAGGGAGACTGAAGAAGAATTGGTGCATTCGAATTGTGATGCTGGAGAAGAACATTGAAAGGACCGTGGATTGTTGAAAGGACAAGCAAGTCTGTCATAGAAGAGTAAGGCCGGAGTGCTCACTCGAGCCAAGTATGGAGAGACTTCTTCTTACTTTGGACATGTCGGGAGAGATCAGTCCTTGGAGAAGGACATCGTGCTTGGTAAAATGGAGGTCAGTGAGAACGAGGAAGCCCCTCATGGAGACAGTGGCTGCAACAGTGGGCTGGAACAGAAGGACAATTGTGATGATGGTGTAGGGCTGGGCAGTGTTTTCTATATTATGCATCAGGTTGCAATGGGTTAGGACCCACTAGATGGCACCTAACAATAACTCCAATGACCTCAAATTTATGATGATTACTTGAAACCCTCAAACCAATAGCCCATTTCTGTCACTCTCTTCTTGGTATGTTATTCTGTTACCAACCAACCCTTCTATTAAATCCATCTTCCATATATGACCTTTTCAAGCCCTCCTTGTTTGGTACTCTGTGACTCTCCCTTCTATTATATTAATCTCCCATCTCGTACTTTCTGGTCTCTCGTATTCTGTTGGCTGACCCTTCTGCCAACACTGAGCCCAGACTCTTTCCAGCTGAAGCCAGGCCCAAGTGCATACACAGTCCTTTTATCAGTGTCTTCCAGCTAATCCAGGACCCAAGACACTCCAGAAAGGAACATATTATCTGCCCCATTCTTCTCTCTTAGTCCATTTTCAAAGACAGAAGTTCATCTAGAGAACCTCTGGAAGAATATGACTCACCAGCAAGTCTTAGTATACAGACAAAAGGAGGTTAGAAGGTAGGAAGTGTTGGAAGAAATCAGGATTCCAGAGGTCTAAAAGATTAAAAGACGCAGGTGCCCCAATTTGCAGAGCCAGTGGTCTTTTGATCAAGAGATCCAACTCCCCCCCTTGTGTATACACACAATAAAATTCCTTTATGCATCTCTTGCATGTAGTATCCGCTTTATTTTAATTGGCTAATAAAATGAACAAGGACCCAAAAGTTGGGAGACACTACCTTGTTCACTCCTTTGGTTTAAATGTTCACTAACTCATACAGAATAATTAAAAATTCTCAATAAGAAAGTCTGCTTGGTAGTGAAACATGCTACCTTGTCTGAAATCCCATGAAAATTCTGGGAACACCAATTACAACCTAACATGTATCCACCATACCCTTAAGGGAAAGATTTTCTATCAAAGAAAACTACAGTTGTTCAGTTTCTGCACAAAATCAGTCTATTGCCTTGAACCTTGTCCCAGCGATTTAATATTTTTGCCTTCCAAGCAATATTTTGGAATGAAAAGCAGGACATCATTTTTGTTGAAATGCCTTCATGAAATTTATTCTCCCTAATTTGGAAACGAATAAAACTAATTTTTACTCTTTTAAAAAAAGGCTGGAGTTGCTTTTATGTTGATTATATTGTCTTTGCAGTTTAAATTGAGAAAAAGTTTGTCAAAAAGTCAACATTCTTCATGCTTCAATATATCTTATTAATACTGGCTGACCCTATTAACGCCTTCAATAGAAATGAAAGTAACCTGTATTCACATGAAATCAGGAAAAACGAGACTTGTCCCCCAGAGAAGGTCTTTTGAATCTATTATTGCCTTAACGTTTTTATGTAATTGAAATCAATGAATTCTGCATAAAATAGTCATTGTCATAATAAAAATGTGGCTTGGAACTAATGAAAGAAACTATGCGTTGCCTAACCACTTAAAACGTTTTTTATTTGATTAGCTAACTAATCAAATAAACTACAGAGATAATAAATTTTACCTAAGATTTTACATCAGCACATGCCCTGAAGTCTTTTTCAGCAGTCTCTATGGTATAAATATATGTCTTTTGAAGAACAATATATTATAAAGAGGAAATTTATCTTTTAAAATACATGTAGCTTGATTAGAAAGCAACAGAAGAGCTCTGTGCCACAACAATGAATGGCTAACCTCCAACTCCAGAGAAATTGCTGGGGAGGTGGCAATTCCTACTTCAGAGACAGTTATTATTAAAAACACACTATATTAATATAATTTTACCAAATAAATTTTCTCACAAGTAAATGGCTACTCTATTTAGGGTTCTCTATAGCATAAGCAATAGAAGCTAGTGAATTGTAATGAACTCTTACTGTAACTGATGCATTGAGTAGCGTGTGATGAGACCAAGGTAAAGGCACAGAGAGCACTGTGGAGTATAAGGAAAGCACAAGTGCAATAGAGAAACCTGGGCTTCACTACAAGTCAAACGCCAATATGCGCATAGGTGTTTGGTGCGGTTTCAAAAGAAAACAAAGCCAGCCCATAGGAAATTTGCCAAGCCTGACAAAAGAGTCATGTAGAAGACAGCGAACAATGTAAAAAATGTATATGGAATTGCTTAATTGTCCTTTTGTCAAGACGCTTTTGATTGGTATTTTTTATTTAATGATATTATTTTTTCAAGTAAGAATTATTACCAAAAACTATGAAGTGAATGGTTGATGATGAAGAACAGAGAAATTACAGTTCCCATGTTGTTCGGAATGTCTTCTGACTGCAAAGGGTAAACCCTGGGACAGCCTGTCTGTCAGCATCATGCCCCCGTGCTTCATGTTAACAGCACCAATAGTCAGTCACCAAGAAAACGGGTTTCCTAATGAGATGGAATACGGTATCCAATATTATTTATCATAT
The DNA here is from genome assembly GCF_000313985.2 of Echinops telfairi. Taxonomy (NCBI): domain Eukaryota; kingdom Metazoa; phylum Chordata; class Mammalia; order Afrosoricida; family Tenrecidae; genus Echinops; species Echinops telfairi. Next base: position 10,015,168 of record NW_022106084.1, read on the forward strand.
ATGCTTACCAAAAAAGAAAATTTAACTTTGTGGTTTGTAGAACTACAGAGCATACAGGAACACATGTGATCATGAGAAAGTGTAGAGAATTCTCACTGCTAAACTTTGGCCATGATCGCCAATGCATATGTCTTGGCTTCCGGAAATTTTCTATTGCTTAGGCTTGATGATATTGATATTTCAGAGCCATACACATTGAAATTACGAGTTTTCTCATGATGTCTGCTAGCTCAACTCTATTCTTCTTCAGATAAGGAAAAGAAAAGTACTTAAGTTTAAAGATTCATAAGCTAATAAGAAATATTCTACACCGGCTTTTCTGATTCTTGAATAAAATGTTCTTTAAATTGTAGCATGTAATTCTTCAGGGGCAAATGGTCCCTTAAAAAGTAGTATGTTTTTCATCAAAAGTTATTATTTTATTTTTTTTCATAATGGCCCTATAGGATAGGGTAGAAATGCTTCTGTGAATTTCCAAGACTATAACTCTTTTAAAAAAATTATTATAAATCATTTTATTGTGGGCTTTTACAGCTCTTATGACAATCCATACATCAATTGTATCAAGCATATTTGTACATATGTTGCCATCATCATTTTCAAAACATTTTTTTCTTCTTGAACCTTTGGTAACAGCTCCTCTTTTTTCTTTCCCTCCCCCACTCTTTCACCCTCATGACCCCTTCATAAGTTATAAATTATTATTATTTTCATATCTTACATTGTCTGCTATCTCTTTACCCACGTTTCTGTTGTTCATCCCCCTGGGGGGGATTATATGTCAAGCATTGTGATTGGTCCTCTTTTTCTTCCTCTTCTTCCCACACCTTCCTCCTAAATTCATGGTATCACTACTACCATTACTGTTCCTGAGGGGTTTATCTGTCCTGAATTCTGTGTGTTGAGAGCTTTTATCTGTACCAGTGTACATGCTGTGGTCTAGCTGGATTTGTAAGGTAGAATTGGGGTCATCATAGTGGGTGGTGGGGGAGGAAGCATTAAAGAACTAGAGGAATGTTGTGTGTTTTATAAGTGCTATACTGCACACTGGCTGGCTCATCCCTTCCTTGTGACCTTTCTGTGAGGAGATGTCCAATCATCTATAGATGGACTTTGGGTCTCCACTCTGACCCCCCTCATTCACATCAGTATGATTGTTTGTTTGGGGGTCTTCTGATACCTACTCTCATCGACACCTTGTAATCTCAGAGGCTGGTGTGCTTCTTCCATGTGGGCTTTGTTGCTTCTCTGCTAGATGCCCGTTTGTTTAATTTCAAGCCTTTAAGACCTCAGATCCTATATCTTCTAATAGCCGGGCACCGTCAGCTTTCTCTACCACATTGGCTTATGCACCCATTTGGACTTTAGCAATCAGAAGTTCATTTTAGGGTGAAACTGGAGAATAATTTGATAGTGATGCTATAGAGAAGATTTAAACAGAACTGGAGGCTGGAGAGGTTAACACCTTTAATGTCCCACTGATCGTACTTAGTTCTAGGAATCATGCATAGCCAGAAACAGCAGTTTTGCTGTGTGATTCAAAAATCCCTACAGACAACTGTACTACTGTGTTTGAGAGTGTAATGTTAAACAGAGAGCAAGTAATAAGGAAAAGCTTACAGCTGTGGACAATTTCACAAAACTTGAAACCTCTTTCAGTTCCATGGAAGTGAATAATGAAAGCATTGTTGTTGTTTGTTTTTCCTTATCTTCAGATAGTATTCAAGAAGAAAAATTCCTCTTCAATTTGTTGTCAAATGCAAATATGTAATCACTTTATACCTGTCTTAAGAAGAAAATAAATATCCAAACATTTGACAACACAGCAGCTACATATCCTGATTGGAGAATATGTTTTGTAAACTTTAATTGAAAATACATATGGAAGTGATTATTCCATTCCGTACGAAAATGACCTCCATGCTTGTTTCGTATGAAAGGATGCTGGATAGGTCTGATTGCAAGAGCAGCCCAGGATCAACATAGCCTTCACCAGGCTAATGAGAATCAGTAACAACGCTGCCCTCTCTGAAGACACAAAGATGTTTTTAACAGATTAGCGCCTGTGTTTCCTCATTTTAGCTTTTAAAGCTAATTGTTTTTAGGCAAGGCCTTTTCAGACCTGCTGATAAATCATTGGTGTAACAATTTTATTATCTTTCACTCCAAATATACTAAAAATCTATTCTCATGAAAAGACTCTCAGGGGTGCTTACACCTTGCAGGTAAGAGAATGTTATATTGATCTGTTTATTAAGAGAAGCAGTAAGGCCTAAAACTTCAGAAATAAGGCCTGTGCTTTATTTTCTCTATTGAGAGCAAAAGGAAGATAGAGTAAATAAAAACACAAACCCCCCAGCACCATCCTCCCAGCAACAGAGGTCTTATTTTCTCCATCAAATAGTGCCTACTCCTCTTTTGTCATAACTATAAATGTACTATCCATAAATTACAACAGCAATTGGAGATTTTTGTTTAATGGATTAAAACAAGGTTTTTGTTGTTGTAATGGGGATGATGGCTTGTGGGTATTTATTTTATATTGTATTTTAAAAATACAAAAAGTACATGATGCTTCAAAATAAAATGGTAGAAACACACAGAGGCACTGTACCCAAAATATGTTGACTTTCAGCCATTTCTTGAGAAGACATGTTCAACAACCATTGGTTTTAAAGGAAGAAATACAAGCTATATTAGAGTTATCGGTGAAAGAGAAGGTTAATGAATTGATGAATAGCAATTGTGATGTTTCAACAAACAGAAGCAACACTGGAAGTACTCAACCTTCCATGTCAACAACATGAAGGCCATTTACCTGACCAACCAACTGGAAGAGATCCGCACACACGAACATGTCACAGTAAGATGATCCAACACCAGAAAGAAACAGACAAAACACAGAAGCACAAACTCATCACACTGATTCCATTTCAACTCACTGCAACTCTCAATTGTTCGATGATTTTGTATTCCCACCAGCTTGTGCATGTAAGAATTGTAAATCATAAAACCCAAATTCAGAGGGTTGAACAGTGTGAGACCTTAGATTCTGAACACTTGATTTACAGAAAACTATGGGTGTCAATAAAAACTCCAACTCCATTTGTTGGAACCCCACATGGAGTAAGCCTTCAGAGAATCCCCTCTGACCATAGACCAGGGATGTAAATCATCTGTTATCAGACAGCATGCATTATAAAGTGGATAGTGCAAATGTAGTTAGGTTATAATGTAACACCTATCATTGATCTCCCTTTTGACCCATTTACATTTTTTTCCATTTTTAAATATGTTTTGCTTTCTTTCCTATAGAGCTTTCTCTCTGTTTTATTTTGACATTGTTGGGTTGATTTTTGTTTTTTGTTTTTTAATTTTGTATGTTTTTCTGTATATGAAAACCAGTATAGGAAGTCTATAGAGACAAAAATTTGATTAATAGTTTCCTAAGGTTAGGGTTGGGGTGGTTGAGGGGCAATAGGGAACTAGCAATAAAAAGCACAAGAAAGAAGAAAATATCCAAAAATTGATTGTGGTCATAATTGCAAAACTTTTAATAATATGGTTGAAATATTGAATTATATGATATGTCAATATAATTGTTAAACAATAAAAATGTTTCGCATTCTGCAGGATTAGAGATCCAGCTAAATGCAGATATTGTCAAACAATATCATTAATAGTATTAGCAATTTTTTTCCTGAAGATATTCCATAAATTGTTGCAGCAGTACTTTATCAGAGATTCAAGCCAGATTCAGAAGATGACATGTAACAAGATATATTATTACTGATGCCACATGAATTTGGGGTTTTGTAGCAGATATTTGGAATACAAAACAACATTTGATTCTCTGATTCTGCTTCCAAGTACTTGAGCCTTCCTCCAATCTTGATGATTCCTTGTCCCATAGTCCAGAGTTCCATTTTGGTGAACATAGTCAGACAGGTTGCTGTGAGTCAGAACTGACTCTACCGAGTTAACAACAACAATCTGTGTGGTAGCAAAGGACTAGGTCTATGTACGATATACCCAATGAGTGGCTTTGAACAGCCAATCTTAGCAGCTGTTACACCACAAGGGCGCATGGAGAACATGTTACATGTGATTTAATTCTCAGAGCTGTCATCTTGTAATGACATCCATATGAGGAAACACGTTTGCTTTGATCAAGTGTCTAAATTTACACAGTAAGTGAAAAAAAAATAGGATTTGACTACAGCTCCCACTCAAAGTCTCCATTTTTGTTTGTTTGCTTGCTTGTTTTTACTACAGTCTTATGTTCTTAAGAAATAAATTGAGGTACGATCTTAAGAAAGTATCAATGTTTTCCTTCCTGAATTAAAAATGTTTAGAGTTATAAATTCAAACCCAAGGTGGTTATTGTTGAAATAAAACTAGGAAATACTTACCAAACAAGTGGTTTCAAATTTTAAGAAAACAAAATAAAATCCTTCAATTCTTGATGTTTATTTGCATCATGAAAATAATTTTTGTTCTTATCAAATTATTTTAAATCTGTACTCTAGGAGTGGCTTGGTGCTCTAAACAGGTATACACACCCCATGGAATGTTTGCCAGCCTTTACTGAGAAGATCATGCTGTAGATGTCGCTTTTAGAAGTATCAGCTCTTTTGGTGTTTGTCAAACATCACAGTTTTTTTAATTCATGCAACAACTATTAGAGATCATCTTTCTTTGGTGAAATTAATATTGTGGATCAGTAGATGGATTGAAACATTGTAAATAAAGTTGCATAAATAAGGATATAAAAATCTGAACTAAGCCCTCTGCTTTTGACTGAATTCTCTAGAGAAACAAAACCAGTGAAGTTTGTGTGTGTGTGTGTGTGTGTGTGTGTGGTTACATAATCTATTGTCAATTTGAGACTTATGAGTGCAGGGGTGGCGTTTGGCCTGTCAATCTGATCATAACTTGATGACCTCATTTGGAGGCCCTAAGGAGATAACTAGCTCTTTGAAAGGGAGAATCTCTGTCTCTGTCTCTGTCTCAGCTCACTACCAGAAACACATTCTTGTTTACAAGCCACATGGAGACAGGCTGATGACAGTCAGAGCCTCAGAGCTGAAGGAACCATCTGGAGATCTTGCGTTCTCAGCGCTGAGATACCTCTACTGCCTCTGGATCCGCAAGACTTTGCACCCACTGGTCTGTGATCTTCCTGCATTCGGCATCATTGCATGTGTTGTGTGAGTCTGAAGAGGAATGTGTAGCTTGGTATCGGTTATATGAGTTAATATCAGACTTACTGACTTGATCTAGACTGGGATGTTTTCTTAACATACAATTACTTTTTGATATAAAATTATCTGCTACACACTCATGAAGCACTGTAAGCAGTCACTGGTCTCTGCCAGAGCATTTGGAAGACAGCTACATGACCAACTGACTGGAAAAGATCCATATTTGTACATATTCCAAAGAAAGATGACCCAATAGAATGCTCAATACATAGAACAATATCATTAATACAATAGGTAAACAAAATCTTGCTAAAGTTCGTCCAACAACAGTCACAGGAATACATTAACAGGCCAGATCCAGATGTGGAACTAGAGATATCATTGTTGGTGTTAGGTGGGTCACTGTTGAGAGCAGAGAATTCTAAAGCAATATTAATTGTGTTTATTGACTATACAAAGGCATTAGACAGTACTGACCATAACAAACTATGGATAGCCTTGAGAATAATGGGAATCCCAGAACATTACATTGTGCTCCTAGGGGACGTGTACATGAATCAAGTGGCAGTGTGTGATCAGAAAAAGAGTATATTGCATGTGTGATTTAGGGCTGTATCCTCTGACCACTTTTATTCAATTGCTAGGCTGTGCAAATAATCAGTGAAGCTGGATTATATAAAGAAGAAGGTGGCACCATGATTGGAGGAAAGCTCATTAACAACTTTCAATATGTAGATGACCCAACCTTGTTTATTGAAAGTGGGGAGGACTTGAAGCACTTGCTGATGAATATCGAGGATTGCACCCTTGAGTATGGATTATAACCCAGTATAAAGAAGGCCAAAATCCTCACAACTGGACCAGCAGGTAACATCATTAAGCAGAGAAAAGACTGAAGTTGTCAAGAATTTCACCTTGCTTGCATCTACATATACCATACCATTTCTCAATGAGGTTAACTACCTGGATTTCATATTTAAATGGTCCTTTGTTTAGCTTCTGATTTGCAGGATTCCAGCAGATATTTAGACATATGACACAGATTGAAATTATTAGCTGGAATATTGTCACATTTGTCATGAGGGTCAATTTTTCATTTAAGGTTTGCCACAACGTCTATGGGACTATTGAAACATAAGGAAGGTATTGGGTATCTTTTTGTATAGCACCTTACATCTAAATGTCAGTATGTAGACAGGATGCAGTCATAAGTTTTCTTCCATTTTAATGGTCCTTAAGTGCAGAAGACATTATCCTCACAGCTGCCCATAATTTTAGAAAAAAACACTGCGGTCCAATTGATTCCGACTTACAGCGACCCTGTCAAGCTGCTCCATAGGGGTTCCAAACTTGTAATTGTAAAGAAAGCAGTTGTCACATCTTTTTCCTGCAGAGTGACTAGTGGGCTTTGAACTGCTAACCATTTAGTTGGCAGCCAGACACTTTAACCATTTGGTAACCAAGGCTCGTCTGCTATGCGAGGATGCTGATACATATCAAAATAAATTTTTTTCCCATTTCAAAATGAAAAAAAAATGTGATTTAGGTTATTTATAAAATTGACTTAGATCCGTTCATGACAAATGGTATTCACCTCTTTGCATTATATGAACATCAGTTCTACCATGAACTTGAATTAATTGTTCCTCCGTTCCTCTTCACTGGAGTCACCTTCCTACCACCTAAAGGGATTGCAAGAGTGACGGCAGGATGTTCTTGAACCATTTAAACACGCGTTGGGGGATTTTCCATTGGTATCTGGAGAGATTGGCAGGTTACCAGGCAGCCTACAGGCACTTCCATCTGCACAGTGTACAGAGCCAGGCTTTAAAGTGGCGCAACAAATTGCTGGCCTCTTACTCCATCCTCCTCTTCTACATGGAACATCAAAATAAATACACTGTGGGTTAGGAACAATCTTTTCAGATTATTCCGAATCGGGACCATTAACTCGTGAGAGCTGGCAGATAGGCTTTCTCGGTCATCCGTGAATATCCTAGGGTTTTCAAGAGAGTTCATGGTCAGTGAATTGTCAAAAACAAGTTCCTCATTTCTGGTCTCATAGCAGAAATGAAAAAGAAAAGAAGGAAAACTGTGATCTTTTGTGACTGGAAATAGAACTAATTTGACGAGCACACCTGGCCACAGAGGAGGGGGTGATGTATTTCATGGAAATTAAAATGTAAGCTTTTTTTTTTTTTTTT
>NW_022106084.1:10023247-10025176 GCF_000313985.2 Echinops telfairi
ACTCACCCCCTACCCAGGGGGACAAACAACAGAAACGTGATGAAGTGAGACAATGGGTGGTGTAAAATATGAAAATAATAATAATTTATAATTTTTCAAGGGTTCACGAGTGTGGGAGTACTGGGGATGGAGGGAAAAACAAGAGCTGATACCAAGGGCTCAAGTAGAAAGAAAATGTTGTGAAAATGATGGCAACATATGTATAAATGTGCTTTATACAATTGATGTATGGGTTGTTGTAAGAGCTATAAGAGCCTCCAATAAGATGATCTTTATTTTTTTACAAAAAGAGAGAGAACTTTGTCCTTCTTCCAAGACTGATTTTTTTTTTCTTCTCTGGCAGCTAATAGTACTTTTAATATGGTTTTCTAACACCATAATTCACTGAATCAATTCTTCTTTAGTCTTCCTTATTATTGCTCAACTTTCACATGCTCATTATACAAATAAACATTTTGGGATAAAAATTGAGCCATGAGGAAGAGTTTATTCCCAGCCCTCAAGGGTACTAAGAGCCATAGTCTTGACCAATAGGGATAGCAATAGGGATTCGACCAATCTCCAACCAAACAATAAGCCTGGCTTTTTTATGATCTTGTATTTTGTTCTATATTTTTATCCTACTCTATTTAGAGCTTTAACCAGACATCATCTAGCTCTGGTCTCAGGTTCAATCATGAAAACTGATGCTTTTGAATGGTCTTAGATGGCCATTCACAAACTTTAAGACACCTGTGGCTACTCCTTGAATCAGGATATATTTGTTGACTGTATTATGACAACTACCTTGGTGTCCATCCATACCATGATCCTGAGTCTCTAGGCAGAAGCACACATTTCTTCAATGTGTTTGGTTATACCTAATAGGTTTACATAACATTGGCCCTTCTCAGCTCTGACACATTACTGAATATATTTACAGCACAATGAAATGTGTATTACATTTTAGTACATATTTTACATTTACAAATATCTTTGATAAACTCTATATAGCTAGTCATCCTACTTTCCTTCCCACCTCTGATCAGCCTGCATGGCTACCCATGCATCTATTTCTAGATCACCTTTACTGGAAGATTATGTATATAGCAGTATTTTCTCTCTTGCATTTAACTCTTGCACTCCACATAGTGTCTTCCCCTGCCACCATCAATTTTTTTGACCTCCTTGTTATTGTATCTCTTGCCTTCCCTTCACCACAATTATTATACGCATGGACTTTCCCAGAATGAATCACATTTATGGCAAATGTTGAAAATTACCATAGAGACCATAACATCAGCCATGATGACCATATCATTAACCTAAACAAGATCTAACTTAGCTAAAATCACTGAAATCAAGTAGATTATGATTCAGAGAGACCATATAGGACAGGGTTGAACTGCTACTGTGATTTTCCAAGACTGCGACTCTTTATGGGAATAGAAAGCCTCATTCTTCTCCTGCAGAACAACTAGTAGTTTCAAACTATTGACCTTGTGGTTGATAGCCCAACCCATAACCATGACACCACGAGGGCTCCTTAAAACAAGTTGAGGCTATTCATTGCTTATATGCAAGTTCAGATTGATGCTCAAGAAAAGGAAAACACGTCCTGAAAACACTGCCTTGTTAGGTGCCATTGAGTGGTGTGTGAGTCTGGGGACATTAGAGAAACAAATCCACAGAAGCTCATATGTATGAGAGAGTTGTATATAAAGAGTAAGTGCACATCAAGAAAACATAGTTTTATATAAAGGGTAAAGTGCACATCAAGAAAACATCTCAACCCAGTGCTGCCCAAGCTCATTAAGTCCAACATTAGCCCATATGTCCGACACCAATCCACAAAGTCCTCCTCCATCTCACAAAACATATGCAATGATGCCGACCACAGGAGGAAAGCCGAATCAGTGAATGTGTAAGCAACTCAGTGCTGGCAGCGGT
>NW_022106084.1:10026913-10028807 GCF_000313985.2 Echinops telfairi
AACCCAAGACAGATGACAAGAGACTCTAAATTTGCTCTTGAACACAGAGTGGCTAAGGCAAATGGAAGAAATGATGCAATATAAGAGCTGAACAGAAAATTTCAAAGGGCTACTGGGGAAGATAAAATAAAGCATTATAATGAAATGTGCAAAGTCCTGCCATTAGAAAACAACAGGAAAGAGCATGTTTCCTATATCTCAAACTGAAATAACTGAAACAAAATCAAGACTTGAATTCAAAAATTGGAGAATTCCATTTACAAAATATCAGATAACGCAAAAAGGAATTGGTAGGAGACCAATCTGAATATTTCAACAAACACATGCAGTGCTGGAAGCACTCACTGATCTATGCCTAGAAATTTGGAAGTTAGTGACTTGGCCAATAGACTGGAAGAGATCTATGGAAGTTGATCTATATATGCTTCCATTACAAAGAAAGGTGGCTCAATAGAAATTGAGAATTATCTAACAATATCTTTTAATATCATACTCAGTTGCAATTTTGCCAACGAAAACTCAAAAAACATTGCAACAAATCATCAACAGGGAGCTAACCCAAAACATACAAGCAAGATTCCTGGAATGAGGGACATCATTGCTGATGTCAGAGGAATCTTAAATGAAAGCAGAGATTACCAGAAAAAATGTTCACTGGTTTGTATTGACTATGCAAAAACATTTAATTTTGTGAATCATTACAAATGATGGGCAGCACTAAGACTAGTGAGAATTTCAGAATATTTCATTGAGTTCATGGAGATCCTGTCCATAAATCGAGAAGCAGTGGTTGGCCTAGAACAAAGGGATTACCTGTATCAGGAAAACGTAGGTGTCAGGATCCTATCCTTGCATCAAAGTCATTCGATCTGTGTTCTTAGCAAATAACCTGAGAAGCTGGATTATATGAAGAACCGAGAATAAGGATTGGAGGAAGGCTGATTAGCAACCTGAGATATGCAGGTGATACAACTCTGTGTGCTCAAAGAATACAGCCGTTCGCATTAAAGTTATCCACTATTATTGTATTTTACTTGGAACATATGCAGCAAAATACCTTCTTAAGGAGCAAATATGTGGAGCTGATCCAAACTATGATGCTTTCAATGAATTGATGTTGACATTCAATTATATTCAATCACCTGGATAATAAATAAGAAAGATCATAGAAGTATGAATGCATTAGCATTGTGGTTTGGTGAGAAATATTGACTATACCATGAACTTCCAGAAGAACAAATAAATCTGTATTGGGAGAAATATTGCCAGAATGATCCTTAGGAATGAGGATGGCTATACTTCATATACGTTGGACATGGTATCCTGAGAAAGATTAATAACGTGGCTGCAATAATAGGCTCAAATATAGCACCAATCATGAGAATGGTGCAGGACTTGATACTGTCTACTTTTGTTTTACGTAAGGTCACTAGGACGTGGAACAATTTGACGTCACCTAACACCAACACTGTTATTGTAGAGTTGTTTATATCGCTCTGCAATTCTTTTAGAGTTTGGTTTTGGTATTTTAAACCCTTTCATTGGGTGGATAGATATTTATTATGCATGTGTCCTCTGGTTCAATAGATCCTTTAGTATTCAAAGGTCACGCTGGTTTTTTCTTTAACAAATTCAAGAAATTCATTATTCTATCATAAATTGCCATTGTCGCTCCTGCTCCTTTTTGATGTTCTTTAGCTTGATGTATATATTTTTCATCCTTTGATTTTAAAAAAATCCATTTTTGCCTTTGTGTAAGATGTGCCTCTTATAAACACTGTATCGATGGATTCTGTTTTCTTAACCATGCTGCTTCTCCTTGGTTCTTAACTTGTGTATTTAATCTATTTAAATTCTGTGTAATTATCATTAGCTACAAATGTATTGCTGTCAT
>NW_022106084.1:10029750-10038322 GCF_000313985.2 Echinops telfairi
TTCTTCCCTTGTCTTTGGTTTTGTAAAGTTTGATTTTGGTATATCTTGGAGATTTCATTTTGGGGTGTAACTTGTGTGAGGTTTTTGTTTCTTTCGTGCATGTCTTATGATCCTCCTTGACGGACGGGAAGTGTTCTCCCAGCAGCTCTTCTACAGTTTGCTCGGTGGTTTTATTGTTGTTGTTGTTTGCGGTTCCCTTCTTGTTCTGCATTTCTAATCACATACAACTGATTCATTTTGACATGTGCCAGAGAGTGTTTAGATTGCCTTCATTGTTGTTGTTGCTGCTGCTGTTCCATTTTATGATTGTTTTCCAGCTGATTGGTATTGACAGATTTCTCTTCAATGTCATTAATTTCATCTTCCATTGATTCATTTCCATTCCTTTGCCTTTTTAGTGCATTATCTATTTCTGAAATGTTTGTATTAATTTTCGGGTTATTTTGTCAGTTTTTTTCCTGTAGTGCTTTTATGAGTTCTTCTAAAATGTTATCTGTGTTTTTTCTTTGATTTTTCCCCCTGTAGCTTTTTTAATCATCCTCTCAAGCTGTTGAAAGTACCTAAGCATCATTATTTTGAATTTTTGATCAGGTGATGATACAGTTGTTTCTGTCACAGCAAGGTGCTCTGCTCTTTTATGCGGTCACTTATTTGAACGACTCGATCTCATTTCTCTGTGTGAACTTAAATGATCTGTTTCCTCTGAAGCATTGTGGTCTTATTGGACTTGTATTTAATTGGTGGCATAACAACAATGATGAGGGCACACATGACCTGTCTCCTGATGGAAGTAATAGATAATCAGAGAGTGTGTCCAGTTATCTGTTTGTGTTGAGAAATTGAGGGTGGCTTTGAAAGATCTGAGCCTTTTCCATCATGGCTTAAGTGGCACAGGAGTGGGTAGTGTCCCTCTCCCAGTTGATGGGGCTGCAGGAGGTAGGAGTACCTGCACTCTGTGGCCCTGGTTGCCGTCTGTCTCATCAGGTGAGACAAGAAGTGAGAAACAGAGAGAGACTAAAGCAAAAAGACAAAAATCAGAAAAACTAGAGACAAGTGGGGGAAAGCTAGAAAACAACAGCCAGAAAACATATGTAATAGCTAAAAAGATAAAGAAACTAAAAACAAGGGAAGAGAAAAGAAAGAATAAACAAAACAAAGATGAGAGGAGGAAGAACAGTGAAATAGTAAAGAGAAAAATATTAGTAAATAAAAAGGTAATAAAGAAAAATAAGGGAAGGTTTTGAAAGAAAAGAGAAATGGGAAAAATAGACAAAAAGGAAAGTGAGGAAAAGAGAAAAGCAAACAAACAAGCAGAATAAGTGGAGAAAGAAAGGAGGAAACAGGGAAGATAGGAAGCAGAGAGGAGGGAGCTGTGGGGGGCAGATAATCCAGTATGAATTGGTGCTCTCTAGCCACCAGTAAGCCAAGGGGGATGGATGGAGGGGATGTCTGATCCTGCTTGGAGCTCCTACGGAATGGAAGCTATCTGTAGACAGGCTGTCTGATCTGGAAGCAGTGCTTTTGAGTCCTGAAGCAGCTGTGGTAGGGCAGTTGGTTATGGAAGTGGTTCCTTCCCACCTACAGGTGGCCGGGGTAGGCTGCCCATGCAACACTGCCTGTTCCGCTAGGAGGAACAGGCAGAATTCACCCACCTCTAGATGAAGGGTAGTGTGCATCTGACACCTGATCTCAGGCTGAGTAGGAGCTATGTTGGGTAAGTGCGGGTCAGGACTGACTGCCAGTCCTCTGGTCACCAGGAGGGTGTGAGGGATAAAATGGTGCTTCACTTCCTCCTCTGGTAGCTAATCACTAGTGTAGGAACCTGGGCTGTCCTGGCTAAGCAAAGCCAATGATCAGTTTACTGTCCTGCCTGAACCCTGCTTGTAAATGTTTCAGATGACTACACTATTTCAGACCATTTGATAATTCACTGGTTCTGTCTGAATCCTTTCTCACCACTTTTGTTCACCTTCTTCTCTCAATCAATCTTTTTCTTAATCAGGAGTCATCCATTTCTCTTTCCCCTCCCCTTATTCTCAGTGTTCCAGGATTATCATCGATGTTTCCTTTAGGCTGGACTGTCTTGGTTGTCCAGACTCGGCTTAGCTTGTCTACTAGTCTGTCACCTCGCGAGAAGTCCCTCTTTATTTTTGTTTTCAAATATCAAAAAGCAATTGACTTATTTTATACAAAGACCAGGAGTGCATACCGCCTCCTAGGTCATTGTGAATTAAGTCGTTTATAGAGATGAATCTCAGTGAAACCCAAAGGGAAGGCTTACAAAGTGATATTTAAATGAAAATAAAACATTGTAGCCTTTTTTCCCCCCCACTTGCACACTGTCCTCATTTCAGAGACTGCTGATGAGGTGACTTAAACTGCTCAGGAAGCTTAGGAGTAGGCTGTCACGTTGTGGGAAGCAAACCGAGATCAGGACTCGGAGTTGGGGCCAATCTCTTACCTTCGATCACTCGCATAATAATACGATCTACTATATGTAGCTCTTCAAGTTACTTTCCAGTTAAAAAAATAGTAGCCATTAAACATTTGCTTGATGTCTAGCACATATGATGTGATCTGTGCATGGTGACTGTAAACAGGTATTCAGATTTATTTTTTAAAATTATTTTAAAATGCAAGTATCTTCTGATTTACTGTTTTAATCTCATAAACCCAGGCTATGGAAATTAATCCTCCATAACCTGTTGTAATGGACTACACTCTGACTCACAGAAACCCCTAGAGAGAACAGGGGAACTGAATCACCCCACATAGTTTCTGAAACGATAATCCATAAGAAAGCAAACTGCTACATTGTTGTCCTTTGAGTGATTGTTGGCCTTTGAGCCACTGACTTTTGAGGTAGAAATTCAGCCCTTTGCATCTGATCCAACAGGCTACAACCCTGTGTAGTTTTATGTAATTGCTAAAAGAGACAGTGAGACACAGGAGTATTGAGTGAAAGCGAGAAATCCTGCTTGGGATTCAGGTTATGTGACTGATGATAGTCTGCAGATTTTTCATAGCCTCTTTCCCTACTTTATAGAGTTGTTCTGAAAATTAAAAGGGGGAGAGGGTGCTGAAGTGCCTATCTTTGATACTCCAAAAATATGAGTTGTTTGTCCGCATCTAAAGTATATATTTATGGGGAATAGGAAGTATAATAAGAAGTCTTCCTAATCCCTGTGTAGCTCGTTCCTCTGCACAAATGTGTCTGTTTATCAATGAAATTGGCCCAGACCCATTTTATTTGACCATTTGACCAAAGAGCTGAATCTGGGAATTTATTTGATTGTTTTCTCACTGAAATGTCTGCGATGCTATTCAGTACCTCACAGCTTTGAGAATGCTATTCTCTTTGTTAGTGATGTCCAAACAAATACAATGTTAAGATTTAAATGGCAAAGAAACACAGTGGGAGATGAAATTTACAAGGTGGAAGATCAAAAGGAATTAAGTGCCAAAGCTCTGGGCCACATGTCTGTAACAGTGATTTGATTTAATAAGCTTAATGCAAATAGAGTTGTATTGTTTGTGATGTGCACACACACCCATCTTTAACTGTGTATGCACATTGTCCTACTCTGTCCATTTAGAAGTCTCATGAATAAATAAATATAAATAGGTTGTTTTCATTTTTTAAGTCAGCTTCTTATCTGAAATTGAAAACCTAACACAAACGTGAATAGACATGCTTTAAAAAACATGCTAAATTGGGGGCAGACCAAAAGACAGCTCTTGATTGCTATATTCTTCTGTGCTAAATAAGTATCTCTTATCTTATTTTCTTTGAAACTGTTTGTTTTTTACTGTACCTGTAAATCATTTTGTTGCAACTATCACTAGACTCCAAGTTTAGAGCTACTAGCATTCCCACCAATTTTTCATTCCCAGGTCCTGCCAGGTAATTGATATAAAATGTTTGAACCTGTTCGCCTAGCTGACCCTGTGTATATCTTCCTGAATGTTGGTATGGTATCTTCCAGGAAGGTTTTCCTTCATTCTTTACATGTTATTCAAATCCAGCAACAGGTACAAAGGGCACTAATGTATTCTTGAAACACCCTGTATAATATTAAAATTGCTGTTTTCTTCTGTCTTATCTACTAAACTGAAATCTTTGAAGATGGGAACCCCATTTCCTTTAACCTTGAATCCAATGCTCTGGCCAAGAAACAGACGTAGAGTACATTCTCATTAGATAGGTGCTGACCTGAGTTCTCATCTCAAAGGCAGACACATTATGCATTTAAGTTTATTTCGAAATGCTCTTCAAGCTTCCACTAGTTCAAGAAGAATGCTTCTTCGTGTTTAGCTTGTTTAAGTGGACCTTGATAGCCCTGTTGCATCAAACGAAATTCTGACTTGTTTTAGAGTGTTTGGCTCTCCGCTTCTCATGCTTGTATGTGGGAGAATGAAGTCAAGTATAGAAATCATGACAGATGTAGCCTGTATGCCACAGGTGCGCATGAGAATTAGAGATGTGAGTTCATCTACCATTTCTTAAGTGATCCTAGCACCTCTATGCATTGTGATTTTCTCCTTTGAAAAATGAAACTCATCACCACACGGCCCTCCCTAACAAAGGTAGCAGGCTACTTGCCCTGCTGTGTAAGATAAATAAATAAATGATTCTGGAATTGACCAGATCTCATTATATCCAGGAAGGTGATTACCCGATGATCTTCATGAATAGTATGGTAAGATGAAATATCGAGGTAGAAAGAAAAGCTGATTGTAAGAGCTATAATTTGGGGGGCGGGGGAGCAAAAGTGATCATTGAAAGAAGAAAAAATAATGCCGATTTTGTTGTAAGGTGCCATCAAGTCTGCTCTGACGCATAGCGACCCAATGGGTCAACAGAACGAAGCAGCGCACGGCCCCAGCCATCCTCACAGTTGTTCCTATGCCCGAATGTTAGCACGGGAAAAATTCAGTCCGGGTTCATGGACGTTCTTTTACAGCAAGATTTTGTTCATTTCGGACAGCAAGCAACTTAAGGACATTTCTAGTTATCGAGGTAGGCTATCGTGATAAACTGTTACTTCTTTTTATCAGGAAACGTAAAGGTCAGAAACAATTTTACTCAAATTGAGACAGATCTCATCTATCAAAAGCACCATGCAAAAAAGAAATTCACAATGCAACTAATAGTATTTTATCCACCCAAGTCCAAGGTCTCCAGCTCTTAAAAATATTCTTTCAAGGAAACGTATGATTGCTTTTAGGCAGTATTTATTTCGTTTATTGACCGAGGGTGGGAACCCTGGTGGTATGGTGGCTCTGCATTGGGCTGCAATCCACAGTCAGCTGTTGGAAATCAGCAGCAGCAGCAGCTCCACCGGAGGCAGACAGGGCTATCTGCTTCCATTTAACAGTTAGTCTCGGAAGCCCACAGGGGGCGACTATGAGTCAGCATTGACTCCATGTCCCTGAGCTTGGTTTAGGTATTGATCTAGGGTGGGGTGGGGATGGGAGTAGGAACTAAGTGAGCAAAAGGAGAATTTTACCTAGTTCAACTTTTCCAGTTTTTTATTTTCTTTAACATATTTATTTTTAAAACTGCACTTCACGGGAAAAACAGTCGAGGAAAGAAGAGAACCACATCTCCAAGAGACCATCACACCTTCAGGCAAAACAAATTTCTCCATCATTTTGGGCAGGTGGTTGTCCAAGGCTTAAAACAAAAACCAGAAAATATATATGCTTTAAAGCCCTCTTGCGAGAATAGCTTCCCTGTGATAGTCATTAGCAGTACTTCCAAGAGAAAGGTCTAGTAATTTAGTTATTGCCTTCCTTTCATAATAATGAATAATGCTAACTTATTGAGGAAGAGATGATTTTATACTGTACCTTAGTGCTAACAAAGCTTTCTCTGAATGAAGCTAAATTCCACTCAGGCCGCGGTCACAGAATGACCATACTGTATGAAACATTCCACCCAAGTTCATGTTGACCCTGAAAGGTACTTTTCCAGTTATCCTACGTAAGTAGTCTCCCTTGCTAATCTCCCTGCCTCTGGGTTTTCTAGCAATGGAAATGCCCAAAAGATAGCAGCAGGTGCCATTTAATTTTGTTGATGATTTATATTATCATCTACAATTGTTATTCTAGTGCAGCGTCGGTAAGCAAAATCAGTCGGCATTCCAGGCAGCTTGTTTCTCTTCTCTTTCTTGAAGATTCATTATGCATCTTAATATATTATAGAGCTGCCGTTTTTTAATCAGTTTTTATTGGTTTCTAGTTTCAAGGTATAAGAGTCAGATAATGTGTCCAATTGCTTACATTTGTCTAAGTGCTTTTGACACCTATCCCCAAACCATCCAGAATATTTTTAGCATTTGGCATAGACTGATCTAAAGATTTAAAACTTTGAGTTTAAAATTTTAAAGTTCTCTCACTCGCTAATGTTGAATGCATGCCACATTCTTAAATAGAGCATAATTAACTTTAGAAAATGCATTACTGTAGTTACAATGGAAGATGATAAACAAATGTGTATATGTGTGTCTTAAATACAGAGTTAAAAAAATGATTTTCAGTGTAAACTTTCAAGTATGAAAATAACTTCTTCCTCAAAGAACTCAGAATTTCAAAAAATGCTTCCAAAATGTAAATGTTTCTTATAAGTAATAGATGCATATTAAGGATATTTAGATATGTAAAGTATTAAAATATTAGTTTTATTGATTTAGCCACTTAGAATAATAAAGTTAAAAATATTTTGGGTATACTAAAGAGGAAAATCATTCAAATAAAGGTCTCATTATACAATATTTCAGCCTTTAGTATAATCAGAATATTTAAATAAATCATCTATTGAGAAAACAATGTGTTATGCCTAATTGTAAGTTCAATGCATAATTAGGACTAAAAACATTTCCCAAAGTGACTTTTTCAGCAATCAGAGAGTCCATGAAAGGCATCGAATTATTTGAAGATTTTAAAAAGCAAATGGATACAGTAAAGTGGCCCAATCAAGTCACAAACTGAACCTCAAAGCCTTACTAGATCAGACTCACCAAGTCATCAATGTATGTATTATCTACTTTAATAGCAGTCACATTGAAATCACAATAGCAAAAGGGCATTTTTAAAATAAGCCAAGTGATAAAGGTTGAAAAAAGTGAAAAAAATCACTTTTTATCTCATTATACACTTTTAATCATTACGTTTACTTTGAAAGTAATAATCGTGCAGACGTTATCTATTCATTTTCATATGAAAGCCACTGTGAACTGAAATAGACTCGCTGGCATTGATTATTTATATAAATGTAAATTTTATGTATAAATGGAAATGTACACATACATACATGTAAATGTATATATACATGTAAATGAAAGCAGTTCATTGACAGGAAGCTGTCAGAAGTTCAGGCCGGACTTAGAAAAGGACATATAACAAAGATTATCATTGTTTATGCCAGATGGATCTTGACTGATAGCCGCGAACACTAAAAAGATGTTTACCTGTGTTTTATTGCCTATGCCAAGGCATTCGACTGCGTGGATCATAACAAACTGTGATAGCCTTGACAAGAATGGGAATTCCAGAACATTTCATCATGAGCATGGATCAAGAGAGTTGTGCAAATGGAGCTAGGGAACACTCCATGGTGTAAAGTCAGGAAGGGTCTGCATCGGCTTGTACCTTTCACCACACTTACTCAATCTGGATGCTGAACCAAGTAACCAGAGAAGCTGGCTTATGTGAAGAAGAACGTGGCGTCAGGATTGGAGGAAGGCTATTAACAACCTGTGGTAAGCAGATGTCGCTGCCTTGCTTGTTGAAAGTGAGGAGAACTAGAAGCATTTGCTGATAAAAATGGAGGCTGGCATCCATCATTATGTTAAAATACCAAGATGCTTTCCTTGGTAACGGGGAGGATCAGCACAAAAGGAGAAGGCCGTCAAGGAGATGGGTTGACACAGCGATGGCAACACTGAGCTCTAACGGAACAGCGATTGTGAGGGTGGTCCAGGAGTTCTCGCATTGCCTTCTATTGTGCATAAGGTCACGTTGAGCCAAAACCTACCCCACGGACCGAACCACAGCAATCGACACTTGAAGCAGTTAATTTATCGACTCTCCCTTTTCAGTCCAAATCTGAACAAATTAAGTGCTAGTCAAAAATAAAAACTATAAAAAACAAAAGCAAAGTACAGTTTAGCAAACAGTATTGTGCCAGTGTTATAGGCTAAACGTAGGGGAAGCTATTTGAAAGGTGTGCTAGAATTCTCTACACTCTACAATTTCTCTGGATGTCTAAAGTAGTCTTAAAATAAATTAATAATTAAATTTTAATTTGCTTTTCCCAGTCTTTCCAATAATGTTCTTTTCTGTTTCAAGCTTCAATCTAGGATCCTGCACCCCACTAGTTAGTGGTCAGGCCGCTTTTGTCTCCCATCTGTGACGATTCTTCAGTGTTTGTTGATGAGTCAGAACTTGAACAATTTTGGTCACTTAATATATAAGTTAGATGAAAATGAAAACCAAAGAAGAAATAATTTATTTGAATTGTGGTGTTGGCTAAGGATAATGAATGTTCCATGGATTATCAGGACAATGA
>NW_022106084.1:10039420-10042203 GCF_000313985.2 Echinops telfairi
TTTAAATAGGTGATATGTATGCTCATAGCTAATGGAATGTCTGTCACTGCTTATAAGCCTTTTTGGCAGATAAAGCTGGAAATATATGTATGTGTCCTATTCCAAGTATTCACACAATCCATATCTACTTAACTGTATTTATATATGATGTATTATATACTATATCACATTCTATCTTAAACATAACTTTATACTGTAAATCCCATTTTGATCCAGAAGGAGGCCTGGATAAGCCTGGCTGTCTTAGCTACAGACTGAAAGGTCAGTAAGAAAGGTGTGGCATCTTTACCTGGCAGGGGAGACACCATGACCATGAAGGTGGTTTTCTCAGGGCGAGGCTCACCCATTGCACTCTGGGTGTGCTGACCTCTGCGATTTCCCCAAATGTCGGAAACTCGACTGCATAATTTGTGGTAGTGGGGGACTGCAGTCGCACTCTCCCTTGTAAAAAAAAAAAAAAAGGTGTGGCACCTTGCTGCCCCTAAAATTACACCCTTGTATAACCCATGGGACAGTGCTGTTCTGTCCTATTGTGTCAAAATGGGTCAGAATCAGCTCAGCGGTGCACAAGTTCATCAGCAGCAACACTCCAGTACAGAATCACAAAGCTTATACTAACCCTTCCTTTTACCGATTTGTAATTCTTAGATGGTGAGAAACCTGGATGTTATCATTTATGAAAAGATTGTACTTTTGTTGCAGTTAGATGCCATCCAGTTGGTTCTGACTCATTGCAGCCCTCTGTACAACAGGAAAACCACTTCTGGGTCCTGTACCCTCTTCAAGCTGTGCTTGGGACGACTGCTGGCGCTACTGTGTCAGTACATCTCATTGAGAGGCTTCCTTATTGTGCTGGCTCTCTACCAAGCATGGTGTTCTTTGCCAAGAACTAGGCCTCCTCCTAACATGTCCAAAGTACTGAGACAAGCCTCCCAAATTATCTCTAGCAGTTCCTCGTTAGTCATACTTTCCTCCCACTCTAAATCCCTGATAGCCATTGACCTGCTTTCTGTCTCCATACTTTTATCTTTTCCAGGAAACCAGATATATAAAATCATACACCAAGTAGGGCTTTGAGCCAGCTTTCTTCATTTAGAAAAATTAATTTGAAGCTAATCGATCTCATTGTGCCTATCTATAGGCTTTTCCTATGAATTTTTGAATAATATTCTTTCATACGGTTGCACCACACTTTGCTTATTTATTCACTTATTGCAAGTGTACTTGACACAATGAATGGATATATGGATTGTGCTAAGAGTTGCACAAGCCCCCAATACAAGGATTAAAAAAAAAAGGATGTGGATTTCTCCCCAGTTTTTGAGAACTGGAAATAAGTTTGTTGTAAATAATTATTAAAAGTAGCTATTTATATCTAAAATTAATTTGCTGGAATTTTTATTGGCATTAAACATACACATCAAATTGAAAAAACGGACTTAATAATATTGACTAGTTTATGAAAATAGCATATATATTGATTTACTTTCAATTAAAAGTGTTATTTATCGAGATTTAATTTCCCGTATCATGCTCTTGGTGACCTATTTAAAAACACACTGCTGAACATGATGTCGTGCATCTCCCCCCCTATGTTTTCTTCTAAAACTTTATGGTTTTACATTTTATCATTTACATATGTCTATGATTTATTTTATGTAAGTGTGATGTATGTGCTGGTGTTTGGATTTTTGTCCAATGGCTATAGCAATATTTGTTGAAAAGTATAGCTTTTTAATGAAGCTTTTCTTAAACTTCTGTCATAAAGGAATTGACTCTATTTGTGTGCGTCTATCTCTTGATCTTTAATTCTATTGATCTTTAATTCTGTGTCCATTGTTTCTTAATAACAGTACTTTTATATTGATTGTTTCTACTGGGAATGTGTATCTACTAAACATATTCTTTTGTTTTAGGTTTGCTTGATTATTCTATTTCCTTTACTGTTGCACATCAATTTTAGAATTAGCTTGTTGATATCTAAAGTAAATTTTATGGAATTTTTATTGGAATTAAAATAAATCTATAAATTCAATTGAGGAAAATTGCCATGAACAATATTAACTTCTTCAATTCATAAACAGTTCTTATATTATTTTAGCAATACTTTATCACTTTAAGAACATAAAGAAACTCAAAGTCAAACTAACCCATCAGGCCGAGGGAGATTCATAGTCACCCTGTAGAACTGCCTGGTGGCGGGAGTCCAATAATTTAGCAACTAGTTGGTAAACTCTTTGAATAACTAATATTTGCTGTCCTAACAACCTTTTTAAGTATAAAAATATAGATATACTGAAAGGTGGTTTATTATTTCATATAGTTTATAATTAAATAAGGACAATAAAAGTGGTATAACAAATTATATTATAAGAAAGAATTTAAAAATATTAATGGAAATATATTAAATAATACCTGACACAAAAACAATGAAACTGTTATTTAAGATACTTCCATATTGATTCTTGATTGGCCTTCTCACTTGCAATATTCTTCTCTTTTATGGGAGCATCATCAGCTGTGTGATTTATCCTTAGCCATTCCTTCAGAGGGAGGCCAATTAGACAGTAGTCATTGTGTTTGATATATTAGAAACAGGAGACTTCTCTTCTCTGAACATATTATGTTCATCTTTTGAAAACTCCCTTCCACTTCTGCTGAGCTTACAACAATTTTTCTAACCATACTTTTAGCTCTCTGAACACTTTCAGGAATTGCATAATTCACTCATACTATCTCATGTGCAGCTCAAACGAATAACAGCGTTCTACCCTCTGGTTGTG
>NW_022106084.1:10043723-10045792 GCF_000313985.2 Echinops telfairi
CCAGGCCTCCTATACCCTCCGCACCATTGATTTTGGATTACTTGTTGTTCCCTTGTTCCTGAGTTTGCTAACTCCTACTTCCTTTCTCCTGCCTCCCCGTCTCCCATGTACCCCTGGAACCATTGGTCACGTTGTTTTCTCCTCCAGCTTGTTTATCCTTCCTATCTTATCTAGATAGACTGGCAGAGATAATAATACGCACAATAAACAAGACAGAGGGAAATAAAGCAACAAAAGAAAAGAAAACAACAACAAAACAACCAATGACCCAAAAAAGAAAACCCTGTAAATAGTTCAAGGTCTGTTTGACCTTTAGGAGTGTTTTCTGGTCGAGTCTGATGGGGTGCCATGCCCGGTCCCCAAAGTCTATTTTTGGTATTTCCTGGGGACTTCGTTGCTCTGTTCCCCTTGCTGTTCTGTTGCACACCCTTAGTATTTCCCCTCACTGTGGTGGGGTCAGAGGAGGTGTAATTCCCGCACTGTGTCTCCAGTGTTGTCCCCCGTAGTGCTATGGGTGTCTCCATGTCTCAAAGTGGGGCCGGCCCTATGGAGACTCTTTACAGAGCAGAATGCCCATCTTTCTCCCTCTGGTGGATTGCTGGTTTTGGACTGTGACCATGTGTTAACAGCTCAATTAGTAACTACTGTGCCATCTGAAAGAGAATTAAAAATTGGAGTTGACTCCATATGACACATTCGGTTGTCACTGACTGGAGATTGGAAGGAGAACACCAGGCTTTTCTTCTTGACTATAGATACAAGAAAACATTTTGTACATGATCATATGAAGCATGAGGGAGGTGTTGTTGATTCTGTGATTGATTCCACGGAGAGACCTGGTTCAATTCTTAATGTGCCCCAAAGGCAGGCATCACCTTTCTGTCCGTGTTGTTCAGAGGCTGGACATTATTTCAGTGAGGCTACTCAGGAAACACAGACGAAGGAGAAAAGCTGAGTGATGGAATTTCCAAACCAAGTCAATGAGAATCTCATGGCTCACATCCTCCAAGCCACAACCACTGGTATCAGGTAGGCAGCATTTCATTTCATTGTACATGGGTCGCCATTGCTTGAGAAAGACCTGACAGAGGCTAACAAGAAGAACATGGTAAATAGTTTACTTTTTTCTGTGCTGTCATAGTATTAAAATTTCAATTCCAATGGGTAATGCTCATTTAGGTGATTAAATTTGACTTCTATATTTATCCTTCTTTGTCTAGTGACCTGTCTAAACACACTTACAATTGCTAGGAAGTTTTTGACAGATTTTTAAATATTTTCTGTGTATACCATCATGTTTTTGCTAATATAAATAGATGTCTCACTTACTTTCAATCTGAATGTATTTTATTTATTTATGTTTGCAATTACTAGAAATTCCAAATGATGTAAAATAGAAATACTGAGACAAGGTATCTTTGCCTATTCCAAAGTTTAGGGAACACCAATCAATCTCTCTCCTTTCAGCATGATATTAGCCATAATTTTATTCATAGATTCCCTTTATCAGATTAGTTTCCTTCTATTCTTACTAAGGAGCCCAGATGAAGCAAGGGGTAGGCACTGGGTTACTAATTGAGAGGTCTGAGATTCAAATTCACCAGCTACTCTGCAGAAGAAAGATTTGGTAACCTGGTTCCTTAAAGATTACAACCTGGGAAACTGTCTGCCACCTTTGTGTGGGGCCCTCCTTCCAAATGGAAATACATTCCCACCCCCTCCCTGCCCCAGGCACAGGGATGTAACAGAGATGCAGCCCCTGCTGCCATCTTCACTTGAAGATCTGTATTGCAGTTCACTGACTGCAAGTTTTCTCAGATGGCCGCTATCTTATTTTTAAATGTAACCTGGACCCTTTTTGTTTGTTTCCTTTCTGAAAGATAGAGGGCATTCTCAGATTGTTCTACGATTGACCGGTTTAAATTTATTTAGATCAGAAGTTACTGCTATAGGAAGTTATTGCTGTACGTGTGTTTTCAAAACGGATTATTTCTTTAATTAAATAATCATGTTATTAGGGGCTCATACAACTCATCACAATCTGTACATACGTCATCTGTGTCCAGCAC
>NW_022106084.1:10048820-10080785 GCF_000313985.2 Echinops telfairi
GAAAATGTTTTGAGAAACGATGTACAAATGCGCTTTACACAATTGATGTGTGTATGGATTGGGATAACAGTTGTATGAGCCCCTAATAAAATGTAAGAAAAAAAAATAGCAAGAATGTTATTAAATAAAAGTAAAAGGGTAACAGCCTGGGAAAGCCGATGAGGCAGTCCTCTCCACTCTGTAAACCCGGTTGGCATTATGAACAACTAACTCATCAACCACAGGAATTCTTAGTTTGCTGAGAATTGTTTTTTATCATGAATGGATGTTGAATTTTGTTATGTATATATTTTTAGTCTGTTATTATGATGACTTAAATGTTTTTTGAATGTTTAAGCAATCTTATGTTCTTGGGCTGCTTGTTCCCCATTTGGTTTCCATCATATTATTTTTCTTTATTGCTGATATTGACAATACTTAATTTTTTTCATATGTTTGTGTGAAAAAATTAGTCCATAATTTTGTTTTCAAGTAATATCTTTTTATGTTTTTATTAGTGGTGTGCTGATTACATTTGATTTAAATTTGCTCAAATTTCCATAAAATTTGTTAGCAAGTGGCCTCTCTTTAATTTTCTAAGAAAGATTATGTAGAAAATGTTTTATTTCTGTATTAAACATTTGGTAGGATTCACCAGGGAAATTACCTATGCCTTATATTTTCTTTTCCCTTGACAGGCCTAAGCTAAACTTCAAATTTCTTTACTAAATATTAGTGTGTTCAAGCAACCTATTTCTTCTTGTGTAAATTTTGGTAGTTTGTGCCTTTCAAAGAATTTCATTCATTTTATCTAAATTGTTCAACATGTGGGTAAAGTGTTGGTCATTATATTTCCTTTCTTGTCTGTAGATTTTCCAATAGCCTTGATTTTAATGATTCTCGTTTCTCTTTTATTGTTGTTTTTCTAGTGTCATATTGAACAAACCACTGCCTAACTCAATGTCAGGAAGAATTTATCCTATGTATTTTGATAAGATCATGTAGTTTTAGTTCTTATCATTAGGCCTATCAGGCATTTTGAGTTCAATGTTGCATGTATTAATTCACACAAAAATATTTGGATGTTTTCCAATCTCGTTCATTGATATGCAAATATACAGTTGTCCAACCCTTTGTTGGAAAGACTATTCTTATCCTATTTAATTGTCCTTACATTCTAATTGAAAATTGATTATAAATAGAAGGGAATTTTTCTGGTCATCGACATGTATTGAATTGATTTATGCATTTATTCTTGTGTCAGCACCATTTGCCATAATGAATATATATTATATATTTAAATAATTTTATATTATATAATATACATTATATAGTAATATATAATACTTACATAATCTAATATATATGTTAGTAGTAAGCATTGAAATCAGGAAATGAGAGTTCTTTGACTTTACTGTTTTCAAGATTGATGGTAGTATTTTAGGTGATTATGTTCCATATGAATTTTCCGTTCTTCTTGTCACTTTCGACCAAACAACCAACAGGGAGTTTGATAGGAAATGTGTTGAATTTGTAGATCAATTTGAGTACCATTGTCATATCAGATATGACAAAAATCTTTCAGGCCATGAACATCAAATGTCTTTTAATTTATTTATGCCTGGTGGCATAGTGGGCTTCAAATTGAAATGCGAATCATAAGGTCAATTGCTCAAACTTATCAGCTCCTCCATAGGAGAAATATGAGCCTTTCTGTTTCCCTAAAGATTTAAACTCTCAGAAAACTTAAAAAGCCGCTTTATTCTGACCTATATTGTGACTATGAATTGGAATTGATTAGAGGACAGTGGGTTTTGATTTGAGTTGGCTTATTTCTTTCAATAATATTTGGTAATTTTTGCTGTATACTTTTTGTTCATTAAATTATTTCCAATATTCTTTTATGTTCTTAAAAAGGAATTAATTTCAAAGTGTTGATAGTTGGCATATGGTAATCCCATTCATATGTCAGATTGCTGTAATGTGATGGTTTGTATGTTGTGGTGATGCTGGACTGTGCCACTGGTATGTCAAACATCAGCAGGTTCACACAGGGCAATTGTTTCCATGGAGCTTCCAGACAATGAACAGACTAGGAAGAAGGGCAGTACAGTGCCCTTCTGACAAATTAGCCACTGGAACTTTATGAAATCAGATCGTTGTGAACCACAGCGCTGGGAGACGAGTTCCTCTGATTTGAAGGCTCTCAAAACATGGCTGGAAAGAGCTACCGCCGGAGAGCAGAGTTCACTGTAAGGAAGTGAATGGAATAAAGGTTTCAGAGCCGTGATTTTCTGATATGCATGTTTCTAAATAAGCAGAAAGCACTGTAAGCATCAACAATAATCAGCATTTGGAATGAACTATGTGGGAATCTGGGAAATTGGAAAGATATCAAAAATTAAATGCAAAGCTTAAAGATCAGTATCCTAGAGCTGAAACGGACTAGTATTGGCCATTTTCAATGAAACAATTGTTTGGCTTACTATACTGGTAATGAAAAATTCAAGAGGAATGGTGACATATTCATCATCGAAAAGAGCATTTCAAGATCTGTCATGTAGTAAAATGTTATCTTTGATAGCATACTCCTACAAAGTAGACCAGTTAATGCAGGTATTATTCAAGTTACTGACCTATCTTTCAAGGGTGTAAAGAAATTGAAGAATTCTACCAACTTCTTCAGTATGAAATTGGTTAAACATGAAAGCAAGATGTATTGATAATGACTTGTGATTGGGGTGCAAAAGTTGGAAAAAAAGAAGTACTAGTAGTAAGAAGCATGCTTTTGGTGATAGAAATGGAACGAGATGACACAATAGAATTTTGTAAAACCAGTGATTTAATTACAAATGCCTCATTTTTCAGCAATATAAACAATAATTCTATATCTAGATGTGGATCTCCCCAGGAGGCATATGCAGGAATCACATCGACTACATCTATAGGAAGAGACAATGGAGAAGCTCAATATTATCAGCCAAAATAAGACCAGCAGAACAGATCAATAGTACAAGTTCTGGTGGAAACTCATTAAAACTAGTTTCTTCGGAGTGAGCCAAAATACTATCTTGAATGCATCCCACTGAATTTAGAGCCCATCTCAAGAATAGACTGATGCATTGAACACTGATGACTGAAGAACGTGCTTGGTAATTTAGACCATCGGTGAGAAAGAAAAGCCTCAGAAAGATGACACTGTGGCTGCAATAATGGCCTTAAACATAACAACTGTTTTTTATAATGAAATTTATTTATTTTTTTAGTTTATTTTATTAATTTAATTTTTAATAATTTTATTAGGGGCTCATACAACTCTTATCACAATCCATACACACATCAATTGTGTAAAGCACATTTGTACATTCATTGCCCTCATCATTCTCAAAACATTTGCTCTCCATTCAAGCCCCTGGCATCAGGTCCTCTTTTTTCCCCTCCCTCCCTGCTCCCCCCTCCCTCATGAGCCCTTGATAATTTATAAATTATTATTTTGTCATATCTTGCCCTCTCTGATGTCTCCCTTCACCCACTTTTCTGTTGTCTGTCCCCCAGGGAGGAGGTCACATATCATTCCTTGTAATCGGTTCCCTCTTTCCAACCCATTCTCCCTCTATGCTCCCAGAATGAGATACCACCTAACATCCTCAAAGGTAGCCCAATTCAAAAAAATCAGAAAACAACAAGTGTTGGAGGGGTTGTGGGGAGACAGGAACTCTCATCCACTACTGGTGAACCTGTAAGCATGTACAACCACTATGGAAATCGATCTGGTGATATCTAAAACTGATAGAAATTGAGTTACCATATGACCCAGCAATTCGCCTACTGGACATATACCCAGAAGAGGCAAGAAACAAACCAAGGTCAGACATCTGTGCTCCAATGTTCATTGTGGCACAGTTCACAATTGCAAGGCGTTGGAAACAACCCAAATTTTCAACAAGTGACGATTGGATTATAAAACTGTGGAGTACTGCGAGTACAATGGAGTACTACGCATGGCTAAAAAGCAATGATGAATGTATGGAGCACATTGCTGCATGGGAAGAACTGGAGGAAACGTAACAATTTTAAGGACGGTGTAGGACAAAGCAATATTTCATTCTTTGTTCTTAGATAAGGTCAGAGATGATTGGACAGCACCCAACAATAACCATGTGTGGAAATACCATTGATTTTGGTACATTCATGTTTTATCCTTTAATCTTGCTAAATTGATTGAATGATCTAATCATATGTTGTCACAGACTCTTAATGTTCATATTGAGATTTAGTGCATTTTCTTTAATAAATGCTTCTCATTCTTAGAAAAGGACAAATTTCTGAGATTTCATGTAAGAAAATATTGGTTTCAGCAGTTGTGTTTCACAGGTGCAAGGATCCATTGACCGCTTTCACAATGCCTCTTCAGAAGTCCCCACCCTTCATTTTTGAAACGTGTCATTTAAGTCGCATTCTTAGGCAGGTTTAAAGTTCTTGGGTCTCGGGGATTTGATCTTTATAAATACTCCTGCTTCTCTTTCTGCTGCAATGCTACTGACAGTATATATTTCTATCTCTTCAAGGATAGGAGTTAGTCTTTTTGTTTCTTTCTGTTCTCTGTTCAGCTCATAGAGGTTGCTACCAGTGTCCGTGAGTAACAGTTTTTATTGCCCTTCCTCTTGCTCACTCACTGATATTGTTTCATGTGTCTGATTATAGTTTGGGCTGTTTTTTATATTATTCTTCCCATCAGTACTATGAGAGACTCTTTCTCAACATTATCCATGATCATTTCTATTAGAACTTTTCTACTGAGAGGGTTCTGTTTCATTTTGTTTCCCTATGAAGGGAAAGTTTGCAAAGATATGACTGCCTCTATATCTCTGGTTTCCAAGACTTTCATACTCGAATGCAAGTTTATAGTCCACCTTTAGATACTCATTGATATATTGTAGCTGAAGCAAATGTTAGGATACTATGTTTTCCCTCAGAGTCCAGTATCTCCATAGCATTCAGATGGGTTGGTTTTCCTACAAACTTAGCTGTGACATGCATTTAAGAAATGCCATCAATTTTCATTCTGTCTAGTTGTACCTTGGTTCTAAAGATGAGAACAACATACAAGGGTGCTTTAAAAAGTTTGTGGATAAATGGAATAAAAAGATAATGGTATATTTTTAAGGAACCTTTGGAAGCCTTCTCTTATACTTTGAGAACTTTATTTTCCAATACATTTGTCAAATCTATCACTCTTCCCCACCGGAATGGATTAAATGGAGGAAGGAATAGAGGCTAGGATTACAGTTCTACACATACAAGAAAAATAGATCTCCTCCTCCAGTCAGAATACAATATTCATGATGTTTTTATATTTATCCTTTTAGTCCCACCCATAAACCAGCCTGGTCAGCCTGGAGGAAAAAACCGGTGTTCTATTAGTGTTGTTGTTTCCCACTCTCTGAATTTCCTTCTAAAATACAGGTCTCATGAATATTTCCACTATGCCTCCCTCACCCAGTAACAAGTCAATTCCCATATATGTTCTGTACGGGTGTTGATGTCTGGTTTCATTGAAAGCGGGTAGTCAGGGCTTTCTTTGAGATACTTTGAACCCCAAACTTTCAGATAATAGCAGAGTGCATTAACCATTTGTGTCACTGAAGGACACCACTTTCCATCTAGGTGGTTCTTAACAGAATAGAATATTCAATAACTGTAAGGTGACCTACATTTTAGTCTCCGTCTAGTTTATTGAAATCTATTGTCCAGCACAGTATATCAAACGTTCTGTAATAGGAATAAATAATAATGAAAAGTGAGTCCATATAAAATGACAAAACATAAGTGTCTTAATC
Source organism: Echinops telfairi (assembly GCF_000313985.2). Classification (NCBI taxonomy): domain Eukaryota; kingdom Metazoa; phylum Chordata; class Mammalia; order Afrosoricida; family Tenrecidae; genus Echinops; species Echinops telfairi. The sequence goes on from NW_022106084.1 coordinate 10,054,640, forward strand.
CATTATTAATTTATTTTAAAACTCTACACGAGATTAAAACCTGTATATGATCCTATCCTAACTTATAATGCTAATATGTAAAAATCCAAAAGTATATTACAATACAAATTCAAATGATTGTTCTAAAATTCAGGGGAATTTAAGATCTCACCATTGTCTTGTTCTCCATCTCAGCTGACGGGTTCTCCATCTGAGTAGAGTTGGGGTTTCAACCAGTAGCTTGGGTTCTCTCAATGGAATGGACATAGCTCTTAAGTAGCCCCAGTTATAGTAGTATTTTTATGTAAGTCTGTTTTCACCTTTCCTTTAAAAGGCCAAAACCAATTCACAAAGAAAGTTTAAAAAATAAATGTTTAAGAAAAACCATCAAAACAATTAATAGGCCATAGGTACAAAATTGTCCATGGATTTCTTTAAAAAACCCAAGTTATGCTAATATCTAAATCATAATCCAGTAGTTAGTGTTTCCAAAAATCAGAACAGAAACTTAAATGGCAATCAAAGCGGAAAGAAGGGCGGTGGTGGTGTGCCATTCTATTCAGCTATCTGGAGTTTATAATCTATGAAATTAAACTCATTAATACAAATCTTTTCAGAAAATAGCTACACTATCTGGATTGCAATGACCATATAGAGGTGAATTCAACATTGTACATTGTCACTGCTCTTAGAAAGTCACCTTTGAGAGATGGCTATAGCTTAATATTTTTAAAATTGCAGTATTGCTTATCAATGGCCATAGTGAAGGGGACTCTCTATATCCTATTTAAAAACTATTAAGTTTTATTCCTTTCCCTCCAGATACTAAATTTCTGGCACACCATATTGCACTCAGTCTATTGTTCCCGCTAAACTTTTCTTATAAGAAAAACATTTTCACTACCAGCTCCATGATAATAGCTATACATTTGCTGTGGCATCGTTCTCGCATCCCAATGTTGGACTTGACTAAGTGACATTTTCAGAATATTCCTACAATGAAGGGTCAACAATAAGTGCTTGGGGAAGACCAGGCCTCTGCCATGAGTTCCTGTCAAATTAGACCGTGGAAATCTGAATTCATAGTCTTCAGTTCTGTAAATAACTTTCACAACTTGCCAGCATCTAATAGTGAATTCATATTTTCTGTTCTCTCCTTTTAAAAATAAACAGTTTAGAAACATGCACATCATATAAATACAAACAGTTTGATGAATTATTCCAAAGTGAAAATATCTGTGTTATTGTTAGCCTGGTCAAGAAAATATTACCACATACCGGAAATATATCTTGTGCCTCCTTGCGCTACCTTTTCCTAAAATACAATTAATATTTTAGATTAATTAATTAATCAATTAGATTAGATTATATTTTAGGAAAAGGTAGCGCAAGGAGGCACAAGATATAGTAGATTAATTAATTAATATTAAAGATTCATAATCCCTTTATTTGAATATGTATGTATTACATCATGCACCATGTATTATTTTTGTATCTGCTTCTTCCACCCACAATTAGCCTTCCCAGATTCATATATGTTTGCTACATGTAACTTGTTGCTCTCAGGTGCCATCCAGTTGGTTCTGACTCATAGTGACCCTGTGGACAACAGAATGAAGCCCTCCAAAGACCTGCACCAGCCTCGCAATTATTGCAATACTTGAGCCCATTGTTGCAGCCATTGTGTCAATGCCTCCTGTTGAGAGGCTTCTTTTTCATTGCCCTGCACTCTACCAAGCACGTTGTCCTTCACAGATTGGTCTCTCCGCACAGCATGTTTAACGTGTATAAGAGGAAGTTTTGCCTTCCTTGCTTTGTAGGAGCGCTGTGGCCTCACTTCTTCCAAGGCAGCTTGTTTCTTCTTTTAGTAGCCCTTGGTACGTTCAATATTCTTCCTCACCACCACAGTTCACATGTATTGACTCTCCAACTTTCACATGCATAAGACAATGGGAAATGGCATGGCTTGGGTCAGGTGTACCTTAGTCCTCAAAGTAACATCCTTCTTTTCAACACTCTAAAGAGGTCTTGCACAGCAGAATAACCCAATTCAATGCATCATTTGATCTCTTGACTACTGCTTCCATGAGCATTGATTATGGATCCAAGCAAGACAAAATCCTTGACAACCCCACCCTTTTCTCCATTTATCATGATATTACCTATTGGTCCAGTTGTGAGGATGTTGATCTTCTTTACGTGGAGTTGTAATGCATACAGAAGGCTGCCATCCTTGGTCTTCATTGGCAAGTGCTCCAATTCCTCCTCACCTTCAGCAAGCAAAGTGGTTTCATCTGCATATACAAGCCAGTTTCTCTGATATTTGCTCAGCATACAGATTGATTAGGCATGGGCAGAGAGCACAGCCCTGTTGGCACACCTTTTCTGTTTTAACCCATGCAGTGTTCCCTTGTTCTCTTCTCACATCTGTCTCTTGATGGATGGACAAGGGTTCACATGAGCACAATGAAGTGTTCTGGAATTTCCTTTTTTCTCAGGATTGTCCACACAGCCAAATACCTTGGCATAGTCAATAAAACACTAGTAAACATCTTTCTTGTATTCTCTGCTTTTAGTCAAAATCCATCTGACATCAGCAATGATATCCCTTGTTCCACATCCTCCTCTGATTCTGGCCTGAATCTCTGGCAGTTCCCTGTCAAAGGATTGCTGCAACCTTGTGGAATGTAAAAAGTTTACTGAGGGACAATAAAAATGTGTTAATTAAGATGACACACTTATTTCTAAAATTAAATATTAAATGCATCGATTGTTTAGAACTAAAGCCCATAAAATTTGTTGGAAAAAGAAAATTTGCTCATGGTATAAAATAAGAAGCCTTAGTGGCTTAATGGTTCAATGGGAAGTTAACATTAAGGTCAATAAATCAAACCTACCAATTACGCTGATGGAGAAAAATGAGGCAGTCTCTTTCCCTAAAGATTTACAGTCTTAGGAATCCTATAGAGAGCAGGTCTATGCTGTCCAATAGAGTTTCTGTGACTTGGAATCTACGTGATGGCTGCAGGATGGTTTAGAATTCCTGGAACATGGTAATAATAAAAAAAAACAAGTCATTTTAGAAGTTTTATTTTAAATTCTTTATAGACAAGGCACACTCCAATTTCCTTCACCCAGGGAACATTTCTCCTCCTACCAATCATTGATGGTCACCGCCTAATAGCAGAATTGTTAGGTCATGTGAAACCCATATGTTCACCTTAGTAGATGCTGCCTGGCTTTCAAAGTCAGAATACCAATTTATGCTTCTATTAGCAGTATCTGAAATTTCCAGCTTTTCTGTATTTATCTATTTATTTGCTAGTACTTGGCCTAGCTGATTTCAATGATAGTCATTCTATGAAGTGTATAATGGTTTCTCAGCTATATCATTCACTGCCAGAAGAATAAACAAATTTATCTTGTATGAAGTACAGTCAGAATGTTCCTTAGAAAAAGGAATGCTGGCATTCCTTTCATTTACTTTAGGCATGTTATCAGGGGGGACTTTTTCTGAAAAGGATATAATGCCTAGTAGAATAGAGGATTGGCAAGAAGGAGGAAGACCCAAACAGACAATGGCTTCAACAATGGGCTCCATCACAGCAACAATTTTGTGGGTGGCACAAGACCATGCAGCACTGGTCTGTTGTGTGTGCATAGGGTTGCTATGATTAGAAACGAATGTGAAAGAAACTGAAGAAATAATAATAACATATCATGTGGGGTAAAGCAACTGTTCAACAGTTGGTGTCCAATCCTCCTAGCACCATTTAAGAAATATATACTCTTTTTTTCACTGCTCTCCAACACCATCTTCGTTACACAATTTCTTAGGGATCCCAAGAGAAAGAATGAGAACCTGTGGGGGAGGAAGGGGTTAAGGGATATATACCTATATATATATGTACATATATATATTTGAAGATATATGTTTCCATTATCTTTTATTCCATCAATTTGTCCACCAATATTTTGAAGTCTTCTTGTATGTATGTGTACGTATATGTGCTCACACTTCCTCTGTCTGAGTATATATTGTTGACCTTCTCAATTTATTTAAAAAATATATGGGGGTAGCAGGTGGGTGCAGGGCAGCAAGCAGATGTTTTTAAGGCTTGAAGATAAATAAACGGCCATCTAGCTGAGAAGCACCAAAGCCCCATGGAAGAAGCACACCAGCCTGTCTGACCACGAGGTGTAGAAGGGACCAGTTATCAGACATCAAAGAACTAAAAATCATATCAGTGGGTGCCCACCTTCCCAATACAATCACTGAAGACAAACGTGTCCATAAGCAAATGTGGTGAAGAAAGCTGATGGTGCTCAACTATCAAAAGATATAGCATCTGGGGTCTTAAAGGCTTGAAGATAAACAATCAGCCATCTAACTCAGAAGCAGCAAAGCCCACATGAAAGAAGCACACCAGCCTGTGTGACCACTAGCTGTCGAAGGGATCAGGTATCAAGCATCAAAGAACAAAAATATCATATCATTGTAAATGTGGGTGAGTACAGAATGCAGACTCAAAGCCCATTGGTAGGCAACTGGACACCCCCTTACTGAAGGGTTGTGGGGAGGAGATGAGTCAGTCAGGGTTCAGGGTAGCATAGATGAAACATATAACTTTCCTCTAGTTCTTAAATGACCCTCCCCCTGGCCCCAATATCATGATCCCATTTCTACCTTACAAATCTGGCTAGACCAGAGGATGTACATTGGTACAGATAGCAACTAGAAACACAGGGAATCCAGGACAGATGACCCCTTCAGGGCCAGTGGTGAGAGTGGTGGGTGGAGGGTGGAGGGAATGTGGGGTGGAAAGGGGGAACCCAGTACAAGAATCTACATATAACCTCCTCCTTGGGGGATGGACAGCAGAGAAGAGGGCGGGGGGAGACATCAGAGAGTGTAACATATGACAAAATAATAATAATAATTTGTGAATTATGAAGGGTTCATGAGGGTGGGGGGAGCAGGGAGGGAGGGGGAAAATGAGGAGCCGATATTAAGGGCTCAAGTAAAAGGCAAATGTTTTGAGAATGATGATGGCAACAAATGTAGATATGTGTTTGACACAATGGATGTATGTACGGATTGTGATTAAAATTGTACTAGCGCCAAATAAAATTATTTAAAAAAAATATATGATAGAGGCTTAATTCCCATGGGGACTCTGCACAAGGATTTTGGACTTTCCTTCACTGTCATCCATAGCCTTCTGCAAACTAGGTGCTCTGAATTTAAGCTCTAATGCAATTCCTTCATTTGTCTGATCATGGACTTTATTATTTACAATCCTTGGATCATAGCACAGCGTAGTGTGGTTCCTCTGCATCGATTTAGCTGATGACCCTCTTAAATGACTGCTTGTTTTAAGATGTGTTTTTTTTAAATCATTTTACTGGGGGCTCTTACAGCTCTTATAACAATCCATACATCAATTTATATCAAGCATATTTGTACATATGTTACCATCATCATTTTCTTAACATTTGATTTCTATCTGAGCCCTTGGTATCAGCTCCTATTTTTCCCCTACATCCCCCCTCCCACTCTCATTACACCTTATACATTATAAATTATTATTGTTTTAATATCTTACACCAACTGCTGTCTCCCGTCACCCACATTTCTGTTGTTCATCCCCGTTGGAGAGTTGTTCATCAATCAGTTTCCCTTCTTCCCCTCTGCCCCTACCTTCCCCCTACCCTGCTGGTATCACTACTGCCATATCTGTCCCTGAGGGGTTTACCTGACCTGGATTCCATGTGCCCTGAGCTCTTATCTGTGCCATTGTACAAGATCTGGACTAGCCATAACTGAAAGACAGGACTGAGATCATGATGGTGGGTGGTGAGGAAACCTCCAAGAACCAGAGGAATATTGTGTGTTTCATCGGTGCTATGCTGCACCCTAGTTGACTCATCCTTTCCTTGTAACCCTTCGGTGAGGGCAAATCTTATTGTCTTCAGATGGGTTTGGGGTCTCAGCTCCAACCCATTTGTTCTAAAAAATATGGTATGTTTTTTTTGTTATGTTTTGTGTCTTCTGATACCTGTTACCTGTTTCTGTCGACACTTCATGATCACACAGGCTGGTGTGCTTCTTCCATGTGGGCTTGTTGCTTCTCTGCTAGATGGCTGCTGGTTTAACTTCAAGCCTTTAAGAACCCATATGCTATATATTTTGACAACCAGGAACCCACAGCTTTCTTCACCACATTTGGTATGCACCCATTTATCTTCAGGAATCGTGTTGGGAACATGAGCATCACATAATGCCAGGCTGTTAGAACAAAGTTTTCTTGGATGGAGGGAAGGCTTGAGCAGAGGCCTAAATTCCATCCATTCCTCAATGTATTGCCATATAAATATATGTATATAGGCCAATACCTCTATTTTTATGAATTAATATATTTACATAAGTGCACACATATGTTTATACCTCTATCCATAGCTTTGCTTCCTAGATCTTTCCTCTGTTTCCTTTTACCTTCATCCTGCCCCACCATCAGGCTCACCCTTATTCTGCATCTTAGTAATTCCTCTCAGCTAGATTGCTGTTGCTCCAGAGCTGCCAGGATGTCTACATGCCCTTCATTGTTGATTTTAATTCCCTAGTTGTTCCCCTGTCTATGGTGCGTTTTCCTCACTGCTCCCTTCCCTGGCCTTCTTCTCCCCCTAAGTCCCTCCAGAACCATTGGTTCCCTGCTTGTTCCTCGGGTTTGCTTCCCATACCTATATTATATAGGTTGGCAAAATAACAATAACAGAGACAAAACAAAAGGTTTAATAAAATGAGAAAAAAAACCCCACAAAAACAAAAAAGCAAACATAATTCCAGGTCTGTCCACTGAACTCTATGACCATCTCCCCACCAGTCCTGGGGGCTTCTGGGAAATGTCCCTTCTATCCTGCAGTCTATTTTGGGCATTGCTCCCGTTGCTGGTCTGCTATGCTCCCTTCTTGGCTTGCTCCACTGTGGGGGTGGTTAGACCAAATACATTCCCTGCAGCGTATCCCCAGTATTGTCCTCTATAGTGGTATGCTCCAGTGAAGGGACATCATGTCTCAAGCTGCTGTTGACCCTACAGTCCTCTTTGTGTTTAGCCACATCTTTGTGTTTAGCCATCATCTTCAGGGCATGGTGTGCCAGCATGGGGTCTAGTCCCTTACTCTCTCTTCTTCCTTCTTGGTTTGTTTCTGTAGGCCAGTCCCTCTCCCCAACCTGTAGGTTTAGTGTTGTCCTCTGTAGCACGTAGATTTAGGGGTGGGGGAGTTCAGTTTGGCTCTGATTGGGGCTGGCCTTGTAGACCTCTCTGTTTATGAGTTGCTCCATGTGTCCTCAAGATTTGGCATGCCAAATCACACTCCCATTTCTGTGGAAACATAAACAATACCCTCCCCCTGAGTGGATTAGTGCCCTACTACCCCAATGCCATCATCGCCCTATATTTGTCCCTTCTTTTGCCCCCTCCCGCTTTCCCTTCTTTGTGATGTACATGTGAATGACATGTACATCCTTCGGTTTGGTCTGGCCCCACTGGATTGCCTGTACCTCAGCCCATAATGTGTGAGATGAGTGCCTTTTCTTCTATACCTACTGTGATGATTGTACTTACCTCAGTGGACTCATGCTGTACTTGTCATGTTGTGACTGGCTAACTTCACTTATCATAATTTCCTCCAACTCTTCCCATGAGACAATATGCTTCATGGGATCGTCAGTCCTTCATGTGATCATCAGTGTAGTTCTCCAATGTAGGTATGCGCCAGACTTTTCTAATCCACTAGTCTATCAATAGGAATTTAGGTTGTTTCCAATTCTTTGTTATCGTGAATTGCACCGCAATAAACACTGGGGTACAAATGAGCAGTCCTGGTCATTTATTGTAGTATTAAGTTAATGGGGTGGGTTAGGGTCCAGCCCCCACCGCTAGTACTACTACCCACGGGTTCAGTAATGCACAATTGTATGGTCGAGATATATAAATATTATATTAAAGTCATTGAGAGCATGAGAGGTAGAGGAGAGATTACAGTAATGCAATCAGACACATTACATGGTAACATTGCTCACCTCAGTCCCGCTTGGTGGTCCACATGGAAAGAGGGGAAAGGGAAGGAGGACAGGAAAGGGAACAAGGGAGAGAGGGCGGGAGAGGAGAGGAGGAAGAGAAAGGAGCGACCAGCAAGAGCCCAGCAAGAGAGAGGAAAGGGAGCTCTCTATTGCTGACCCAGGGCTATAGACCTTTGGGGGGTGCAAGCCCACTAATTACAGGTAAAGACATACGTCACAGGAAGGGGTTGCACCAAAGGTTATACAGCAATGAGAGGGGGTGGTCTAGGGACATACATGCAACAGGAAGAGGAGGGATTGGGGGTATACATGTGACAAGATGGGCGGCTCCTATGCAACTTAACTTTGACCTGTTCCTGGGTCTCCATAGGAACCATTATCAATAGGATGTAAACTCCGCCTACAGGAGCCTGTCCATTGTCCCCAGCAGCAGAGAGCAGGGCCCACTGCAGTTTGGCAACTGATTGCTCTCAGGGGAGATGCCTGTTAGCATCTACCTCCCTCCACAATTTCTTACCTCTTATGGGTATATGCCAAATAGAGGGATTGTGAAGTCACAAGGTAACTCAATTTCCATTTGTTTCAAATATCACCAGATGTCTTTCCACAGTGGCTGTACCTATCTACACAACCACAAGCAATAAAGGAGAGTTCGTATCTTGCCACATCTCTCCAACATTTGTTGCTCTCTGATTCTCTGATTTGGGCTATTCTTAAAGGTGTTAGGTGATATCTCATGGGTGTTTTAATTTGCGTTTTTCTGATGGCTAATGATCGGGAGCATTTACTCATATGTCTATTGGCCATTCGGGTTTCCTCTCTAGTGAAACTTCTGTTCAGGTATTTTGCCTACTTCCTCAGGGGGTTAACTAATTTCCTCTTTTTACAGGCTAGGAGGGTATTGTAGATTTTAGTAATAAGCCCTTTGTTGTGTCATTGCAAAAAATCCTCTCCCAGTCTGTGGATTCTCTTATTACTTTCTCGGTGAAGTGTTTTGATGCACACAGGTTTTTTATCCTTCTTATATCACCTTTGTTGATTTCAGCTTCATCTGTGTATGTGCCTTTCCCTATTTCAGTTGGTCTATGTATTTCCTGGGCCAACGTTCTTAGGTATGCCCTGATTCCTTCGTTGATGGTCCTGAGAATGTGGGGTTTTACTTCTAGGTCTGTGATCCACCTTGAGTTTGTTATTGTACTTGGAGTGAAGTAAGGGTCTTGCTTCATTTTTCTATAGGTGGATATACATTGTTTCCATGACCACTTGTTAAAGAGGGCATCCACCTACCACTTGATGCTTTTGGGCCCCTTTCGAAGATCAGTTTTCTATATGCTGATAGTTCTATTTCTGGGTTTTCTGTTCTTTTCCATTGGTCTTAGTATTTGTCAATATTCCAGTACCATGCTGTTTTGACCACTGTCGCTGTATAGTAGGTGTTAAAGTCAGGTAAGGCAAGCCCTCTCATTTTGTCCTCCTTCTTGAGGAGTTCTATGCTAATTCTGTGCTTCTTCCTTCTCCATATAAAATTGGTGTTCAGTTATCCAATTATTTGAAGAAGGTTGTTCAAATTTGAATTGCGATAGCATTAAATTTACAAAGTACTGCATATACTCGAGTATAAGCTGAGGCACCTAATTTGACCACAAAAAAAAAAAAACATTTTTCAGCATAAAAAATGTGCTGGAAAAACTTGGCTTATACTCAAGTATATGCAGTACTTTGGGTAAGATTTACATCTTTACTATATTGAGTCTTCCGATCCATGAGCATGGGATATTCTTCTGTTGTGGAGATTGCTTTTGTTTTCCTATAGCAGGGGTCTGTTTTTCCCTTGTGTAAGTCTTTGATTTTTTTGATTAGGTGTATCCCTAGATATTTCAGTTTCTTCTTGACTCTTGTGAAGTGTACTGCTTTCTAGATCCTCTTCCGTAGTCTTGTCTGATGTATATAGCAAACCAATAGACGATCTTATATCCTGCCACTCTTCCATATTCCTCTATTGCTGCCAGTTACTCGTGTTGTGGAGCTTTTGTCTGCAAATAGTGATAGTTTTACCTCATCTCCCAGATGGATACCTTAAATGTCCTTCCGCTGCGTTATGTTGTTAGCTGGGACCTCAAGTATGATGTTGAAAAGAAGTGGAGACAAGGGGCATCTTTGTCTGGTCCCTTTTTCAGTGGGATTGTTTTTGTCGTTTCTGTCAACTATAATGTTGGTCATTGGCTTTTCATAAATAGTTTGTATTAACTTGAGAAACCCCCCTTTCTATTTCTATCTTCTTGAGTGTCTTAATTAGGAATGGATGTTGGAGGTTGTCAAATGCTTTTTCTACGACCATCGATTTTATCATATGATTCTTTTCCTATTTCTTATCAGTGTGGTAAATAAAATTGATGGCCTTTCAATGTGGTAAATAAATTGATGGCCTTTCATCACTGCATCCCTGGAATGTATCCAACCTGATCATGATGGATGACATGTTTTATATACTTTTGTTGACCAATATTTTGTTAAAGATTTTTGCATCTATTTGTCATTAGAGATATTGGTCTGTAGGTCTTTATTCCTGTGGGATCCTTGCTCTGTTTGGGTATCAAAGTTATACTGGCATCATAGAATGAGTTTGGGAGTTTGCCATCTTTTTCTATGTTCAGGAATAATTTGTGGAGTATCAGTATCAGCTCTTGAATGCTTAGTAGATTCTCCTGTGAAACCTTCTGGTCTGGGAGCTTTTTTTAATTGGTAGTTTCTTGATAACCATATCTATTTCTTATTTTGCTAAAGGTATTTTGAGGTTCTTAACCTCTATCTGGAATAATCTAGGGAGGGATTGTTTGTAAGAATCGGTCCATATCTTCCACATTGTCGAATTCACTAGAAAACAGATCAACGTCTGTTTCTTTTATGAGTGTCATTAGGTTTAGCGCTTCTTCTACTATATCATTTTGTTTTTCTTGAGGTATGTTGCTGCCTACATGTTGTTTAGGAAGAACTGGATACCATGTTCCTGGGATACTGAAGGGCCTTGAGCTCTTTCTCTGTGTAATTGGTAAGAGTGGTTTCAGAGACTACCTGTGGCTTACTATGATGGTGGGTTGGGCTCCTGTAGGTAAGGTGGTGCAGGACTCAGTAGCCTGAGGAAGTGTGGGCCCTTAGAAGCTGGGCTGATGCCAGTGATTGTAGGTATGCCACTGGGCTGGGTTGAGGTGGGCCTGCAATATGCTCACGGACCTCATCTGGACTGTGTGGCCACAATTTGCAGGGTCTTTTAAAGATGTTCTGTGGAAATGGCTTTACCAGTTTTGGGCTTGGGCTGTGGCTTTCAACCCCTGGCTTTTTCTGTTTTGTTATGTTGAAATCCTAGACTGTGCTCTGGGGATTAGAGTTCTGCCTGTCTTGTTATGCTAATATTATGCTAATAAACCACTACCATGTTTCTGGAGGCTTTCATTCAAAGAAACACAGCCTAGAATTGTAAGCATTTAAAAATATTTTTCTTTCTTTCTTCTTTTTTATAATGGGCTTTTGGGGTGCCCTGGTATTGGGTGGTGCTGTTATGTACCCCAGGGAAAGGGCACCAGATTACCTGAGTGTTTTTGGTCCAACTGGATCTGAATTCTCCCCAGGCTGCACTCTTGTGTAACTTCTGGCTCTCTCCTGCACAGGTATGTCACAGGTAAATATTCCAGGGACTCCTCAATTGTAAATTATTGAGAGAGGAAAAGGAGATGGGTGATGTAGTCACTCTATTCCTGGCTGGGGAGGGAGAATGCAAAGCCTGAGAATGTAGGATTGATAATAGAGAGGGGAACTCTGGTGTAAGGTCTTGTGGCTAGTTCTCAGATGCCTTTTGTGAGCCTGGGATTATGACCACCTTTAGACAGCAGCCTGCGGAAATTACTGCACACTGCATGTCTTGGATCTTGAATGTAGGAAGGGGTGGCGGACACCACCCCCTTGGATCTGGTGAGGAATTAATGGAGCCCCTAGGCAGACGTGAAGGATTTAGAGAATTTTAGTGAGTTCACAAATTGCTCTGTAGGAAAAATCACCTGGGTAGTTCTGAACCAAATGTTAGTACATTGAATTTATTTTTAGCACCCAGCCTCCCAATATTGGCCTCCTTACCTCATCATTTTCTGTTGTAACAGCAGGAGAACTGGGTGGGTGCTTATTCCTGGACACCATCTTGAAACCTCCCTCCTTAAGACAAGTTTTTAAAACACCAGACTCTATTCTGATAGCCAGGAACCATATGATTTCTTCACCACATTTTGCTATAGAGCTGGTATTTTTAGAGATCCCCTTCGGGAGAGTAAATATTTAACAGAGATGCAGCATAGGAACTTATTATTCTTAGGTTAGGTACAAAATCAAAATCCAGAAATATATCTAAGGTTTATATATATATCCCTATTCCACCTTAATGATAGCATTATTCAAATTTGGAGAGAGAATATAATAACCCCCATTGTCTAGAGAATAACCTTGACCTCAGAGAGGGTACATAGGAAAGTGGATTAATGCAGATATAGTCAAGTTAAATTTAAGATCTTACCATTTGTTTTCCCTTCTGATGCATTCTTAATTTGCTATAGTTTGTAATATTTTATCCCTTCTGTTGGATTCAGGTTTTTCTGCATATTATTTTGTTGTTGGGATTTTCCTTTGCATGATTTCATTTATAGTGAATAAAAGATAAGTAAATCAGTAGAGACAGTAAGCAGATGAATGGTTTCTTAGGGCTGTAGCTCAGGAAGATGAAGCCACATATAATAATCAACTGTTCAAGGACCTAGAATTAGAAAAACAAAAGGGAAGAACATTCTCAGACCAACTGAAACTTAAAGAACTCAAGAAATTCCAGCCTACAATTTCACTTTTGAAAGATTCTATTGGAAAAATATTGAGTGATTCAAGAAGCGTCAAGAGATGATGGAAACAACACACAGAGTCGCTGTACCAGAAAGAACTAATTGTCCGTCCACCATTTCAGGAGGCAGTATATGGGCAAGAACCAATGATCTTGAGAGAAGAAGTGCAATCTGCACTGGATACATTAGTTAAAAGCAAGGCTCCAGGAATTAATGGAATACCCATTAAAATGTTTCAAAAAGCTGAGGAAGCACTGGAAACACTCACTCGTCTATACAAAGAAAGTTGGAAGGCAGCTAACTAGCCAATTTTCTAGAAGAGATTAATATTTGTGCCCATTCCAAAAATAGGTGACCCAACAGAATGCTCAGACTATGAAATGATATCACAAGTAAATTTTTACTTAAGACCGCCCAAAAATGTTGGTCACATTGACAGAGAACTGCCAGAATTGCCAGAAATTCTGGCTGGATTCGGAAGAGGTTGTGGAACAAGGGATATCATTGGTGATGTCAGATGGATCATCGCTGAAAACAGAGACTATCAGAAATGTCCTTAATTGTGTTTCATTGACTATGAAAAGGAAAGGCATTAGACTGTGTGGACCATAATAAACTGGATTCCCTTGAGAAGAATGGAAATTCCAGAACATTTCATTGTACACATGAGGAACTTGTACGTGGATCAAAATGAATGTGTGTAAAGAGAACACCTTCTGCATGGTTTAAAATCAGGAAAGGTTTGTGTTAGGCTTGTGTTGTATACTCTCACCACACTGTTCAATCTATATGCTGAGCAAATAATCAGAGAAGTGGATTATATGAAGAGTGAGGCATCAGGATCAGAGTAAGGCTTATTAACAACCTGCAGTATTCAGATGACACAACCTTGATTGTTAAAAGTTGGTAAGGAATGGAAGTACTTGCTGATAAAGATCAAGAATCGTAACCTCCAGTATGGATTATAAGTCAATATAAGGAAGATAGAAATTCTCCAAAAGGTACTCATAGGTCATATCCTGATAAATGGAGAAGGGGTCAAAGTTGTCAAAGATTTTGTCTTACGTGGATCCACAATTAATGCTCATGGAAGCAGCAGTCAGGAGGTCAAACGACATATTGCACTACATAAATTTACTGCACAAGACCTCTTTAGAGTACTGAAGAGCAAGGATGTTTCTTTGAGGACTAGGGTGCTCCTGGCTGAAGCCATGATATTCTCCATTGCATCACATGCATGTGAAAGTTGGATTTGAATAAGGAAGACCATAGAAGCATCCATGCATTTGAATTGTGGTGCTGGAGAAGAAGAAGAAAGTACCATGGACAGAGGGAAGGACAAACCTATCTCTATTGGTAGGTAAATGAAACCAGAGTGCTTTTTAGAGACAAGCCTTATCTTACATATTTTGGACATGTTGTCAGGACAGACTACTTCCTGGAAAAGGATATCATGTTACATAAAAAAGCAGATCCTCAATGAGATGGAACGACGCGGTGGCTGCATCAATGGGTGCAGGCATAGGAATACTTGTGATGATGGTGCAGTGTTTAGTTCTGTTACACACACAATTGCTATGGGTTGGAGTCTACTCAATAGCAGAAAGCAACAATGAAAATAACAAGGGCTATAGCAGGGGTAGCTATAGGGAAATAGGGATTGTTTAACAATGAACACAAGAATGAATAAAAGACTCTCAAATCGTTTGAGGGGATAATTGTACAACTCTTTTTAATATAATTAAATTACTCAATTTTATGATATGTGAATTACATGGCAATAAAACATTTTAAAAAGGGAATGATAAAATGCAGTGCCAAATTTTGGGATCAAGTTTTAGCAAAGTAAAAGTAGAAAATGGAAGACAACTCTCTTTATATGCAAAATGGTCCCTTGAAAACTTATAACATGCTTAAGGTGGGCAGTTCCAATCCACTGGCCGGCATGCAGAAGAAAGATGAGGCTGACTGCTCCCAGAAAGAGGAGAAAGATGAGGCTGTCTGCTTCCAGGCAATGTATACGGTTATTCCAAGTCAGAATTGACTCAACTGCAATGGCTCCCATGATTGCAGGCATTGGTAAATTCAAATCTCATGGGTCAGATGGCAAGCTTAAAAGTTCTGCAGACTTAAATACCAAGATTCATAGGTTAGGTGATGGGTAGAGTGCAGAGGAGCCATGGAGAATTCTGACAAAAGATCTACTTACCCTCTGGGGTCAAACTATATGCCCTAGAAACTTCAATTTCAGCTGATTGATTAAATACATTACATTGCATTAGGTTATGGAACATGATTTTTTTTTTTACTTCACCTTACCTCACATTTATAGAACACACCCCTGGGAAACATAGCCTAAGCAAATGGATGCATAAAGCTATCATACAAATTAAATAACTATGTATTGGGTAATTTCTGAAATTTTCCATTTTACATCATGTTCTCTTTGTCTAAACTTCCCCTGCTTTTTTTTTATTTCAAAAATTTATTGAACATGATGGGATTGACCCATTGGCTCTGCAGTCTGTAGAAGCTTTGAATTCAGTATTCATTTATCATCTCAAACCTGAACTTTTGGCCCTAGTAGAAAGGCATTGTCTTCATTGGAAATCTGCTTCTATTGCTGAGCTGAACAATTAAACTTACAAAATTCTTAGACATTGTAGACTAAGCAAGCATCCAAGGCAAATAAATTAGCAGCCTTACAGCCATAGCACTGCTGCTTTTTAAAAACAGTCTTTATATCTCACTGTGTGAGTGCTACATATGTTTTCCTCTCACATTTCTACACATATTTTAGAATTAGCTCCTCATTTTCTGCCAAAATAAGAATTTTGAGATTTTTCCTTGGACTGCAATGAGTCTGCAGGTCAATTTAGGAAAAGCAGACATCTTCACCATATTGTGTCTTACAATCCATGGCAACAGTCTTTACTATATATATATTCTTTTTTTTCCCCACTATAACAGATATCTTTTATTCTTTTTTTTTTGCTTCCTTTTTTTTTTCCACTTTATTATTTTTTTTATTTTTATTTTTTTAACATTTTATTAGGGGCTCATACAACTGTTATCCCAATCCATACATATTCTTTAATCGTCTCACCATTTAAAATGTTTTCTGTATTCACGTCTCCTGAGTTTTTGGTTTTATTTATTTTCAGGCATCTTTGTGCTTTGTGCTATTAAAAATTGGGTATTTTATTGTTTTTTAGCTACTTACTAGTGTATGGAACTACTATTGCTCATCTGATGGTTTCTCTATACTATAATCCAAAGTTTGGCAGGAAAAACTGAGTAGAGAATGGGCTGCTGGAAAAACAAGCCAATCTGTTTTCCAGTGCCCATAGCCAGAATGCTCCCTAGAAGGGATTATGACATCAGAAGGATCCAGTTCCTGGAGAAGGTTATCACACTTGGTGAGACTGAGGATACTGAAAAAGAGAAAGCCCTTGAATAGAATAGATGGACACAGTAACTGGAAAATGGGTTTACATATAGCAACAATTTTCAAGATGACACAGGACAGGGCAGTGTTTCATTCTGTTGTACGCCGGGCCACTCAGTGTCAGTTGGAACCAGCCGAAAGGCACCTAACAGGAACAAAACCAATTTCCTTTTGCTCAGTGACTTCCCAACTTTACTATCTAAAATTATATTTGTTTATCTCTAATAAGAATCATCACAAATAAAACTGTGTAGCCTGTGATGATGGTTGTTTCATTTTATTTTTACAATTCTTTTTTCCCACTTCGTTTCTCTTGTTCTGTGACCTCCAACACAATTAAACGTAGACGGAGAATGTCCTTCTTAGGTTCTTAAGATCAACATTCTAGCTTTACATATCTTATGAGTTTTCAAGATAAAGGAAGCTGTCCTATACTTTTTATTTACTAAAACTATCTATCGTAAATGGGGACTGAGTTTTATCATTATTTTACTCTCTAACTGCAATGAATTATTGATTGACACCTGATGATGAAAGTAAATTTACATTCCTGGAATCAGTTCAATTTAGATATTATATATTCATTTGTATCTGCTGGAATCAGTGACTGACTTTTCCTGTATGATACGTGTGTGGCCAATCAGGACATTGACTTATGATTTTACTTTTTTATAATATTCTCGTCAAGTATTGAAACCTCGGTTGTTGCCTCATACAACAAACTGGGAAGTGTTCTACCTTCTTCTGTTATTCAAAAGAATTTTCCAAGTTTTTGTATGATTTGTGTGATTAATTTTCCTTGTTCACACATTTATTGAAGTATAATTTCTGTTAAATAAGTGGTACTTAAAGTAAAACATGTTGAATTTGAACATATGCAAATATTCATCATCACAATCAAATTCATTGATCTCTCACTTTTCATAATACTCTTATATAGTCTATTCTGTGAACCCATAATTCCATCCCCTTGAAGCCATTGATTTTCTTTATATCATTATAGAATAATTTTTATTTTATAAAATTTATGTAAATATAATCAGACATGTTTATATGTATGAGTCACTGTGAGTTGAAACCTACTCTATAGAAAGTAATAACAATAATCATGCAATTGTATCTTGGCGGTTAGAGAATCTAGTATCTTTCACTCATAATTTTCAGATTCATCATAGCGATGTCAACACCAGGCAGAATATATCTTCTCAAGTTAACCATGCCAATGGATGTGTAATGTTATAGGTTTGTGGTTGTAATTTTCCTTTTTAAAACTTTTTTAATTTAAATTTTATAAATAGTAAGATTCAATATTTTACACAGAGTATGAATTTTGACCAATGCTCAGAGTGGTATATGTAGCACCACAATCAAGATGTGGGATAACTTGATTATATAAAAAAAGTTCTCCCCTGTTGAACCTTGGTAGTCAAACCCTCGTCTCACTCTCAGGCCTTGGAAAGCACTGATCTTGTCTCCAGCCCCATAGTACTCATTTGCCAAAATGGCATAGCAATGGAATCATAGAGTGTGCAACTTTGGGCTTGACTGCTTTCACCTGTAATCATTTTCAATGCATCTTATTTGCATACTTGATCAACAACAACTTTCACCTAGGAAATGCACTTGAGATTAAATATTTTTGTCATGCATAGAAACAGTTCTTTATTTTAATGGGTACATAGTATTTCAATGCCTGGACATACCACCTTTCATTTTTCTGTGATTGATGCACTTTTGGATTGTTCCCAGGTTTGAGCAATTATTAATAAAGCTGACACAAACATCTGTATTCAGATTTTATATGAACATTCTGTGCACTTTTTCTCAGGGAGAGAAGTAAGAATAAAATTACTGAATCATACAGTAAGTACATATTTAGGTTTATAAGCACATTCTAAAATTGTTTTCCAAGGAAGCTGTACCACTTTGTGTTACCACCTGTAACAATGTCTGAGAGCACCGTTGCTCTACATGTCTGTGTGTGTTCAGGTAACAACACAGACAATTTTAAGACGTGTGTGAGTGTGTGTGTGGCGGCAGAGGGGGGAAAACCCTAATATATGTGTACTGGCATTTCATTCTAGTTTAAATGTGTGTTTCTCTAATAAATCATAAGGCTGTGCATTATTTCATATGCCCATTCACCATCTTTGGTAACATTTTTAGTCAAATATTTTACTATATATATATATATATTTTTTTTTTTAGATTTGCAGTTTGTTGTTTAAGATAGAATATTAACAGTTATTTAGAGTTGCAGATATCAGTCATTTCCTCTAATATGTTGGCAAGCCTTTTTATTCTCTTCACAATATCAAATGCAAGCACAAGACTTACGTTTCACTAACGTTCAACTCTTGTTTTATTGATGTCACCTTCTACTTGTGCTAAGTGCTCTTTGCCTAACAGTCCACACCCAATGTGACAAATATTGTTCACATGCTTTCTTCTACAAGTTTTAATGTATTGCATTTTATGTGTACCTATTGAGTTACGTTTTGTATGAAGTTTGAGGGATTGATGAACATTTGTTTTTAAATGTGAATATCCAGTTATTGTAATGTTTTTTTGTTAAATGGGTATTCTTTTCCCAGAGCTCTGCCTTAGCATTGTCAATAATAGCTGTTTCTCCAATTTGGATGGTTTATTTTTAGTATACTGAAGTAAAACTTATTTTTTGTATATTGATCTTATATTCTGATAGCTTGTTAAAATCATTTATTACTTGTAGTTTTCATGTAGATTCCATTAGATTTTTTATACAATTGATCATAATCCTTACCGATAAAGATAGTTTTACATCTTCTTTTCCAGTCTGCCTATATTTTCCTTATCTTATTGCGCTGGTAGAACTTTCAGTCCCAGGTCGAGTAGAGGTGATCTGAGTGAATATCTTTGTCTTGTTCTTGATCCTAGGAAGAAATACTTCGATCTTTCACTCAGAAGTAAGGTGGATTTCTTTTCTAGGTGTCCTTTATCTGTTAAATAATTTCCTTTTTACTCCTAGTCTTTGTATAGTTTTATTTTTTTCAAAAGTAAATTTTGAACTCTTGTCTCTTGGACTGTATAAGTTGGAATTGCCTTGAAAATCATGTTGATTATTTGAACGTGGTTTATATAGATTATCATATCGCCTTTTCTTTTTAAATTTTTAATGGGATGACTTACATTGTCTGACCCTTACATATTATTATTCTATTATTCTGAACCCACTTCTTGGATTTGATCTTCTAAAATAGTGTTTATAATTTTTGTATTTCCTCATGAGCCAAATTGGTATGCAGCTTCTTTCCTTATGTTGTTGCCTGGTTTGGACATCAGGACAACACTGGTCACATGGCCTGAGTTTGAAAATAATTCCTCCTGTTCAAGAAAATGCTTGGGTGCAGGCAGATAAATCACAGAAAGAAAGAAAACAGATAATGGAGAAACTGTACCTTCAGAGTTACTCTTCTCACACCACCAATGAGCCACATCACTGCGTGAGTGGAACCAATTGGGCAGCCTTGGGAGACATGTGGGGCACATTCAGACCTCAGTGACTAAGTGTGGGAAGTCAAGGGAGGAAAGACAAAATGGCTGGTAATGTGTTATTGTGAGTGTGTGTGTGTGTGTGTTGTTCTTTTAAGATAGGAAAAGAAAAGTTTTTTCTTAAAGTCGAATGTCTGGCTGTGCTAGAACGTAAAAGACAGTTACAGCTACACGTGAGGGTACATAGTAAGTTGTAGAACGCTTGAGAGAAAATGAACTTTATTTGTCATTGTTTATTATAATAGCTGAAGATCCTGAATTTGAAAAGCGATAAAGATGAGTTTTGAAGATGTTTTAATTTTAGATAAATTTTGGTGGATTTATCTTAACACGGGACAAAGATCAGTGAGTCTTTCACGGCAATATGTTACATGAGATGAATACACTTTTTATAAGGGATTTAAAAGGGCTCACAGTCTTTACAAGCGGTTAAGAGGTATAGACCACAGTGCTGTCCACTTTTGACCATTTCAGTTCCTTCTCCTGATGCCATAGAAGGGATTGGAAAAATTGAACCTCTGACCAATCTCACTACACAGGCCTGAATGGCAGCAGGGAAAAAGTGTGGCTATTAACTGTGCAAATCATCTTGATGGGGAAGGTAATCCCCCAGGCTCTGTATCTTCTGTTGGCTGGGCTGTAGTGAAAACTGCATCTTGTTAGAATAGTACTGCTTTTTTCCGGCTGCTCTGCTGTGGCTTCCTGGGTTTCTACCTTCCCTCTAGCTGACAGGAATTTCCTTGGATTTTAGTCTTTTCCTGGGTATATGGCTGTTCAGCTGTGCTTGCCTATCTTGTTACTGTAGTCTGTGCCAGCTGAAGTAATGTGGCCTGTTCTTACCCACATAAGTATTATGTCCCCCCTAGGGGTCTTCAGTGATCTTAAAAATTAGTGGAGGATGTCAAATTCTACAAGCCATCCTCAAGGGGTGCACTGTAAGGAATAGGCTTTCATGAGGCTGAATCTCCTTTGCTGCCAGGTCACTTCTGCTTGCTAAATGACTCCTATAACATGGGTGGCATGGTCCTGTAGGTCTGGGGTCCTGTACCG
This sequence comes from Echinops telfairi, assembly GCF_000313985.2. Classification (NCBI taxonomy): domain Eukaryota; kingdom Metazoa; phylum Chordata; class Mammalia; order Afrosoricida; family Tenrecidae; genus Echinops; species Echinops telfairi. Next base: position 10,075,605 of record NW_022106084.1, read on the forward strand.
AGTGACTTCTGATTAACAGAACCATTAAAACCCCTGCCTCCCTCCAGGGATGTGAAGAGACTCAAGTTTTCCCTGTGCTGCCAAGGGTGTCACCTGATAAGAAAACTCTTAATGACCTCCTGTACGGCCACCCTGCAGCTGCCAGTCTCTGGGCCCCTTCCATATGTGCCAGCAAATGTACAATTGCTGATCCAATGAGCGCTCATAGAAGTACATTGGGGATCTCTGAAATCCAATCAGATTCCAGAGGCAGCACATGCTTCAGAAAGCCCATGCATTCAGATGGATCTGCTACTTGTTTCTGAAGATACCAACGGGCAGGCATAGAGAGAGTTTTGCTATTTTGAGTTTACATAGGGAAAATGGAAAATAACAGTGAATGGATTATTCACTCAGGGTTAATGGTGAAATAAGACACCATCAGACCCTTTGCTACTTACTGTAGTATTATAGTTGTTTCTTTAATGGCATTTATTTCTTTGTGAAATTGCTTTTCATTTTTTTATCTTACTAGTAACTGTAGACTCTGAATAAAAAAAAAAGTAAAGTGATTCTTTCAAAATCAGGCTTCTTTTACTTTAGAAAACCATATTCATCCAACCTTTTAGTATTGGAACTCTGCAAAGCTTGATTGTGGGTCTATTCTCTCCCTACAGTTACTCCGCGAATGAAGAGACTGTCTATTTTCCCCATATTCCTTTCTTCTAGCAATTACCCCTTCCCGCTGCCACATGACATTCTGTAGCTGCCATTCCAAGTGCCTTAACTCATCTGCCACATAGGCAGAGAAGGAGGCTCAGTGAGCCCTTTAGTTGCCTTTCCTAGGGACACCGTGACTGAACAGAGTCCTCTGGGGATGATGCGATTTCTGGGAGACTTAGGCTTTCTTACCTCTTGTGAGACATAAGCTGAACGTCCCACATGAATTTGCAGCTGTCAGAGGTCTTCTGGAAAATGACACTAAGACAGCAGAAAACACAGCCAAGAAGAAAAGATAGATACACACACACACACACACACACACACACACAGTGCAAGAGAAAAATAACTGCTATCATCATCTCAGCATCTGGTGACAGCCATGCCAAAAGCTCAACCCTTGTTCTTTTCAGCTTGTGAGTCAGAAAGTTATCTTTTTGTTTAAGCTTGTTCAGATCTTTTGGGGGGTGAGGGGCACGCTCAGCCAACAAGTGATGAGTGCTTTTCTAAGAGTTTTATATTCATTTGCATATGCAGCCAGTTTACAATCTTCTATTTCCATTTTAGGCTTGTCTCTGAACTCCAGATTGATAGCTGGGAATATGCTTGACTTTCCAGCTTCGTTGACTCTGGGCCATCTGAATTCTACCATGATCAAAGCCAAAACCTCGACTTTCTTCAAAACCTTGGCCTGCTTCATTCTTCTGCAGCTCAGTGAATAGTACCACTGCCTTTCAGTTGCTAGAATCAGAAAGCTGAAATTCACCTTGGTTTCTTACTCTTTCTCTCTCCCCTCACGGCTGTTCATTAACAAGTCCGTTAACAGCCCTACACTACAAATATTACCAGGGTCTCTCTATTTCTCTTCATCTTTATTGACTCAAACTTAGTTCAAGTCAATGCCACCTCTCGCTTTACTACAAAAGTCTTCCGACTGTCTTAATTCCTGACAGTCCATTTTCCAGCAAACTGCTATCATGATCTGTTAAAAATATGAAGTAGATAACTTTGGCCCTCTTCTTGGAACCTCTTAATTGCTTTCATTTGCACATAAAATAAAACCTAAATTCCTTTTCATGGTCTTTTTCTAGCTCTAATGTTGTCTTTCCCCATCCAATTGGCACTGAACACACTGCCTTGGTTGATCCTGCCTATCCTGTGATCAGATGTTTCTTTTCCTTTAGGCTTTCTTACCCCAAATAGCATATCTTCAGGAAAGTGTCCCCAACCAGCCTATCTAAAGCAGTAACCCTCCACCTACTCAATTCTTTCTCAAACTCCTAGATCATTTCCTGTATAACGTGAAATAATATTATTTGATTTTTTGGTCTACTTTCCCCCTTAGATCAGACTGATAGCTTCATTAATGGAAGAGCAAGGTCTCTTGTTTGCCAGTTATCATTCTGTGTTTAACTTGATGCCACCTACACTGACATCCAATAACATCTGCTGAATTAATGAAAGAATAAAGAAAAAATAACAAAGAAAATGAATTGTATAGGACACTGTGATAGGTAGGTTTATTGTGCCAACCTGGCCAATAAAAACATGTGGGATTAATAAGCTTGCAGTTTGACTGAAGGGCAAGGAGATAAATGGTTTGGTGAGCCCTGCCTCTCTCTCTCTCTTGTGCTCTTTGGTGATCAGACCAGTGTGCAGCTGCCTGAGCTAGTTCTCTGCCTCAACTTGTGAGCTACACTACCTGTGGGACACCCAACCCCTGGATCGTGTCACTAGAGCTTGAGGTTCCTTCGAGACCTGCTTCACCACACTGCTGGTGTGTGCATCAGTTGAGCTTGGGACTGTTGGATCCTGTCATCTGGCTGATTATTGGTGACCCGCCCTGCTGTTTGCTGCCTCTGGCTGGACTGCCAGCATTGCTTTAGGGAAGATTCAGCTGTCTGCTTCCTTGACTTTGGACCGAACTGCCCTCCTGAGTTGAAGGACTTCCAGTATATAAACTGTTTAATGGAAATGAGTTGAACTGAGCCTTCTGTACCACTGTGTGGACCAATCAGCTGTTATATTCCTTCAGCATGAAGGATATCTATCTATCTATCTATCTATCTATCTATCTATCTATCTTCTATCAATCTATCTGTCTATCATATATCAATCTATCTATCATATCATAAGTGCCCTGGTTTTGTTTCTCTAGAGAACCCTATCACAGACACTCTTTAGAAGGATGGGGGCAGTGGAGACTAATTCCATTTAGAGTGGTATGGTAAGATTGGACATGTAAGAGCTAACCTTGGAACAATGGCATTGAGAAGAGCAGGAAGAAAGAAATTAGACTCAGATAAACTTGGAATGGAGGGTTTGGGGGACTGCAGTAATGGACACACAGTGTGTGGGCAGGCTCAAACTGTGACTGTCTATGACACTTTATACACCTCCATATAACAGAAATACAGGGTGAGGGTCAGTGGAAATAGGGAGATTATAGCATTGATGACGTTATAACCCCACTCAATGGGATCGAACAACAGACTTTATGTGAATAGATATACTGGATTGTGTAAGACATGGCAAAAAAACAACACCGCAATAAACCTATTACAGGGAAAATAACATAAACTAAGGGTTCCTGGGCGGTAGGGTGTAGGAGGGAGGGGATTAAGGGGACCTGATATCAAGAAATTCAAGAAGAAAGAAAATGTTTTGAAACTACTTGTAGTACTTGTACAATACTGCTTGATGTGGTTGAACTATGGAGTGTTATGATATCTGTTAGAGCTCCCAATAAAATGATTAAAATTTTTAAAAAAGAGATACAGGGGATGGATAATAAACCTTGATGGGCAAGGTGACTGATTGACGGATTTCATTGAATTCCAAACTTCTTTTACTTTGAATAGCATTGTAGTTACAGGGATAGTAACTAGCTTGGACATTGATCTAGTGATATAAGTGAAGGATGCATATTAAGGAAATAGGAGTATTAATGGAAGGAGAAGGTGGCAGATAGGAGGTGATGTGGTGGTAACATTTACTAACTTTAGTAGCAAGTGGAATATTAGCTATTGGAAAAGAGAGAACCATCAAAACCTGTGCACTGGTGTAACTCGGTACATCAAGGACTACCACAAAGCAGTTCACCGATTGTAAACCATACGCTGTGGACCAAGGATTCAGCACTAGTGTAGAATTTTGCCCAGACATTTCAAGCACAAATGGTTTCGTATATTTAATACATGAAATTTAGTGTTTACAAAACAATTGTGAAGGCTGAAAGAACTTTAGGTGAGATATGGGATCACGTTAGGGTTTTGTCTTCAAGCAATTCTCACGCCGTTGTCAGGAATAATTTTTGGCACAAGAAAGTCATGAAAATATTGCTATGGCTCTCGCCACTGCTGAAGTCCCAGCCACCAAGTTGGTTGGCTGACAGTAGATACTCCTATTTCGAAAATCTGCTCACATTCTCCTGCTGCAACTGATACAAGGGGGAAAGAAGGAAAGAACACCTGTCACTATCTCTCGTCTGTCTTCCCTTTTCTTTCTAAATGGCACTACTGATGTTAGCTGCCATTGAGTCAGCCCCCATCGTGCTGATGCTACGTACAAAAAATGAAGTGCCTGGTACCTCATCAGCCTCAAAGTTGTCAGGACACTTGAGTCCATTGTTGCAAGCACTGTGTGTTTTGGGTGAGTTCACCTACCAATGCTACGTCACTCAATATTCCATTATGATTCATTAAATTAAGGAACAGAGAAGAGTCAAAATGTGCTTCCGTGTGACCAGGATGCAGATACTATTAGCAGAAACTGGAAACTTAGGAGGGCTGTGTGAAATGGAGAAGGGCATGGAAATTACTTGTGTGTGTCCTAAGACAGTAGAACATTTTACCACCAATGAGCTGCTTTGAATTCAACTGGCCCAGTCGATTAAACTGGCCCAATCAGTCTCATTGGCTATTTTTTGGAAGTGGAGAACCTCTACTGAAACCTATGCATCCTGTTAATGTTTGAAAAACCAGTGGCAGTACATGCGGATTCACACGAGCCACTACAGTATGACAAACGGACAGACAGGTGGTAAAATAGAGGACCATTTGTGTAGTATGCTATGGATTTATTTGGAATCCCAGTGACCCTACGTGACAAGGTACAACTGCCCACATGTGATTTCCTATTGCAATCTATACAGCAGTAGTTCTTCCGGTCTTTCTCCCATGGAGTGTTGGTGACCTTTCAGTTAGTAGCTGAGCACTTACCAACTGCACCTCCAGAACTCCTTGATACCGTGGTACAGGGGCCTCACATAACAGCTTCAACTCCAGAAGCAAGTGTGCTAAAGATGTGTGGTTTGAGTCTCCCAGGTATAAAACAGTAGAAAAAGAGCCAGTAAGAGTGTAAGTAAAGAAAAAAAAATTGTAGCAAAATCATAGACACTTTAAACAAAATTATCAAAACTGTGAACCTATTGTGTTTCAACAAATCCCACATCAAGATTCACAGACTTCTAAAGGTAGGACT
>NW_022106084.1:10080885-10082253 GCF_000313985.2 Echinops telfairi
TTTGGGTATCCTTGAAGGTCTCAAATTGTGTTCTTTTAAAATATTCATTTATTTAGGGGAACAAAGAGGAGTCTGAAGAGGTCAAATCAGAATTTCAAGATGGGTAGGATAAGATTACACAACGGAATTATCATAGGACAGCCCCTGAAGAATGAGCAGGTGCACTGTTGTGATGTAAATAAAAATTCCTGGGAGTAACTTCCCTGGCTTTTTTCTCAGCAATGCAGTGTTCAGTTTTTTAAAAGCATCTTTATAAAAGCCGTCAGTATGCTCTTCAGAAACATCGGCCAAGGTTAACAATTTGGAATCCCAAGAAACAGTTGCCTTAACATTCTGAGATGACATCTATGTAAGGATGGATTCTTTAGAGAAACAAACCAAGTGATGCTGGTATGTGTATGAACATGATTTGCAGCAAGAAGTGGTTTAAGCAGTTTAGAAGTTGTCAGTCCAGTTCTGTTCAAGTCCTGATCAGATGTAAGCTAGAGGCTTCGGACTGTGGAGCAGTGGAAGCTGACATACAGGAAGCCGACTGATGAAGCAGGAGGGCCACAGGCTGGTGGATGCAGAGGTAAATGAACCTGAGCTGGGTCAAATGAATCTGTGGTCTGCAGCCTGCTGATGGCTCCTGGGATCAGCAGGAAACAGATCAGGAGATAAACAAATCAGACACAGGATCCAGATCCAATAAAAGGCAAAGGGGCAAGAGCGCTCAGTTCTCTGGCTGGGTCTCAGTCATTGAAAAGGTTCCACCCCCCAGGTGTCATTAGCTTGTGACATAGGCTGGGCTCCATACCCATTTTCACCCCAAAGCATCTAATTAACATAAACTATGACCACCACAATCGCTCTGCTTTGAGTTTAAATGGCCCAGCAGATCCCTTCTGTAGTCACTGTTTTGATTAAAAATTGCTCTTTAGGTCACATTGATAAATCCAAAACTCTTCCCGAGTTATGATTATTCCATAAAATTATCTTCATTATGTTTGATGTTTGTTAAAACACTGAGGGAAAGTTTAGCAATTTGAGCTGCCTGATCTTCATTCAATCCTTTTGGCATCCATTGAGCTGGGTTTGGGAAGGCCAAGAAGTTTGCTTAAAATGGAAAATCTGAGCCAGGAAACACATGAGATCTCAACTTCAGTAGATATCAGATCAGTGACAGCTCTGTAGTCCTCTTCCACCAGTTTCTGACCTCAGTCACAGCTTCTTATTCGTTGAGATTAAAGGTCTTCCCTCTCTTGACTCATCTCTGGGGACATTTTTTTCCTTCAATATATGATTCTTTATTTTATATCTATCAATTAAAAATACTTAAAAAAAAGTATTTTATTGTGGGCTCGTACAATTCTTATCACAATCCATACA
>NW_022106084.1:10082353-10085180 GCF_000313985.2 Echinops telfairi
CTAGTGGTCACACAGGCTGGTGTGCTTCTTCCATGTGGGCTTCGTTGCTTCTGAGCTAGTTGGCCGCTTGTTTATCTTCAAGCCTTTAAGATCCCAGATGCTATATCTTTTGATAGCCGGGCACCATCAGCTCTCTTCACCACATTTGCTTATGCACACGTTTGTCTTCAGTGATCATATCAGGAAGGTGGGTACCCACTGAAATGATTTTCAGTTCTTTGATGTCTGATAACTGATCCCTTCTACACCTCGTAGTCAGACAGACTGGTGTGCTTCTTCCATGTGGGCTTTGATGCTTCTCAGCTAGATGGCCACTTGTTTGTCTTCAAGCCTTTAAGACCCCAGATGCTATATCTTTAGGTAGCCATCATCAGCTTTCTTCACCACATTTGCTCATGTTCACCTTTATCTTCCTTCAAATGCTTGATACATTACAGAAAAAAAAAAGCAACAACCCACAAACTTGTTTTATGTAGGACAGTATTCTGGTAGACTTGTTGCAAAGCTTTGGTAATTTGAGAAAATGTCCACTTGAGATTTTGTTAAAAACATTTATAGTAACCTTGAATTCAAAATTGCTTCCATGGAACAAAAGCACCCTTGCTTTGGAAGGCACCCTAATGAAACAGGTAAATGTATTATTGAGGGTATTTGTCCGAAGCCATCCGCTGATTGCAGAATCATGTTTAAACGTGTTTTATTTGCAATAAATCTGTCTATAAGAACAGAAACCCTACCACGAGCAGGCCTTTTCTTATCAGTCCATACTTATCACAATGGACTTTGAGCTACTGCCTTTGCATATATGACCACACAAACATTTGTTTTCATTTACTTTCATCAGATAGTATAGCATTAGGTGCCATTTTACAAATATGGATTTGAAGACATAGAAGCTGTGGTAGTTACATAATAACTCTCTGAAGGCCGGCCTCTTCCCTTCTTTCTCCCTGGGAGCTGGCCACATTCTCTCTGTCTTCGCCTTCCTGTTGACACCATCTGGAGACCTGCACAGGCTCTGAAGATGCTTCAACCGCCATGGGAGCTACAAGAATCTGCACCCACTGGCCTGTGATCTTCCTTCATTCGACACCATTGGGTGTGACTGTGTGAGCCTGAAGAGGGATTTTTGGACTAGTATTGGACTCCTGGAGTCATATATGACTTACGGACTTGATCTGGACTGGGCTGGGGTGTTTGCTTGATATATAATTACTTCTTGATGTACGTCTCTCTCAGAGTGTCACTGGATTTGTTTCTCTAGTCAACCTGGCCTAATACAAAACATTAAATACTTTGGGACAGGGGCATTTTTCTTATTGTTGCTAAGTTCCTTCATGTTGACTCTGACTCATAGTGACCCCAGTAAAACAGAATAAAACACTGCCTTGTCCTGCACCATCCACATAATCGTAGCTATGTTTGCACCCATTATTGCAGCCATGGGATCAATCTGTCTTGTTGAGGGTCTTCCTCTTTTGTGCTAACCCTCTGCTTCTTCAAAAATTATATCCTTTCCCTACAACTAATCTCTTCTGATACCATGCTCCAAGTACGTGAGGTGAAGTCTGAAGAATGGTAATTATTGTTTCTATAGAATATTCATGTTGTACTTCATCCAACAAAAATGTGTTTATGCTGGTCTACTAGTTAGGAGGCCAGACATTCTAGCACAAAAGCCATTCTTTATCACAGTGCTCACGTTTTCTTCTTAGAAATCATCATTGAAATCTTTAAGGGATATGTGTCAAATGAATGATAAGTATGGGAGGTACCTGCCCCCCCCCTTCCCCACTTCCCAACCTTCTCCCCACCCCCACCTCCACTCAACAGGTAAAAAAGCTCTGCTGGGTGGAGATTTTGTAGTATGCATTTTTCCTGCTAGGAGAGCATCAAACAATTGCTTTAGTGCACCCTGGGAAGGTTCTCTCTGATAAGAGTCAATTTTTTCATAAAAGCAGTTTTACTCACACCTCAGTTTTTGTGATGCCCAATATAAAGGAATATTGTGCAGCTGTGAATTTTTGTTTTCTGCTCTGGGAAAAATGCCACAGAAACTGTTGTGATGCTGAACACAGCTCACGAGGATAGCACCATGGGAAAACTCAAGTGGATAAGTGGTTTTCTCATTTCAAAAAAGGTGAAATGTTGATTGACGACAAACCTCATTCTGGACATCCATCAGTTTCCCAAACAGACAAAATGTTGAGAAAATCCATGCACTTGTGCTTGAAGACTGACGACAGACCATTGAAAAGATGGGGAAGTTATCTAGACTATTTTGAAACTTGGTTCAACAAATTTTAACAGAAGATTTTGGAATGAGAAGAGTTGCTGTGAAATTTGTGCTTCGGGTTTTGACTGACCATCAAAAGAGCATTGACTGGAAATATGCTATGCTTTGAAAGAACAGCTTCGAAGTGACCCAGGCTTCCCCCCACCACCACCACCACCAATGTCATTACTGATGATGAGACATGGTGCTATTCTTACAACCCCAAAAGCAAATATCTATCAAGCCAGTGGAAGACGCCATCATCAGCTCAGTCCAAAAAAGCTTGTCAAGTAAAAGTAAAAGAGATCAAGACAATGCTCATTTGGTTTTTTTGATGTGACAGGGATAGCGCAGTTGGAGTTTATTCCACCAGGTCCATTGCTAATCAAGTTCTCTATCTAAAGGTTCTGAAAAGATTGCCTAACAGTGTGCGACAAAAAAGGCCTGATTTGTGACCAATGGGGGACTGGTTTGGCCTCTATGACAGCACACCTGCCCATGCAGCCATCTCAGTGCACGAGTTTTGGCAAAAAACACCATCCCTCTCTTGCC
>NW_022106084.1:10085280-10098076 GCF_000313985.2 Echinops telfairi
AAAAAAGAGAAGTAATTAAGAATTGAGAATCTTTAGGAAGAAACTATGAGGTTTTGACATATTCAAAGTCCAAGGAGGCACATTATCACAGGGTGGTGCTATATGGTGCCTTGGTTTAATAAGCTGCAAGGGAGTGAATTGCTTATTATGGATTTTCTAGCCACAGCCTTTGTTACTCCCACCAAAATACCTTAATTTTCCCTGGTGTGTCTGAGTAAGAAGGTCAGAGAGATACTGAATGGATTATACGATTGAGCTGTAAGTGATTATTAACAGGGCTAATTGTGAGTGCCATCCTGCTGGGTATAAAACCAGCCATCTTAGAAGCAAGAAGGGGGTTTTCACTACCAGCAAGAGAAAAAATCCAGGTGTGGAACACTGTGAACTTGCTTGAACAGGGAGACAGCCTTGACATCAGAGAAGTGTGAGAGAAGGAGTCATAGCAGAACTGGGGGCTAGAGAATAAGACAGAGAAGTGGACTTCCCACTCTACAGAACAAGTAAAGGTGAATACTTTTTAGGAAACTAACTTGTGGAGTGAGGTGCCTCTGAGCACTTAATAGGGAGAGCTGGACTTGAATGCCTTCAAGTTGACCTGCATAGCACGTGTCCTTCACGCATTTGTTTGAAGCCATAAGAACACTTTGTAACATTGCCGAAGCAAGGCAGAAGCTAGGCCAACTGGCTGAGGACGAAAGAGAAGCCTGCCTCTCTGTTCTGACTGAATAACTGTGAAGTGAGCATTTCCCACCTGCATTATAACCTTCTAATCCCTAATAAAACCCATAATCATGAACATTATCGGTGAGTTTTGTGTGACCATTTTAATGACCTATCAAGACTAGCCAAAGCAAAATGCCATGGGAGGGAGAGAATGGGGTAAAAGGGCGTGGAGGGTGGAGGCATATCTAATCTCTGCCTTGTGGCAATCAATTTTGGGAGCCAGAGGAGGTTAGATAAGGCTCCGTTTTTCTCACTATTATACTGTGCAAAATGAAAATCATTACCATTATTGGTATGTAATTTTGTAGCCAAGGGCTACAGGGAAAAGCAAAATGATACAGGGTGAAATCATTATTGTTGTTGTTGTTAGGTGCCATCAAGTTGGCTCCTCCCCATAGGCACCCTGTGCACAACAGAAAGACTGCACAGACCTGCACCATTGTCGCAATTGTTCCTATGCCTAAGCCCATTGACACAGCCAGGGTCAGTTCATCTCACTACGTCAGTGCACCTGCCCATGCAGCCATCTCAGTGCACCAGTTTTGGCAAAAAACACCATCCCTCTCTTGCACCATACAGCTGACTCACCTGATCTCACTCCATGTGCTTGAGTTCGAGATTCCCTCTGGGCCTGCTTTGCTAAGCTCCCGAGCTACTGACTGTTGCTGACCCATCCTGCTGTCTGTTGCCTGTGGGTAGACTCTGCCTGCCTTGCTCAAGGGAGGACTTCACTGTCTGCTTCCTTGACCTTGGACCTGGCAGCCCATGAGAATTGAAGTACTTACAGTATATTAACTGTGCCATGGAAGTGAGTTGAACTCAACCCTCTGTACTGCTGTATGGATCAATCAACTGTTATATCCCTCCTTGCTGTGTAAACCTATCCTCTTATATATACATAATCATAAGGGTCCTGATTTTGTTTTCCTAGAGAACCCTGTCTAACACATATCATAACACAGACGTTCTGTCTTAAACCAGCAGGGGGTTTCTCACAAGTCTTCAGAAGCTATGTACATGAGTTTCAGTGAGTTGTCAGAAGTTGAAAAGCAGGACAAGAAGCAGATTGACTTCATGGTCATAACAGTCCTAGAACACCTGCGTCTGAAAGGACAGGTACTCGCTGGAAAAGAGATGACGTGATGGTTAAGTGACTAACTATGTTTTATTCCAAATGGTTTGGAATTCTGCAGGAGGCTTTTAAGACAGTCTCCGTTTCTTCTTCTGGTGTAGAGGGGAAACAAGGAAAAGCCACAATGAGAGGGGTTGACACAGCAACTGCAGCAATGGGTTCAGAACTAAGAACCATTGTGGGAGTGGCCCGGGACCTGGCAATGTGCTTAGCGTCACTTTGAGTCAGAGTCAGCTCAGTGGCATCCGACGACAACACTGTAGAGCTCTATTCCCTGAGGTGAAGGAAGCCCGGAACCTGGCCAACTTGAGAGCATACCTAAAAGCAATACTTTTCCCCTCGAAGCTTAATTTTCTACTCTTTGATTGGGTCTAATTATCTTGTAGTTTAGCAGGCCAAATTGTCCCAAACAAGGCCATATAAAGCCAATATCTGTGACATAATTACAGTAGTCTTCTGAGAAAAATACAAGTAATTAAAATTCTGCTGAAAGAGATTTAAGGAATAGTGATACCTAATTAGTGAACTAAGAAAATTATCCAGATAGTTAAAGCTAATATTTTAAGGGGCAGATTTAAAAAATTTCAACTTTAATGAAAATATTTTTAAAACTAGTAATATATGAGAGGGGGTAAAGAAAATCATGGGAAAATGTAGTTAAAAATGTGAAAAATGTTTTATTAACTTTTTGAAGCCCTCTCAGTATATCTGAAGCAGAGTTGAAAACAACTTAAACCTTTTCAAATGAGTCAAAATGAGGTTTATGGTTTTAAATTATGGCATTAGGTTATGATAAAGCAATGCACTGGTATAAGCTATAACTTTAGAAGTGATATGCTGTAGTTGTACAGAATTTATTTCTCTGATACTGTTAAAATAAAGTTCATAATATGTTACTGCTAAGAGACATCTAACTTAATTTTGTCAAATTAAGTCTGATAAAGTTTGCATCACTCAGCAAATAAACACCTATATATCTCAGTGATTTCCCAATGTGGATCCAATAAGTGGTGTCCTTCTCAGAGTGGTGCATACGCAGCATTTTGAAACAATATTATTTCAAAAATGGGTAGTGAGTGTACAAACTAAATAGGGAGAACTCTTTTTGGATAAGAACACATATTCTGCCAGAGGTTTCCAGTTCCAGAAGATTCACATTAACTGGAGAATCCTCTTCAATCCAGCTTCCTGACTTCACTGCGGGGAAACAGCAAAAGAGCCATGAACAAACGCTCTGCACCCCTGACTTTGAGTGGGAATATTACTCTTGAAACATTCTAGGAGCATGTTCATGGACGTGTAACTTCTCCAGCTGTGTGGCAGGCAGAGTTGTGTTATTACTGACTGCATGGTTGCACAATGGGGATACTTATTCAGAAGCCAACAACCACATTCCTGGGAAGATGTATGGATGATTATACTAGAGAAGAATAAAGACTCTGGCTGCAGAATCCGATGTGTTCTTGGAATTTTCCAAATGGCAAAACTCCATTCCCATTGTATACAAGCAGAGGTTTTCAGCTAATAGCTTTGCAACAAGATCCAGTTGAAACCCTCTGGAATTGGTTCTCTATTATTAACTGCTATAATAAATTATACATGGTTAGATTCAAATAGTTGATCCGTAAGAGTTATTTGGAATTTGAAAATAGCTCTACATATAATCATCATAATAAAAATTGATGATTAGATCAGTGTTTAACTATTGACACGTAGTTCTTGGATCTTTTTATTGTGGGGGAAGTTGGTCCCATAGAATAGCAGCCCTCATAAGTGTACTTTGTTAGTGAATATGAAACTAATCTAGGAACAATGTAAAATTTGCCCTGTAATTGTAGTTTAACAGAAAATGCATCTAATCTTTTAAAAATACAGCTTAGAGTACAAGTTTGCTATTTTAATTTAGATTTAGATACTGTTACATCAATGAAAATGAAAAACAAAAGTATAATAAAAAGAAAAAGACAGAAACAAAAAATAAAAACCACATTTATTTAAACAAAAATATACACACAGTGTACAATGAATATGGTTTACATAGAAGAAAACAAAAACAATATTTCTCTAAATGCCAATATAAAATTATCTAGCTATCTGTTCCTTATCTCCTAAGAACACATAGTAATGGTTCACCTAGAACATATATTCAACACAAAAAGAAAACAATTGTCAAACTTTCTACTAAGTACCTCAAGAATATGAAAAATTAGATAAAATAACCACAAGCAAGAGGCCTATGTCTACAAACATTGCACAGTGAAATGTCAATGTCTCTAAGAGCTATGAAATCCTGGTGGTCGAGTGGGCGGTGTCAACTGCAGAGGGGGAAGATGAGCCTGTCTGCTCTCTTTGAGATCACCGGCTCCGAAGCCCAGCAGGGCAATGCCACTCTGCCCTGTGGAGTGGTTACAAGCTGGAATTGACTCGATGGCAGTGAGCTTGGTTTTACTTTTGGATGACTTACAGGCCTAAGAGTAAACCTTGGAGACATGTTTGAAAATTTCTTGACATGGATTATTTTTAAAATTCTGTTAGTAATATAAGAGCAACACTTTAAGTTACAAATTTGGTATGCAGATTACATAAATAATACAGCAGTCTTGCCAAAACTTGAGCTGATATTGCATGCTAGTCAATGAAACCACGCACGGTCAGCATTACAGAATTATTTTTTTTATTCTGCCAGTTTATGATGCTAGAATAGTTTAGATATTTTTAACAATTTTATGAATCTATTCACACTATAATGAATTTGAAAGGCGAAAGTTTCTTGCTAAAAGAACTATATTTAATGATAAGTGTTATTAGCAAGGTATGGTTTATCAGGCAATATCATTTATATTGTCTTATTTATCTTATTCATTTTGCCTGTATATGCTCCATAATCTAAACTTTGATATATATAATCTATTAAGAAATTCAAATTCAAGAGAGTTGATTATCTTATAATTGTTTCTTATCTCTTCAACATCCTGATGTGATCTGTTTGAGAGCTGACCTTTTTGAACATTTTGTTTTTTAATTCCTAAGAAATAAAATTCAAAGAGTGATTAATGTGCACCGTGACTCAAAGCGAAAAATCCAAATTTCCATCCTTTACCTTCAATGGGGCTGCCATATTTTATCTAAGTCATTCATTTTATCTTCCCATTTTTAAAGACAGTTTGTTTGTTTGTTTTGCTTTGGGGAACATATATTTGGAAGGAAAAAATTAACTTAAAACTGCCAACGAAGCTAAAGATATAATATATTTGGACCCTTTTTAAAAGGAAACAAACATAAATGTGGGGTGCGCAGAGCTTAGTGTGTGTAGCTTCCAGCTGGGAAAGATCAATGTGAATGCACACTAACGTGGTATCAGACAAAGTCTCTCGGCAAATCACTCCTTTCAGTAGTACATCATTTGTAGAGCTCACAGCATCTAGGGATGCTTTTGTTCAATATATTTCCTCCTCTAACTGCTCATCACATATTTTTTTTCCAGACCAGTTTAATTTGTGATAAAAGTGAATTTATTTCTTGAAAGATTACAAAAGGTGCCCTGTATATTGAACTAAACAAATGACATAGGACACTGCTGGAAAATCAACCACCTAAAGCACGCATGGTAATTTGGCATACTGCCAGGGCTTAATTTGTTTAATCTAACCATTTTTGGTTTCAACTGAGCGATATTTATTAGAATCTGGGCATAGTTATATGTTACCTTTTTTCCGGCTTTAGGCAAATGCCAGAATGATAAGCTTAAGAAATTGATAATGAAGCATATTGTCAGCGATGCTTTGATTATGCTCACATTTCCCTGCATTTAGCCCTGAGTTGTTATTAGCTTCCACTAAAGCTGCTTTGCTAAGATTCCTCTTGCAGAACTTCAGAGAGAGATATGCTCTTGAGTGCGTGTCTAGGGTGAAATAATTATGACTATTATATAAACATCAAGTCTGATTTCTAGTGAATCGGCATCCTTAACAGAGGGTAAAAACCAAAACTAAATTGGTAGCCATCTCTTTTGGAAGATAGATTCCATTTCATATGATTGTCATCATTTTATAGGATTTCCAATAATTGGTTATTTTTTTTTGAGCAAATAGTTATGGTGTCCTGGAGCAGTGTGCTGGTAATTGCTTAACAACTGGTTCTCTAGGACCAGAATCCCTGATTTGTAGTATTTGCCAAATTGTGTAGTATAAATAGTCCCACTGTGGCCTGTTTCAAACTACCACCATGATATTACTGAACATTGAGTCAGGAAGAGAAGATCACCTTTGCAAATCATTATGTAGTATGCCTAAGGCACAGGCAGGTGGGCAGAAATAACCATCAAATCATGGGTCATACAGATTAGTCAAACAAATAGATAATGTATAATAAAATAATTAGGAAGCAATGTTTTGAGTATCCATTACCTTTGTTTTTAATATAACCTCTTCAACTGTAGTTTTAATTCTCAATAAAGCCAACTCCAACACAACACTTGGATTGACTATCTTGACACAGTAGTTACTGATTTGGAAGAAAAACACCACAAATCATAATGCTTTCTCTCTATTCAAGTCTTATATAAAATGCCATACTTAGTTGAAGAAGCTGATACATTTTATAATGTAATGTCTGGACTTTCTGGTATATGTCCTAAGCCGTTGTGGCTCATTTTAGTACTTTTTGCCATTTGGATAGAAAGGATGTTCTCACACACTGCAGAACTGAATCGACCGAACAGACCTAATTATGTGCATCAAAGAGTTGTTTTGGTAGAGCTTACACACACACACACACAAACCAAGGCAATATTTACAAGAAAAAGTAATTACAAGAGAACTAGATGAACCGTTTCATCTAAATGTGAGTTGAGTTCAATAACGTATTTTAAATGATGATATTCCCTTGTTTCACAGCACATCTCCAGCCTCTCTCTGGAATTGGGTCACGAACTAGGTCCAACAGACTCAGGATTCCGTTCTTCTCTGCGTTGGTTTTTTATTCCTAAACCTGTCTGGTAACTAATCTAAAATCAATCCTCTCATTGGATAATATTAAGA
Organism: Echinops telfairi; assembly: GCF_000313985.2. Lineage (NCBI taxonomy): Eukaryota > Metazoa > Chordata > Mammalia > Afrosoricida > Tenrecidae > Echinops > Echinops telfairi. Next base: position 10,092,175 of record NW_022106084.1, read on the forward strand.
GGAAAATATATTTTGAAGCCAAAAGAATATAGTAAAATAATTATGAAGCAATGATTTTTGAGTATCCATTGTGAAACACTGGGAAGTGTCGTTCTCTGGGTGCAATGTTTGCCCCAACATAATCTCATAAGTAGATTTGCTGATATATTTTCTAAATGTAAATGTAGATAGAAAAATATGACTGAGTCTGTCCTTGTACAAGGGATATTTTAAGACAATTTTTTTTTGACATAAAACTTTCATAAAGTTCAAAGTGGTTTTCCAAAAGAAGTTCTGGGATATCTCAGCAGAGGAGCAATATTGTGGTTGAGCTAAAGCACATATTTCTGATAAAATACACCTTGGAAGTATACACAGATATAAGCTGCCTTTAAGAAATGAACATGACTACATTAATGATAAATAAAAACCAATGTGAACTTGTACTGCAGTACCCTAACTCTTTGAAGCATCTATATTAGGACTCATTATAAAAGAAAAAAGTTTAGAAATGCCTCCTCTAAACTCTACAGTTGGCTTTCAAGCTGATTAATTCCTTTTGTTATTTGAATAAAAAGGTTTCGCTTAAAAAATACAAACAGAAATTATTGTTTATAAGATTATTTACATGAGAAGTCCCTTTACCTATTTTAGAACTCAGACTACTGTTTAACAGCCTGAAGGAAGCTTCAAGAGCCCTGATATCACAAGCTCTTTACTTCAGTCCAGTGGGGAAATGATTACGCTAGTTCCAAGATCTACCCTTGTGAATGGACTTGAACAATTAGTCATTTCATCAATGAAATGTAGAGGGAATACCAAAGTGGAATACCAATCAGATCACTTTGTCCACGAACTGATCCTGAGTACACAGGATGCTGTGAACCCTTTGGCAACTTCCTCGAGCATAGTGCTCCCAGTTCACGTAAGTACAATGATGAGCTGATAAACATTTCTAGTGTGAAAATTCCCAAAATGTTATCTAAAATTTACAATAATTTAATGAATTAAATGTGGAGGTTTGTTTGTGATCCTCATTTCAAAAGCATCTCATGCCAGGAGCACTCACATTTGCTGTGATATCCATGGATGGTGGACCTAGCTCAAAGATGTCTATGTAATTAGCCTCTGGCATTTCCAGGGAGATTAATGCTCTGCATCGCATGCTCTTCAGATGAAAAGTATAAAATAATGAATTTGTTAAGTGGTGACAAAACAGGTTTCGTATTTGACAGACGGTTTACTACTAACTTCAATTCCAGCGATATTATCCCAAGTTCTTTTTTACTGAGTCGTGTTCTCCCTTGAAGTTCAAGAACAGGCAGCATGGTAATTTGAAGGAGAAACAAGCCCCAGGCAAGGAGGTGAAGGAGACGATTCTGATCATGGTTCTGCATTTATCTAACTTAGGGGTTGGGAGCATATCAGCTTGACACATTAATTTATCCATTTTAATGGTGTTAGACAAGATGACCTTTAAGGCACCTTCAGACTTTCTGAGAATTTATGGATTGTAAGTAATGAAAACTGTGAAATTCAGTTTAACAGAAAAATAAGTGTTATAGTTTATCACTAAGAGCCCAAGTGGGATGGGCTGCCGACCCAAAGGTGGGGTTTGAACCCATCCAGTGGCCCCACATGATTTTTAAAAACTGGCAACTTGCTGTCAGAAAGATGATAGGTAAGAGAACGTTTAGGGCAGCTCTGCTTTGTAACACACGGGACAGCCAGGAGTGAAGGGCCAATTCCACTGAATGTATGATAGCATTCGATCAATCCTTATGACTATATATGACATGTGTTATACGTTATGTACGTATCCTACCCTCTCCTCAGAAGGAGGCCTGGTGGCTTGGGAATTGAACTCTGAGATGCTAATCAAAAGGAAGTTCCAGCCCACTAGTCACTTCAAGGGGAAATGATGTGGCAGTCTAAAACCTTGGAAACACATGGGGGCAGATACATACTGCGCAACAATTGAAATCAGCTTTAGGGTAAAGGGTTAGATTTGGAGTTTAACCTGTGTCAGGCAGTGCCTGTGCATACCGTTTATACTCTATACCAAACTGACTGCTAGAAATCAAATCAAAGGCTTTGTTTTCCTGACTTTCATGCAGCTAAGATACATGAAGATCAGGCTGATAAAACTTTTCATTTTGAGCATCAATATACTCATGATTTATTATGTCTTTGCAGTTTTAGTTCCTTGCAGCGTTTTGCCTGTTACACTGTTAAACTTGCTATGCAGCCACTTCCACAGCTGGACCACATGTATATCGTTTTGAAAAGACACAAGGGTCGGGGGACAATTGACGGCTATACTAAAGAAAGGACAGTTGCAACTTGTCTGGATGGTAAAGAAAGGTACAGGCATATCTTTAAACTGCTTCAGCAATCAGGATTATGAGTTAAATGACCTATTTCCCGTTGAGTTGAATCTGACTCATAACTAATCTTTAGGACAAAACAGAACTGCCTCGTAGGGGTTCTAAGGCTATAATCTTTTCTTTCATTTAATCATTTTACTGGGGGGCTCTTACAAATATTAGAACAATCCATCATTCAATCGTTTTTACATATGTTCCCATCAACATAAGGCTATAATCTTGACCAGAGCAGATTTTCCCCTGTCTCTCAATGACTGGGTGAGTTCCACCCACCCACCCACCCACACACCTTTTGGTTAGCAGCCTAATGCTCAACCACTACACCATCAGGACTCCTTGTGTTAACTCCTCCTGATTTCAATTCACTAGAAAAATATTTAAAACTCCACCAGATTGATTCCAAGGTAATCCGCCAGAAGGCTGTGAACTAGTATCTCATAAGCACTCCCTCCCTTTTCATTGTTTGCAGTGAAAGCAGCACTCTCCGGAGCAAGTCTGGGTCTTCAGTGCAGTGCTTCGTGACTGACATGTGTGCGTCCTTCATGAACTGACCACATGGACCAGGGGCCACTATAGACACTTAGAACTCGAACTGGCAATATTATTCAACATTTTTCTAATGGATTTCTTTCAAAAAACCATGTGAATGATACTTGACGGGGGTGAAACATCCTTGAATACCATGACATTACAGAAATAAAACCACGAAGGTGGAGAGATTATCCACCAGCAACCTCGTTGTGTTCCTGTTTATTTGCATGGTGTTAACTCAGGTGTCAGCTTTTCCATAGGTGCCCTCGGGAGGTCTGTAGTGCTTGGGGAGAACCATCAGCTGTAGCTTGTTGAAGGCATACTTTCTGCATTGGATGTTCTTCAGAACATTCTCTATGCGGCAGCCTTCTCTGGTGGAAAGGGAGAAAGCACAGCCTCATGAAACACAGAATAAAGAAATATGCTTTATTTGTTCAATGCAGAGTTGCAGCAACAGTCCAAGTAAAAATAACAAAGATTCAACTCTACATTTTTTTTTCCCCCACAAGTGATGATACATCTTACAAAATTAAATCCTAGGCCAGGCTCAATACCATTATTGCCCTCGGAAAGAGATGATTAATGTCTCTTTGCTAACAGATACTTAAGGTTTAATAAACTCTTTTAATATAGTTTGCTTCACAATACAGCTTTGCTTAAGTTTCATAAATATATCTGCCTTTTATAGCTTTTCCACAAATTAATTTCTCACGTTTCTTTAAAACACATTAAAATCTATATGCAGCCCTAAGGATGCAGGTTTTAGGAATAAGGCATTTAATTTATTAAGTCTGGCCCTATAGATTTTTAAAGGAAAGTTTCATCTCTATTTTACTTCATTATTTTAGCTGTGCAATGAAGAGAGAAAATGGCTTTCTGAACAGCCTAGTTCAGGTCTCAGCTTTATAAAGGGAGAGGGCTTGTACAGACAGTACAAAGTGACAGGTGCCAAACATGGTGCATCAAGACAGAAACAAGACCTTGTTAAAAAGAACAGAAAAGTACTTTGAGAACCAAATTAACCAAAACAATCATTGAAACAGGCTAATTTAATTACAAAACATAAATATGAATTCTCTCCATAAAGTTACTTGACAGAAAGGGTTAAATGCAGAAAGAAATGACTTAAGAAGAGGTTGAAACCCAGGCAGAAGGTCCTATCAGCTGATGGCAACAATGATATTAGCACAGTGGAAATTAAATATGCATCCTCCCACATCTCCAGGCCTGGACTCCAGGTCTTATTGTATTGTGCAAATTAAGTCTTAATTTCTTTAACAATAAATTTACTGGGAAGAGGAAAAGGAGGCTCAGAACTTCAAGCTTTCAGGATTCTGTTCTTTGTCTTATTCTAAAGACAATGATTTAAAAATTCTTCTTGAGCTAATTACCAGTGGGAAACACTTTTATTAATGAACAAAAGAGCAAATTAATTCACTGAATGCATAGTACTTTTTTGTTTTTAGGTTTTAGGAAAAACAAACAGAAACACAATTCAAACATTTTTTAAAATTTTTGTGAATCTGAAAACGTAGAAATATTACAGCATCATCCCCATAATTTAAAGTCTGTTGTTATTCATAGAAAAGAAAGAATACAACATAAAACTTATTGGTATTTGGCTAATAGTAAAGCAAGACTTAAAATAAGCCACACAACTAGCAGGTGTGAGCTGACAAGAAGCAAGGCGACAGGATAGAAGTGTCGAGAAGTTGGCTTGTTGTCTGTTAGACAGCCTGTTTCCGGGTCATCAGATTCGTTCAGTGCTCCCTGGGTGTGTTTGCTGTTAAACAAGGGGATTTTAGGGAGGAGAGAGGAAAGAAAAACAGGAGAGCATTCACACAATAAAGTAATGCAACCTTAAATAGTCCAAAAAACAAATAACCTTATGCAACATAGCTATTTCAGATAAAGATCTTTATGCTAACAAGCCCTAAATGCATCCGATACATTAATTCCTGACTGTACAACATTGACAAAGGGTATTCAGATAGAAGATTCCTTTTGCTTTTTGTGCAAGGGAGAAACACAGTGATGATCTTTGCATTAATTGAGACTGTGTATATATAAGGAAAACAACAACAATAACAAACAGCAGCTATAAAGGAGACCCCACAAATAAAAGTTAAATTTGGGTCAGCCCATAATAAAGCCTCTGAGAAACACATCTTTGGAAAGGAAATGAGAAACACAGAATGGAGTGAAGAGGATGTGTCTGGTGTCTTTAAACACAGATTCCACTGGTCTTTTACCTGTGTGAAGTATTTAAAGTACTATAGATTTGACATAAGGATACAGTATTTAAAATGAATGAAGCATCTGACATGTCATCTTTGCCAACCATAATATTAGTTTTAAAACAAACAAACAAACAAACAAACTTAGCATCCTTTTCTTCCTTTAGCTCCTAAGTTATCTCATGCTCCGCTAACTAACCAAAACCCAATCCTACTGTTGTTGAATAGATTCCAACTCAAAGCAGCCCCTTAGGAGAGCAAAGAACTTCCCTATAGGGTTTCCATGGCTGTTGTCTTTACAAAATCAGGCAGCTACATCATTCTTCTGTGGGGTTGCTGGTGGTCTTCAACTGCCCACTTTTTGGTTGATAGTCAAGTGCTTCACCACTGTATTACTAGGGCTCCTTTCATCTAATTTGACCTATAGGTTAAACTCAACTCTACAGAGGATTTTTGAGAGTGACTGTAAACCTTTACAGGAACAAGTAGCATCATCTTTCTCACAGGTAGTGGAGGGTGAGTTTCCACCACTGACGTTGCAGTAAAAAGTCTGATGCTTAACCCACAGTACTACTAAGGCTCCTTGGCTCTAACTTAGATGGGACCAAATCTATCTCCTATGAATTCTTAATCTGGAAAAAGATCCATAGTTGCTGAACAACAAATTAGTAAATATTTTACATTCTCAGATTGTGTCTTCTCTGTGTAAATAAAAAAGAAGGTAATTCTCATTCTGCTTCAGAGCAGTTCCAATTATGGAAAATTAGA
>NW_022106084.1:10098453-10131216 GCF_000313985.2 Echinops telfairi
CACCACCACCACCACCACCAGGTGTCGTGGGTTGAGTCCAACCTGCGGCCACTCCACATGTGCTAGAACCAAACTGTGCTCTAGAGCTCTCTGAATGACTGCTTTTCCAGAAATCACCAGGCTTTTCTTTCAAGGTTCTTCTCAAAACCAAATCAAACCCACAGCTATAGAGTCAGTGCCAACTCATAACGACCCTCCAGGACAGGGTAGCATTGCCTCTTTGGGTTTCCAAGACTGTTACTGTTTAGAGGAGTAGAAAGCCTTATCTTTTTTCTGTAGATCAGCTAGTGGTTTCAAACTGCTGACCTGTTAGGGAGCCCCCCAACATGTAACCCATATGCTGAGTAACCTCTGGATTAGCTCAGATTGCCAACCTTTTGGTGAGCAGCCAAAGGCTTAACGGCTTGGACCCTATTATCAGTGTTCCCAGTATTCTGGATAGCAACACTTAGTGGCCAAGGGGGGGCTTCATCCCTATCAACTACTCCACTTTTTGAGGAAGACAACAGAGTTTTCTTTGGGGTTATAAAACAAAGGGCCAAACAAAGGCAACTTCTAAATAACCTCCTTAATCAGAGAAGCCCTTGAAAATCTTCTGTCCAAATTATTTGGGTGACTATTGATGGCATCAATGACTATATTTGGACAAAAAGCAGTCTTAACTCTCTCAAACAGGGCACATAACAATCTGAGTTTGTTTAAAACACCAACTCAACCTTGCTGCAGTCTGACAATTCTTATTGCTGGCTAAGTCCCAAGGATCAAGTAATCCAGTGACAAAGTGATGTAGAAGCTGACCTGGGACACAAATGGTTATTGAGCCAAAAGGGATTAATTTTGGACCTGCATAAGTTCCATTTTCCCACTGCTCAAGTAACTTGATGTCAAGGGCTTGATACTTGTGAATCTAAGAGAAGTTCATTCAAATTACATTTCAATCAATATTATTTATTACTTTTGTTTTTACACTAACAAACTTCTTTCTTTTCAAAAGGGAATATTAAACCTATCAGTGTACTTATTTAAGGAATTTATAAAATTTACTGAAACCAGATATTATTTCTTCTATTGTCTTGTCAGAGTGATAGTAATCCCTATCGGGTTCACTTGAGAAAAACTGTTCATGTATTTGTTCAACCAATATCTTTTAGAGGGTGTGATAGTTACATAATTTCATGTCAACTTGAAGGTGTAGGGGTGGTATTCAACCTGTCGATCAGGTCGCAGACTGATGGGGCCTCCTTGAGGGTGTGGCCTTCTCATAGAGCGGGCCCAGGGCATGTTCCTCCCACCCCCACACTGCTTTCACCTGCTGTTGGCTGACTGATGGCAGCCAGATCCCTGAACCTGTGTCCACCACCATTCGATCCGCTAGATTTTACACCCACCTACCCGTGATATGTTTGCATTCTGCATCGTTGCTTATGCCTGCATGAGTCTGAAGAGGGTCATATGGAAAAGCATCAGGCTTACGGACTTGAGTTGAACTGGGCTGGGATGGTTTCCTGAGATATATAAAGCTTCTTGATATAAAGTTATTTCTTACACATGTATGAATGTCTCTGGATTTGTTTCTCTAGCCAACCCAGCCTGATGCCTAACGCAGAGGATCACCTGTAATATTTTCTAGTGGGTAAATTAAGTTTGTTTTCCTCTCCTATCTATCCTACCTACCTATCTTTTTATCTAACTATTATGAACGGATTACATATTTCAGTGAAAGTATTAGTTGTAATTTATTGCTTTATCAGTCTCTGCAACAATGGGCACAAACATACTAGGAACTGTGTGGATGGCACGGGACCAGGTAGTGTTCCTTTCTGTCGTGCCCGGGGTTGGAATGAGTTCGAATCAAAGACACAGTACCGAACAACAACAAAAACCGTCCAGAAAGGCTCTTATTCCTTCTAAGAATTGTCTCAGCAGATAGACTCTAGTTGAAGAGTAAGATCTTCAAACAGTCCATACTCCAACCATGAGGCATCAAATGTACCTGCGAGAGGCAAATCCTTAATATACTTGGAAATTAACTTAGAGGCTGACAGACTGAATGACCCAAGGCCCCCATGAGGGGTGAGAGTAGGGTGGGGGCCTGGTGATCCTCAACCTACTTGAGTAAGAGCATACATTTAAATGTAGAAACTCCTGCACAGGGAGTTTCTGATGGAAACTACTCTGATGGAAAGCAACCCTGTCTGAGCAGGGTGGAAATTCCACCCTGGGTTTCAGAGAATGGAACTTCTTTCAAGAACAGGAAGCCTGCGCGCCCTTGGTTGTTTCCATGTTGTTTGCAGCCCATCACATAACCCACGACCCCACGGGGTCCTGGAGGAAGATCATGGCCATGGTCGACTCTGCGAGCGGATCTGCTTGCACTCTTCACGTGGGGTCACTGTGAGTCAGAACTGACCTGAGCAGGTCACTTTATCCCAGATGGCTTTCTTGTTTTCTACAGCTGCCATAGCACATTTACAGTTTTATTTTCTAGTCTGCATCGTGTATGTATATGACTTCCAAATGAAGGTTACTAAGTTAAAAGGATTTCTTTTTTTTTAATTTCAAGGAACAGTTTGATAATTAATATGATTAAATTTAATTAAAGTGTCTCACACATAATCATCCTATTTCTCAGCTGGAATTCAAAGGCTGCCAGAGAACATAAAGCTTAAGGTCATGCTTGTGTGAAAGAACAGACACAGGTGGTCTGGGGACTGCCTCCTGACCTCCTGCTAACAGAGGCAGGCCTGGTGGGGTCCTCATTGCCCAAACGGATTCTTTCTTTTTTCTTCCCTAAGCACTCTGCAAGTGCAAACTGCAAAGGATGTGTTAAGTAATAATATTAGTAATTTCATCTCCAGGAGATTATGACAAATAACTAATTAGTGGCTGCCTTGCACGGTATGCTGACAATTCAGTGTCATTAGCTTTAGCCGTCACTGGCTGGTTGAGTGCCAGGGAAGCAAATGACAGTGTTGCCACCATGTAAAGCGTGACACAATCAGACATTTAAGGGCAGTTACTGAAGCTGCAGGATGGAGAAATGATCTTTTCTTCAAAGGCCTGTCAAAGCAATCACTTAAAATAGAAACAAGTATAAGAGAATGTCTCGCTTTTAAACACATCACTGCCTACATGAGAAGGCATTTCCTTAAATAAAACCCGACGTGCCTGGCTTGATGATATTTACTTATTCCCCCTCTTTCCTGTCAAGGATGCTTCTGTGTCCTGTATCACAAGTTGCCCACTGCAGATATCGTCCCAAATCACTTAGACTCCAGAAATAACTGTTAGAATCCCCCTATTTTCCTCTGCTGGGTAATTATTCATGACTAGTTTAGCTATTTGATATTGTATTCCTTTAACCACTATAGTCCTTCAAGTTCCCCTCAAAGCAAAATTACCAATTAAAACAGAATTGAAAATTCTTTACTTCTGACCAGCAAGCTGATTTCCTAAAATCCTCAAATGAGACCATTTCACATTTAATTACAGGCTCTAAGTTAAGAGCTGTGGACGTATACCATCTTGAAATTATGGGTCAAGGTTTTAAGAGACTATCTCCTAGAGTTTCATTTGACGCAATCTTCATCTGATGAAGCGATGTTGATAGAGTATTTTGTGTTGGGCCCTGGCTACTGAATTACTTGTGAGTTCAGCCTGGGAGGGCTATAAAAATATAAGGAAGGTCTGATATCAGTAAAGCAGCCCCAGGGTGGTGCAAAGGGTTAATGTATTCAGATTTTAACAGAAATGTTGCAGGTTCCAGTTCACCCAGAGGGAAGAAAGGTTTACTAATCCACTAATGAAAAATCAGCCAATGGAAATCATGGGGATCACAGTCCTCCTCCGACACACATGGAAGCGCCATGAGTTGGAGTCAACTTGATGATCACTGGTACACGTTGGTGTTACTAAGATTTTGAGGATTGATGTGAAATCCCAGTACTGTCCGTCTGCCAATAGAAAAGTGACTTAGGCACTTATGGGGAAAGAAATCAATATAAAAATCTGCATTTGCTCGATAACAATAAATAACAGGAAAAGGATCCTTAGATCGTTTTCCTGGATCACAGTTCACTTACATCATAACTTCATAAGATAAAAGGAGAAGGACTTTTGTTTCTTTAATTTATAGCAATGTTCTCAAAATTGCATGAGTCAAAATACTCAACATCGAGAAGTATCTAAATTTTAATAAATGTAAAACACAATACACTTAAACCAAAAAACGCAATACCATTGAGGTGATGCCAACTCATAGTGACCCTGCAGCAGAGTAGAACTGCCCCCATGGGGTTTTGAAACTGTGACTCTGTATGGGACTAAAGAGCCTCATCTTTCTCATGCAGGGAAGCTGGTGCTTTCGAACTACCGACCTTGTGGTTAGCAGTCCAACATGTAACCCATTAAGCCACCAAGGCCCCTTACAGTACATTTAGAGTGTATAACATAATACATTTAATATATATAACAATTCTATATTAAAATTATATTGTAATATGCTAATTATAAATTCCAAGAACTAACTTATAATGGGAACATCTAAAGTCTATTGCCAGAGTGTTGTAAAATCTCTGCAACTCTTTAAATTTGGGACTATTTTAATAAATAAATCAAGAGGGAGAAATTTCCATTGACCTAGAAATAACAAATATCAAATGACTTTGATAGCCACTGAATTTAAAATCCCATCTTCCTTCTACTTAGACTTTGGAACCTAACCAGACTCTCACCTCAATGATAAGAAAAACCCCTCCATGAAGAAATCACTTGGAAGATATAAGACAACTACTCTTAATGTCCAGATGACAGACAGCTTGAAGCCATCTGACTGGCATTGTGGAAGAAAGGCCTGGTGACCTGATTTCGTGAAGATCTTAGTCAAGAAAGCCCTGTGGACGTCAGTGCACTCTAACACCTGTGATCACCACGAGTCAGGACCAGCAAAGGGCTGGGTTGACCTCCATGTGGTTTCGGTTATTTCAGTATGCAGGTAGAAGTGTTTGAAGGGGAGAAGGCAATCTGCCTTGTCTTGTCATAGGATAGCTATTACCTTACTTATCCCTTGCAACTAATCAGATCGGTAGTGTTGCCTCCGTGGGCTCAGCTCACAAGGGGAGCTACAACACTTCCTCAAGCGGCAAGGAAGGGACTGCAACCCCGTTCTGTCTAAAGTTCGGCTCTTTTTAAGCACAGATTTCCGGCTGCAGCTCAGAATGAGGCTTTGTTTGTTCCCTCTTGCTGGCCGCAAGATTGGAATAGTGACCTCTTAACATTACTTCCATCTTCACCTTCCTATAATTCTTTGCATCTATTAGAATATCACTGCAGTACTCCAGAGAGGCAGACTTTTCTTTCTAATAGAATAGATGAGAGTTCAGTAAGAGAGTCGATCAGTGGGCAAAATCAAAGAACTCAAAGCCGGTGGACAATTTATTTGGTTTCTAAAATTGCTTTTGCTCATGGTAATAGTCTAACATGTTTTAGATGAAAGACCTACCCGTACCCCTCCAAACACCAAACAGAACTCCAAGAAACAACTCTGCTCTTGCTCTCTCAGTACCATTTCCACTCTTGCACACTGTGTTCAGTGAACTATTTTGGTTTTACAAAGGGCTGGACAATAGAAGTATCTTTGTTTAAAATAAGCAAAGCTTATTTTTCAGATGATACATTTTCAGATGATACAGAAATATTCTAAGGTGTTTCTGAGAAAGCCATGGTGCTTTCAATCATTTCATATGTCTGCAAAAGGTGAACAGTGTATAAGGAACACACACACACACACACACACACACACACACACACACTTCACTCCATGAGTCAAATCTGACTCCTGGTGACCCTATAGGACAGGGTAGAACTGCTCCTGTGGGTTTTCAAGACCATAACTCTTCATCTTTCCCCCAAGAAGTGGCTGGTGGTGTCGAACTGTGAACCTCATGTTTAGCAGCCTAGCACATAACCCACTATGCCACCAGGGCCCTTGGAGACCACAAAAGAATTGATGAATTTGAAGTTTGGTGTTGGTGAAGAATGTAGAAAGTACATAGGCTGGCAGAAGAGCAAACAAATCTGTCCAAGAGGAAATACAACCAGAATGTTCCTTAGGAACTAGGATGAAGAGACTTCACTTCATGTACTTTGGACATGTAATCAGGCCAGACCAATTCCTGGAAAAGGACACCATATTTGTTAAAGTAGAGCATCAGCAATAAAAGGGAAATCTTCCAGAGATGGATGGACACAGTGACTGTGACAATGGGCTCAAACATAACAATTGTGAGGATGGTGCAGGATAGGGCAGCATTTTGTGTGTATGTATATAGAATTGGACGTCTCCAGGGCACCTAACAACAATAACAGCATGTCATCATTTTTTCTGAAGAAACAAAACACATATATTCCAAAAAATAAAATGCAAGAATAGAAAAATAAGTGGTGCAATATATAATGAAAATATGTATCGTTTTATTTTTTAAAAATAAAGGGAGAGAAAAATATGAATTGAAAGTTCAGTTGTTCCCATAACATAATTGCCAGAGCAGATTCTAGTTGTGATTTTTGGCTTTCAGAAGAAAGAATACTTCAACCAGGTCCAGAAAAAAATACATATCATAAATAATGAAAGGAATGAGGTTTGTTTGGTCTGGATAAAGAAAGCTAGTACACAATGTGAATGCTACATTTCAGTATATGTTAAACATGGCTAAATAATTTTTCATACAAAACATTGTCATTTTCTTCTTCATATTCTCTGGCTGACATTTCAAACGTGTGCCTCACGGATGTTAGCAGTGATGAAAGCAACAGCTTGCTAAACGGAATAGATTTGCCTTTCATTGTAGGACAGTGAAAATGTTACAGTGCCTGTGGGAGGAGAGAGGAAACCCTGCAAGCAGGCAGGAGAGAGGGTAGGATTGAGAACAAGACTGGGAAAGGAAGAGATAAGGAGAAGTAGAGACAGAGAATGGGGAAGTGAAGGGCTGGGACAAGAGAGACTAAGCAGCCAGGGTGGACGCGAGGCAGAAGCTGATGCCAAAACAAAATGAAAGGCACTGCCATCAGGTCTAAGGCCAACTCTTAACGACCCTATAGGACAGGGCAAAATGCCCCCTGCTGTGGGAAACAGAAAGATTTCGCCCAAGTTGTCTCCCCCAAATATATGCCAAACCCAAGATGCTACTTGCAACACATGGTAAATGGCTGTACACTAGGTCTTTGAATGTAGGTCAGAGGTTCTTCTCCTTAAGGGTATCTGGAGCAACCAGACTGTACAGTCTGATTCACCCAAAGTAGGGCGTACACCCTTCTGATAGTGTTCCCTTGAAGGAGAGCCCGAAGGCAGGCCCAGGACCACTCAAAGATGACTAAGGTTGGGCTACTTTATAGAGTCTAGGGTCCGCCCCTCTTGCCACATATGTACCCCTCTTCCCTCCCTTTACCATTGCGTGTACTCCCCTAGGCCATCCCCCTCCTATTGCTTGTATTGCCTATGTTACAACCCCTTCTTATGACTTAGGGCATTATCTGTAACCAGGGGGCTTGTATGCCCCCAAAGATATATAACCTTTGGTTAGAAATAAAACCTCAGGAGAGCTCTCTCCTGTCCTCTCTTCTCCACCCCCACGTGTACCACCAAGAGGATCTGAGGTGAGCATGCTACCATGAAATGTGTCTGACTTCTTTATTTTATTCTTTCTCCCATTTCTCTATGAATTTATTATGATCGTCATATATCTTAACCGTATAATTGCGCCTATCGCACCTGTGATTAGTTGTGGGGGCTGGCTACCCCCACACCCTGTGTGTTTCAAAGACTGTAACCCTTTACAGGAATAGAAAGTCCCGTTTTTCTCCCTCAGAGAAAATGATGTTTGCAAACTGCTGACGTTATGGTTGGCGGCCCCATACGTGCCAGGCAGGAGAAACACCAGAATGGTGGCTTTGATATACATCGGGGAGAGATGACCTTTGCTCATTTTGGCCAAATATTTTGGTGTTTTCAATTCTCAGACTTTGGTTCAGAAAGGAAGAGTCCTGAGAGTACCACCGTGTGTAGGAACTGGGCTGACTGAGGGCTGACCAGAAGCAGAGAGGTCTCGCAATTGTTTTTGCAGTATCAGATCTGCGGCAAGAGGAAACCCCAAAAGAGAGACTGACCTTGCATTAGCCTAGATGAGTGGAAGCTTGAATTCAGAATTAAGGTTATTTAAATGAAACTTAAAAACAAGGAATGACAACAATACAAACGACTTACAAACCTTATTCTCCAAAAGAGAATTAGGTATGTAGGCTCTTGCTCTACAACCATAAATCATTTTCTAATTCCTGTGCAATGTAATTATGCTTTTCTAGGTCGATGAGCTCACACAAGATGACAATTTTAATGGCTTCACAGTAACAATCAGATAAAAGAAAAAAATTGATTATAAAAGAGTCTTAAAAACATCCTGTATATGCACATTTGTGGCTAAAGTACTTCGAAATGTAAACAACCATTTTTTCAGAAACTCTAGATTGAAAATCTCCTGGAGTTGAAGATAACTGCCTCCCTTTCCCCTGCCGGTTCCCCAGCTAAGGGGAAATTACCATGCAAGCCTTTGAAGGATGTGATTCTATTCTGGAAAACCCAGCAAGAGAACAATGCCATAAGTCTCTGTTATACTGGCAGAGCATCTAGCAGGACTGGTCGTCTGACCCCAGGGATTGCTTTTAAGTCATCCAATAAAAAATAAACGGGCATATATGCCAGAGAAGACAGTTTATGTTATTCTGAAAGTAGCCTGGGAGCTGTGGCAAGTATTAGTACCAAAGAACAAAAATCCGAGTGCTTACTATGAAAGAAAACCAGTTCTGTTAAGCAGCTAGCTTAGCGACAAAGGTGTGGGTTGTCCCTCCCATGCCTGCAAAGGACCATATAATGGGGTTCCAGGGGTGTGTGTGTGTGTGTGTGTGTGTGTGTGTGTGTGTGTGCTTGTGTGTGTGTGAAAGCAGACACACTATTAGACCCTCCCATGCCTGCAAAGGACCACATAATATTAGACACCTAAGTGAAAACCCTAGAACTGAGCATGCTCAGACACAAGCCCCCAAGGCCAGGTAAAACCAATGCCTTGGCCACCCCACTTTATTTATGTACATCACACAGGCAGGCCTGAACTAAGCTAATGCAATCAGCCAACACCTTCAACCACACTACCCTCAGCAGGAGGGCAGTCTAGAATAAAGGCAGGGAGCACCCCCTGGCATGCTCTCTTGCTCTCTTGACCTCTTGCTCCACGGGGATTCCCCATTTCCGCAGGTGTGGGTATTATTTTCCATGTGGTTTTTTCTGCCTAGTTATGGTACGCTTTCCAAGTGTGGCGAAAACCCTCTGAGACTATAAAACCTTAAACTTTCTTTCCCTCTGAGAAACTCACTCGGATTACAAACTGTGCTTCAGCGTGAATTCTTTCAGGTGTGAAGCCAAGAATCTAGGTTCAACCCACTCCAGGAACCTAACAGTCCTACTTCCTGCTATTTACCTCTTCCTCATCTCATCTTCTCTTCCAAATGGGAATATTACCATTTATCCCACAGGATCATTGTGAGAATTGTATACACACACACGGCACACTGTCAAAAGAAAGTTAAAAAGAATATTTTCTGTCTAATGCTCCCTGGTCTCAGTTCTTATACAGAGTGAATCTCTTCAACTGATATGCAGATAGCTTTGTTATTTGTATTTCTCTTTCAACTTGAAAGGCCCAGGATTTACACCAACACTTTTTAAATGAGTGTGTGTGCGCGCGTGTGTGTGTGTGTGTGTGTGTGTGTGTGTGTTTAATTTCCATCAGTACCATAGTTTTAATATCACCCTTATGGCTGGGTGGCTACAGTTTTCTCTGTTCTCCTCTCTTCTGGAATTTTTAGGGTTTCTAACCAACTTCCACCCCAGCTGAGGCCCAATGTTGATAATCAGGGTTCAAAAGACACAACCATGGGCTTATAGCCTCTCCTTCCAGAGAAGCCAGAGTGGTATGGTGCAGTAGATGTTTCTTACCACAGCCATTGAATCCATTCTGACTCAGGTTATGGATAGGTGTGGTCGATTCAATTCTGACTCATCGTGACCCGGCCGAAATGAAACAGAATGGAAGACTGCCGGTCCTGTGCCCTCCTCACAATTGTTGCTGTGTTGGAATCCATTGCTGCCTCTACCGTGTCAGGCCATCTCATCAAGCGTCTTCCTCTTCCCAAGACTGTAAATCGTTAGGAGCCCCACCTTTTCTCCAAGGAGTGGCTGATGGGTTTTAATCACTGATCTTACAGCCAACAGCCCCATACCTGACTCAGGATTGCTGAGGGTATCTGTCAGTAGAGTTAAGAAGAAACTGCGACAGTTAGACTGGAGCTATACAACACCTGCGAGAAGAGATCTGAAAGCTTCTCCATTACCGTGCAGGTGGGCATACCTAAACAAACTTACAGTCCACCTGAATGAACCCACCTGTCCAGGAGACTGGTAGTAGGCAGTGACTCATTTAAGCCCCTCACCCGTGAAACAATGTGCAATGAAGAGGTCTCATCTCTTCCCAGAGTGCTATGGAAGTGGTACTGCTCACAATGGAACTCTTCCAGTGGCAAGCTGCCTGATTCGTTTAAGGAATAAATGCTACTTTCAATGTGCTAATCTGTATTCAGGCTTGGATCACCTGGGTGGGATATTTATTGAGCAGTCAATATTATTCCATAGAATGTACTCGTTTTTTCTAATGGCCCCCTGGCAATCTAGAAACCATCAGAAAACAAATCTGTGTAAACACCAGGCGATTTGGAGCACTGTATTACAGTTATGGCATGGTTGGCAGGATGTGATGTTTTACAATCTACTTAGAAAAACAAAGCAAAACAAAAAACCAAGCCTGTAAAGCACAAATCAACTCAGACGTACAGGAGGCTGCCATGAGTTGGAGTTCACTGGATGGCATCTGGTTTGGTTTAGGGAGAAGAGTGGTAGACTTCTCATTGTTCAATTCTAGTTGGAATCAACTCAATGACCATGAGGTGCTTTTGAAGTGGGCATAGATAGAATTCAATTTAGAATTTTTTGCCTCTTGAACTATTAGAATATTCATCTTATGTAAGGAGTTAAAGTACTTTTTCTAAACTTTTCAATATTTTTCCATTTTTCTTTTCCAAAATTTCCCCTTTAATCCCTCTACCCAGTGAAAACAGCACAGGACCACAATTTGAGAAAAAGACACATTCATGAATCTTAGAGCCTAGCTGTTTGGTCCTTCTAAGTAATTATCTCAAAACAAAAACAAAAATCACACAACTATGCAGAAGCAGACGATAGCATTTAAGGTACAACAGGCAGGAATAACTTTCAAGTTATAATTCAGCATGATTTACATTTATCATCATTAATCTCTGCCATAGAAAAGTTTCTTAGAGAAAAGCTTAAGTACGAGGCAGTAAAAGCTGGAAAGAATTTTAAGAGCTTGAAATTAGGTAGGGTTAAACAAAAAAACAAACTCATTGCCATCGAGTTCATGAAGAACATGTAAGCAACTTGGAGGGCTTGGAAACAATGACCGCAACAACAATGAACACCAGCTGGGCCCTGTGTGGATGCGCACACTTCCAGTTTGCTTGGTGTAAATAGAAGAGTGCAGAATTCTTCAGGGAAGTATTAGAGAGATGGAAGCACTCTCTTTAAATGTGTATAAACCTAGATGGCAGATATGCTGAGAAACCATAGCTTCACACCATGCCACTTTTGTTTAATAAAGGTTTCTATTATGTTGAAGAAGTACTTTTTGATTACCCTCATGTTGAGAGTCAAGGTCTGGGAATAACAGGAAGAGAACAAAGTTACGAGAAAACAAAGAAGTTTCAGATTCTGTTGGAGAAATCCATTAAACTAAGTTTGAGGTCCAGGTGTCCTGATGGGGTAGTGGTTACAGGATGGGCTGCTCGCAGCCAGGTCACTGCTCACAATCACCTCTCCTGTGGAGAAGGATGAGGCTTTCTAATCCCATAAAAAGTTACATATTGGAAAACCCAGAATGGGCATTCTTCATTGTCCTAGAGGGTCACTTTGAGTTAGAATTGATTCAATGGCAGTGAGTTTGTTTAAAGTTTGTGGTAGAACTTAACAGATAAGGAAAGATTTCTCTAGACAGAGTAGACATCACAGATACATATCATAAATTTGAATGTGATCCACAAGACTCGACTGTGTTGATAGAGTTGTCCATGGAGAAAGTATATGATAAACATAGACAAAGTTTAAAGACAAAAATAAGGTGAATTCTAGATTTGTACAACGAAAGAGATGAATGACTCTATGGCAGTTACATAAGCTCCTGTTAACTTGCGAAGGGGTGGAATTTAGCCTGTCAATGAGGCCTCCATGCGGGCATGGCCTTCTCCTGAGGATTCTGGGAACTCCTGCATTCCTCCCTGGAGGCGGGACTCACTCTCTGCTTCATCTTCCTGCTGACAAGACACATGAAGCTATACTGACACAGTCATAGCCCTGGAATTGAAGGAGGTACTCAGAGACCCATGCTGGCACTGAGACGCTTCCACTGCCACTGGATCCACAAGACTTTCCACTCACTGCCTGTTATCTTCCTGCATCATTGCATGGCTGTGTGAGTCAAGAGGATTTTGTGAACTTGTATTGACACTAGGGTAATATCGGACTTAGGACTTGATCTGGACTGGGCTGGGATGTTTTCTTAATGTACAATTGCTCTTTGATATAAGGTTCTGTCTTACCATATGAGTGTCTCTGGATTTGTTTCTTTAGTCTACCCAGACTAACGCACTCTCAAATGCAGAAGGTAATGAAAAAAGAGAAACATTCATTATGGTGAAGTGGCCCATGTGTCAAACCTTTGAAGAGATGCAACATAAGTAAAGCCCATTAGACTTGATGACTGAGTTACTTATAGTTCATGACTTTTAGAATTTTAAATACAGAACTTAATTTAAACTGATGAATGATTGGTAAGAATAGGAGACAGCTTTCCTTGCTATTTAAACCACACAGCTGAGATACTGGATGTCGAAAGGAGGAAGATGGCTTACAACCTTCACAGTACATCAGGGCTGGTTAGATGGTTTTAGGACATTTGGGTGGGTTTGTTATGGGCACAGAGAAAAGAATACCTATAGAGCAAAACATTTTTGAATATGGCATAATTAGCTTTCTTTTTTTTAAAAAAAAGAGGGATTTGAGGGGTTGAAAATTAGCCATAAAATAGAGTCCATAGTTGATGAAGAAGTATTTGTTAAGTGGGAGGCCACTACCCTCTAAAGCATTCCCACATTCATATAAAGATGAAACTGAATTTTAGGTGTCTTGGGAATGTCCATAAATTCAAGATATATCTATATCTATCTATATATAATATCTATGTATATTTAATTCAAGAGATATTTAGAAGAGGAGAAAAGTATTATTGCTAATGCCAGATGGATCTTGACTGAATACAGATAATATCCGAAAGATGTTTACCAGTGCGTTACCGGCTACGTAAGACATCTGACTGTGTAGATCATGAGTATGGATATTACTGTGAAGAAGGCAGTTCAAAATCACCAGTTGCTCTGGGGGGAAGATGAGGCTTCCTATTTTGTTCTATAAACAGAGTCTGGGAAACCCACCAGGGCAGTTCCAGTCTGTCCTATGGGGTCATTATGCGTCAGAATTGACTCAGTGGTGGTGAGTTTGATTTGAGCTTTGAGCATGTGGAACCTGTGAATAACCAAGATGTAACTGTTCAAAAATAATAAGGGAATCTTATGTGGTTTAAAATCATGAAAGGTGCGTGTCATGGTTGGATTCTTTTAGCCATTTTTACTTCGTTTTTATCAGAAGCAAAACATCCAAGAAGCTGGACTATATGAAGAAAAAAATCATCTGGATTGGAAGGCGGCTCATTAACAAACAGTGATGCAGGTTGACACTGCCTCTCTTGCCGAAAGCAACGAGCACATGATGTCGCTGCTAACGAAGCGCGAAGATGACAGCCTTCAATATGGATTCCACCTCAACATACAGAGGGGAAGAGGGGGAAGCCTCACAGGTAGGCCAATAAACAACATCAAGGTCAATGGAGAAAGGTTTGAAGTTGTCAAATATTCCAATGTCCTGTGACCCATAATCAATGCTCACAAAAACAGGAGTCAAGAAATCAAACAACTTATTACACTTGGAAATCTGCTGCACAAGACCCCCTTAAAATGTTACAGATGTTATTTTGAGGATTAAGGTGAGCCTGGCTCCAGCAACAATGTTCCCCATAGCCCCATATTTATGTGAAATCTGGATAATGAATGAAAAAGACCAGAGAAGAAGTAATTCATTTAAATGATGGTGTCTGTGAAGAATATTGTGTATAACTAGACTGCCAGAAGAGTAAACACAACTGTCTTAGAGAAAGTTCACCCAGAATGCGCAGGAATAAGGATGGTGAGGCATCATCTCACATACTTTGGACATGTTCTCAGGAGGGACCAGCCCCTGGAGAATGATCTCATGCTTGGTCAATTAGAGGGCAAACAGAAAACTTTCAGTGGGATAGGATGGAGTGGTCGCTGCAACAATGGGCTCAAACACAGACACGATAGTGAAGATGGTACAGGACCTCGCTTGTTAATCACAGGATCTCTAGGAGCAACAAGCAACTCAGTGGCACACCAGCCAACAGCAGAAGGGGCGAGGGAAAGAATGCAGGGAAGGAAGCTCATTAAAAACTTCACCCACATCTTTCCATTTGTGATGCCATAAGGAAATTTTTTTTAGTATATTCTCAATGGTTCATTGAGAAAATTAAGGTTGAAGGCAAATTGAAATTCCTAGCAACTATTAATGTCAAAATAAATAAGAACCATGGTGCTGGCGATAATTTGTTTCAGGTAGCTTTTGTGCATAGACTTTTGAAAGCAGTGTTGGATAGGTCCCAAGAGTTTACAAAGTATGATCACATACAAATTTTAACACCGTGTATATATTTTTTTCTGGACGGACTCCTTTGTCAGATGGTTATTTGCTTTGAAGCCTTCCAACGATCACATAAACATAAGTACTACTAATTAGAGGCACTTTATCAACACAAATGACTGTCAAGATTATTGTGCTAGAAGACCTTGTTTACATTCTCTTTTAATTTCTAAGAATGGCTAAGGACCTTTAATTATCTGGCACTAGATTTTGTGACTTACACACTGCTGCTTCAAAGATGTCCTTCTGTTTTCTATCACCAGACTGGTACTTCCTCTTGCTTTCCCATTGATCAGCATTTATCTTCCTTTTTTAAATCGACTCTGTTCCTCCATAAGTTACTGTTGGTTGACCATGGATCTTGCTTAATCTCTTTCCTTTTTTGGAACTATCCTTCTCAGCCCCTCTAAGGCTATAGACTACAATTCCACAATAATGACATTTCCTAATATATCTGTAATTAAGTAAGTTGGGGAAATGCTGAGTTAAAAACAAGCAAGCAGGATATCTAGTTCACTTTCTTTTTCATGACACAGTTATTTAGTACCTAGTTTATGATTAAATTGTGCTACATACAACCTGTACAAAGATCGAGAGACAAACGTTCAAACAGAAATAGGGGCTACTGTATGGCTTACGACTAGGAAAGGTGTATGTCAGAGTTCTAACCTTTCATCATACTAATTCAATCTGTGTATTAAGAAAATAATCAGAGTCTAGATCAGTGGTTCTCAACCTTCCTAATGCCATGCCCCATTTAATACAGTTCCTCGTGTTGTGGTGACCCCCAGCCATAACATTATGTTCGTTGCTACTTCATAACTGTAATTTTGCTATTGTTATTAATCAGGCAACCCCTGAGAAAGGGTCGTTAAATCCCCAAAGGGGTCATGACCCACAAGTTGAGAACCGCTGGTCTAGCTTATGTGACAAAAACCATTGTGGTAGTTAGGGATTGTGTCCCCTAGACATACCTGGCCGGGGATGGAGTTATACCTGTCTATAAAGTTGCAGCCTGATGAGCCGTCCTTGATGTCATAAGCCGTATCTATAAGAAGAAGGTGAACGGAGGTGGTCTCTCTCCTCACTGGGACTTCACGTGGCTCCATGTCTGCCTCCAGGGGTGACCCTGTGTAGGCTGCCTGATCCTGACTGCTGCTGGCCTCCAACCATGTTCCCACTAACCTTTGATCTCTGTGGCTCTGCATTCATCAGTCTGTGACCTCCCAGCTTCTGGATTCACCTTTCAGTATCAGTTGCATCAGTTGGGAGAGGACCCCAGCTAGCACTGGACCTATGGACTTGCATTGCACTGGGCTGTGGTGCTTTCCTGATGCAAACTTGCTTCTTGATATAAAATACTGTCTTGTCCACACATGAGTGTCACAGGACTTGTTTCTCTACACAACCTGACCTCAGACACACAACATGAGGACCTGTGATATGCAAATGGTACTCCCTTGTTTCTTCAGAGTAAATTGGACTGGAAGTAGTTACTGATTATGATTGAAGACTACAGTCCTCCATATGAATTAAACCTCAAGGTGAAAATTTCTCTTAATTCCAGTATTCCAAGAACTTTTTGAAGCCCCTTTTCTATATAAATATATATATATATACATATCTATGTATACATATCAATGTGTCTTTATATATATAAAAATACATTTAAATATGTTGTGTGACATCAAGTCAATTCCAAATTATAGAAACCATATGTGACAGGGCAATATACAATTGCCTGGTAGGGTGACTTAGACTACAATCTCTAGAGAAGAGGTCACCAAAGTTTTATCTTTTTTAATGAAGAACGGCTGGGTGTATTTGAACCACAAACCTTTATTTAGGTTAGCAGCTGTGTGCTTAACTTTGCCACCACCAACTCTCTCTCTATGTATTTATATATTATATAAAACATTTCATATATAATTATGTATGTAGATAAATTGATTTTTACCTTATTTTATTCCATTTTTAACTGTACCAAATCTGATCATCTAACACAGCCATAATTTTGACACTTGCAACCATTCACTGCCATAATTCTTGGAATGTCTATGCTGTTTGCCAAACAGATGGCTATCAGGGATGGCACCAAGTATCATGCAGAGCCCATAGTGGTAAAACCATGGTGATTGCTTTGAGCCAACTTTTTGATGAAAATAAAGCGTTTCAAAGTTCCATTCTAATAGATCCGAGAGAGCTCTAAGGGCACCTCAGCTTCGTTTTTCCACCCACTTGGTTTGTGATTTGTTGCACCTCAGTCAGAAATCTCAATCTGTATCGACAATTCTGTTCAATTGAGCAAGACACAAAGACACAGAACTGAAGAAATACAACAGACACTTTCTCCCATTTCTCTCTTTTGTCTAGACTCCCTCTATTTTACTTAAAGCATTTCTTCAAACTCAGATTGTTGCAGCGACAAGGGACTCTTCGGGATCAACTGGTCCAACGCTCCCTTTTTCAGGTGAGAAAGCTGAGGCCCCCAGAGGAGGAGGAGAAGCTCATTAGTGGTCCATGGGGTACAGAGTTGGGATTTTGCACTGATATTAGATTAATCCATACTCTTCAGCTCCTGCACACTGAAGCCGGGTGTCTCCCCTCATGTCTCACCCCTCACAGAGAGGAGAGCGTTCGGCTCAGTCCTCAGGTTTTATACATGCCCAGCACATTCCTGTGGGAATGTGGGCTGGAGAAGGGGCAGCTGGCAGCCACACCTGGCTGACACCTGGCTATCCCTCTCATACACATGGGTCATTATCAGTGGAATTTAACTAGACAGCAACCGGTTCATGTCACAAATTCTTATTACTGCATACCAGTAAGCTCCGTTTACCTTTATATCATTACTACAAAGTAGGCATTCTGGTCTATTTTGTAAAGGATGAAACTCAGAAGAGAGAGTACATGATGTCCCAAGCTTATGCAGGTATTAAGAAATAGAGATAGGGTTTGAATCTAGTTCCTTCAGACCCATACACCTGTGTTCTTAACAACTGGCTTATAACTGCATCTCTACTTTGTGCTTCATGCAAGAAACTATACCAACTACAGCACCTGCCCACAAGGTCTTGGAGTCTGTCTGTTCTTATTGTCTGCTGCTGTGGAGTCCCTTTATACCCATGCTGCCCCATGGTGTGTAGAATGAAACTAGTCACCAGGGCTATCAGGGCTGTATACTGTCAGAAGCAGGTTATTGGGCTTGTCTTCCTAGGTGCCAACTATTTGGCCAGTAATCTAGTGCTTAAAGTCATTTGTGCCACCTAGGGTCTGTGAAATCTCCCTGAGACAACATGTACCCAGCAAACCAGAGAAAATGTGGCGGGGTACCAGGATCAGTGGGATGGTGACTATCAGCATTCTCCCCGCACCCCTAGTTCCACGACCCACCAGCATGGTGAAATATCCCATGACAAACTTTCCCTTAAGAGTCCAGTCATGGTCCCAGGACCCATGGAATGCTCTATGAACTCACCCAAAGCATTCCCTTTTTGCCATACCCTCCAGCAGGCTTCCCATTCCCCAATAGATCAGGATCAGTGGGATAGCCACACTAGCCTCCTCCCCTCCCCCTAGTTCTGTAACCTGCCAGCAGGGTGAAATATCCCAAGATAGGCTAAGGCCCCACACTTGCACAGATCTCTGGAAGTCCTGGATGCTAGAGCATACTTGGCCTGCTGAATAGAGCTTTATAACTGCTAACCTTTACTGGAGGACCCCCCTCCCCCCACACACTCCAACACACACACACAGTGCCTTGTAAGGGCACAACTCCAGATAGATACACAGAGTTATCTCAAAAGGGATCCGGCCCCAGTAAGACAGGAACATTATCTTGATCTCACAGATGGTTATAAGAGGTTATTGGGTTTGTTCCTAGTTTCTTTAGAGAAAGAAACCCACACAGAGGATACAAAACCCACCTGCCAGAGGATACAAAACACACCATTCCCTGGTTTCACAGCAGCTTCCCTCTCCCTCCCCCATCTAGGCAACGGGAAGACACTGGGACCCACTGTCCTTACCAGGATCGCATCCTGAGTGGAAGAGTCTCCTCCTCCTCTACATGGGACCACCACTACAATAATCTGTTTCCACCCTGGGTCCACACTCAAGGTGCAGATAATACTGAGTCATGCATAAATCCTCAATAAAAGGGCCTTCTGTTATAAACACAATAACAGAAGAGCTGCATTCTCCCTAAATAATATAAAAGTCAGTAAGTGTCTCTGGTCGACCTAATATACTCCTTATCAGCTCCAACCACTAGTTCCTCAAGACATGGCTTCCTCCAACTCAGTAGCATGGCCCTCTTCTCCAACCTATCAGAAATTAAGATACTTACTGGGAGACTTCCTATGATTAATACCATCACTTACAACCTACTCCTGAGCACCTATATCCTTTTCTTCCCACCCACCCAACTAAAACTTCCTGCTCATCTACACATAATATGATTTCCAGAATCGATCTAACCCTCTTATATCCTAAAGAGCCAACACTCCACCCCCTACACAACTAAGAAGCCTAAACATTAACTACCACTCAGCCAGTATGCAGCACAAACAATAGCCACCAGCAGTTACCACAGAAAATCAAATACCAACAACTGAAGATTACCCAACCCAATGGAATACACAAAAGAAGAAGCCCCCCAATTGCCAGATAGAGAATACAAGAAAATGTTGCCTAGGGCCATACAAGAGATTAGGAGATCAATCCTGTAAATATGAAAACAATGGAGATACTAGAAACCTCATACCCAAAGGAAATTCAGAAGTTAAGGTATGATGTAGAAGAAATGAAAACAAGGCAAAGGACCTGACCAGTAGAATGGAAGGAATGGAAAATCGAATCAGCATACTCAAAGACAACAAAGCGGAATTCAGAAAATGAGAGAAACAATCAAAGAAAAATCAAAAGAATCTGAAGAAAGCCTGAGGATGATGTAGGAAACCATGAAACAGAATAATATTCAAATTATTAGGGTGCCTGAGCAAGGAGAAACAAGTAAGACAGCAGTTAAAAAGTAAGGGAATTCTTGGGAGAAAATTTCTCCAGTATCACAAAGGAAGACATGACAACCATTCAGGAAGCAGAGAGGAATCCCCTGCCACAAACAAACAAACAAACAAACAAACAAACAAAACCCATATCAAGACATATATGTGGTAGTTATGTAAGCTGGTGTCAAAATTGAGAATATTCAGAGTGAAGGGGTGGAGTCTAGCCTGTCAATCAGGTCTCAGCTTCATGTCCTCATTTTGGAGGCGCAAAGGAGATAAATAGCTCACTGGAGGCCAGACCCACTTGCACTCTACTTTGTCTTACATGAAGCAACACTGATGAAACCAAAGTCCTGGAGTTGGAGGAGCCACATGGAGACCCATGCCAGTGCTGAGATACTTCCGCTTCCACTGGATCCACAAGACTTTCCACTCACTGGCCTGTGATCTTCCAGCATTACTACAAGAAACCAAAGAGATCTCCACAAATTGAAGAATACCCCGTATTTGTGGATTAGAAGACAAAATATTGTGAAAATGTCAATTCTACCTAATGCAATCAACAAATTTAATATAATCCTGATTCAAATTCCAATATCATGTCTTATAGAAATGGAAAAACTAACTAGTAATATCATATGGAGATGGAAGAAGCACAGGATATCCACAGAACTCCTCAAAAAGAACATAGTAGATGGTCTTCTACTATATAGCCACAGTTGTCAAAATAGTTTGGTACTAGTATAATGATATATACACAGACCAATAGATCTAGGCAGAAAACACAGAACTAAAACATGTGCATACAGATATCTGATTTTTTGGCAAGGACCCCCAAATCATTAAATGGGAAACAGTTGCCTCTTCTGGAATGTTGCTGGAAAAACTGGATCTCCACATGTAGAAGAATGAAACAAGACCCATATCTCACCCAATGCACAAAAAGAAGCTAAAGATGTCTCAAAGACGTAAATGTAAGGATTTATTAAAAGAGTAAACTGAGAGACCACAGACTGGGAAAAGATATTTAGTAATGACATATTAGAGAAGGGACTAATTACTAAAATCTACAGTATTTTATAAGCATACAAGAAGAAAAATAAAAACTAATAACCCTCTGAGAAGATGGGCAAAGGACCTGAACAGATGATTCACAAAAGATGACATTTGAACTGCTAATAAACACACGAGGAAACGAACCTACTCACCAGCCATCTGGGAAATACAAGTCAAAACAACCATGAGATACCACCCAACACCCAGAATGTAGCCCAATTAAAATCAACAACAACAACCAAAAAACTGAGACCAGCAAGTGTTGGAGATGGTATGGTGAGATTGGAACCCTTTTCCACTGCTGGTTGACTTAAAAATACACACAGCCACGGTGGGAGGTGAGATGGCAATACCCGAACCAGATGGCAATTGAAATACCATATGACTCAGCAATACCATTGCTGGGCATACACCTAATAGACCCAAGAATCTGATCAGCAACAGATGTGTGCTCCCCATGTTCACTGCAGCACAGTTCACAATAGTAACAAACTGGAAACAGCCTAAATTCCCATCAGTAGAAGCTTGGATAAAGAAACTCTGGTAGATATATACACACAACGGAATACAATGCATCCCTTAAAAACAGAGATGAGTCCATTAAACACCTCAAGAAGTGGAAAGATGTGGAAGACATTATGCTGAGTGAACTTAATCAGGTACAAAAGAACAAATACTGTACGAGTCCACTGCTGTAGGAACAAGCAGCAAAACGGGCACAAGCTCAGGCTTGTAGGGCCTCCAGTCTATTGGCTAGGAGGGGCAGAAAGCCTGGTAGAGAGACTGACTGGTGCCAATGAACATACACTCTAGGTAAGTGTTTTGAAGGTCACTTGCCTGGAGACTTGCCTCACATCAGTTGGGATCAAATGGTCAAGAGAGAGGTAGGGGAGGTTGTCTCCTGAGTAGCTGACATGTAAATCTTTGATGAGGTCCTCTCAGACAGGTAGACAACCCTGAGAGGGAGGAGGGACACTGATGGGTCAAAGCAACGCAGGAGAGGCGAAAGTAGCAAACATGTCTGGGGGAACCCAAAGGCATGTCGGTTGGTAGGAAAAGTGGGAGGACCGACCTCCAGCTGGAGGGAAGAGTGACTAAAAATGCTTTGGGTACCCTCGAGGTGGGGTGTTTCTTTGGTGGCATGCACTGAATGGGCCACATGGACCCCGGCTTCTGCAGGCAGCCTGTGGCCCAGCACGGGGGCTGTGGAACACCGGGCCACTGAATCCCAGTTCTTCAAGGCTCACAGCAGGCTCCAGAGGCTGCATCAGTGAGGTCCCATGCAGGAACTCCACTGGGCTCACTGGACTCTACCTCAGACACACTTGTCACTTGAGGATTTAAGAGAAAATACAGTGTCTGAGGAAGCAGAAGACAGCTGTACCAAGATTGGTGCACCTTTGGTAGGCGGACAAAGAATGTCTTGCTATATCAATGCCCTATAAGCTGTATTAAGATGTGTATTACTCCAGCAAACCGGTGACAGTCCTTCTGTTTTACTTTGTTTGTTTGTTCTTATTAGGCTTATCTCAGAGGTTCTATGTCTTGAACTTGTAATATATGTTTTTCTGTTTGTCAGTAGATGCAACCCAGGATTGATGAGCCAATAGGAATAGCAAGTAGAACAAGGGTCCCAGGAGGAGGTGTGGAGGTGGAAGTGGGGGTTAAATGTCAAGGAGTCCAGGAAGAAAAAGTATGTTTTCAAAGTGATTATGGAAGCAGTTGTACAATTCTGCATGACTGATTGATCTATGGAATGATATGATGTATGTATTAACTCCCAAGTAATAATAAATTAAAAGAATATTTCAAAAACGAAATATAGATCCAGGAAAGGGGTTTGGGCTTACACTAAATCCTAGGTCCAATTTAAGAACAATTAGTTCTTACATCATGGCCCTGCTCTTTACTCACCCTCAGGAAGGTAGCACAGAAGATACGGGTGCTATAGCAAAATGTGGTGAAGAAATTAGATGGTGCATGGCTATCAGATAAAATAGCATCTGGGATCTTAAAGGCTTGTCTACAAACAAGAATCCATCTAAGTGAGATGTCAGCTAAGGCCACATGAAGAAGCACACCATCATCAGTCACCGAAGGATTGTAAATCATATCATCTGAAGTAGAAAGAGGGATTAGTATCGGAGCCTCAGTTGTGAGAATCTGCTTTTCAGAAGGCTGTGGATGACAGTGGGAGCCCAACATACATCTGTAGGAACTGCATAGGAAGTAAGCCTAAGGTAAACTTCCTCTAACTACAATTGAAGGATGGGAAGAGAGTGGTTACTAAATGAAGTGCATTGGAGAGATGAGTATAGAAGATCAAAGAGATAAAGCTGGCTTGAACAATTAAAATTTTGTCAGTTGACCCCCGCCTCTGATGCATGCTGGACCTGATCTGGTTTCCAACATTTCCTGTATGTTGGGTTTGTATTGTTTGGATTGGTGTTTCTTTGTTCGTATTAGGGTGTATCTTAGAGGATTGATGCCATTGGAGGTCGCCTTCCTGAATTTGTGTTCTATGTTTTTCTGTGTTTCGGTATATGAAGCCCAGGAAAGATGAACCCATTGGGACAGCAAGTAGAATAAGGGGCTCGGGTGGGGGTTCGGTAAAGGGGAGATGATGCTAAGGAGTTCAGGAAGAAAGAGAATATTTGGAAACTGATTGCATTAGTAATTATACAATTCTGCTTGATGCGATTGGACTATGGAATGAGATATGTATTAATTCTCTATTAATAAAAAAATCCTGTGAATGTGCTCCATGTGTGTAACATGTGGGCACATGGGTACTTAAGGAAAAGAGGCAAGGCAGGCCCAGTCTGGTGAAGGGACAAGGCTACCAACTGAGGTGAGGCCATAGAGAGCCAGGCAAGGAAATGCCACTGTAAAAATATAGGATTTTACATCATCTATTTGAGACTTATCTTTAGTGAGTTTGAAAATATTGCAAAGGCATGTTGCAAGGGAAAGATTAGAGAGCAATGCCAGTGAGGTGACTGCTAACCTAATCAAGTGTGAGGCAAATAAGATGCGAGTAGAGTAGCAGAATTCGTCCCAGTCCACAAGCACAGTGAGGGCAAGGAATGGCAACATTTCAGGCAAGTGACAAGCAATAGAGACGTGTATCATGGCTTACGTTTACAATGTGCTCACTTGTGGATGCTGTCATACTGCGCAGTGTGAGACCAGGAGAGCTTGGCTTTTTCTTCATATGAATCATATCACTAGATACCATCGTAAACAGAAAAACCACACTGCGTAGAGTAGCAATTTAATTTCAGTAAAACAGTATCATGACATAGTAAGTCAGTGTTGCTAACTCACATTTTATAAGTTTGTAGTTTGTTTTACATACATATGCATTTGTTCTGGCTTGATAGTTGTATAAAGTCTAAATACAAGGTAGTTTATACTGGGTTAATGTTAATGACATAATTAACAATATATGAGCTATAAGTGAATATTAAGGTCTGTCACACTTATTTTTTCTTAAACATGTCAGCAATGACTCAAGTATCAGAAATAATGATTTAATAAAATATTGATTTTAATTAATTAACTTATTTATTAATCACTGATATTGACAAGGAGATAGTTAACAGTGATCTGCAACTAAGTCCTTTAAGTGGATTGGAAGTGGGCAAGGGCAACGGGGATTAATAAGTAACAGTAGCAGTACCAAGAAAAGTTAAATATACTTTTTAAGTTCTGATGGAAGAATATAAAATGAAGAAGTACTCATCCTTATAAAACTACTGGTACTCAGGATTTGGTCCAAGAGTTGCACGTGAATAAAATATGAGCTTTGTGGTTGTGTGGTCAACATGAAATAAATTTCTTTCCAGAAAAGTAACTATGCCAGTAGACCAGGATTCATTTTGTGGTCTAGGTAATTAATGGCATTTCGCAAGGTGTCATGCAATCTTGCCCTACAACGAAAGACTCCAAACCACACATCAATTAAGGGAGGTCTTTTCGTAACAGCCCTGGGAAGAGCCAGGGCGCCAAGGAGCTGATTTTACCACTTGCAGTCACAGGAGGGCTTCCTGTTGGTGAGTTCCACAACCACCTAACTAAAATACTTTTTTTCACTTAAAACAAATAAAGGAAATGATTCTTGAAAACCAGTTGCCAAAACCTGAAAAACTCTAGAAGGACTTAACTTTATACAAATAAAATTCCGAATTTAACCTAAGACATTCTTATATAGAAATTTGAGGCTACTAAAATCCATTTGTAGAGTACCCATTTGTTAACCTCCACGGAACGCCAAATCCACTGACGAATGATTTGAATAGCTTTGCCCTCAAACAGAGTGGATTAGAAAGTGAATTAATGATGATATAGATAAAAATTTAACATTTTATCTTTGTTTTCCCTGTTGAGCCATTTTTAATTTGTTCCAGTTTTGATTATTCTTGCTTTCTTTAAGGGTTTTCTGTGTTTTGTTTAGTTATAGTTGGGGTGTTTTTTTAGCTTTAATTAACATATCATTCAATTTAATAGTTCAGTCACATTACAAAGGGTTGGGGCAATTTCTTTCTTCTTGTACCCATTGATGTTGACTTCCCATTTCCTCCCTCCCATGCCTTCCTTGCCCCCAGTCTTGCTTCCCTATAAAGAAAAACATAAAACCCAGGCAAAAAGCAAGAAAGCACCCAGCACTAATGCCCATACAAACCAGAAATCCCTCAATCTAATAAAGTAGAGGAGGGTTATTTTTTGCACGATTAATCGATAGAAAGTAATTGGATTAATAATTTCTTAAGGTTAAGGCTGGGAAGGGTAGTTGGGGCATAGGAAGCTAATAATAATGAGTATAAAACTGAAGACAATGTTCTAAAATATATTGTATAATTTTTTAATATATTAAGATCATTGAATTGTATGGTATGTGAATTATGTATCAATAAAACTTAAAATTTATTGAGGGTAAGCATTTTTAGGATTCGTAGTCTTTTGTTTTAAAGATTGTATCCTAATGAATTCCTCTCTAGTATAAGAAATAATAGCTCCTTCTTATATGACCTGAAAATATTTGCCATTGGAAAAAGATTAATGAAGGAGTAATAGTTGATTAAAATTAAAATGCAGATCATTACCTTGTAAACCACAACACCAAAACTTATTGTTTTTGAGTGAATTTTGACTCAGTGACCTAATAGGGGGTAGAAGTGCCAAATAAGGCTTCCAAAGCGGTAATCTTTAAGGATATTGCCACATCTTCATCTTGTGGCGTGACTGGTGAGCTTGAACTGTTGACTTTTCAGTTAGCAGTCCACTGCTTACCCCATTGTGCCACCAACGCTCCTTTTATTATCCTATGAAACACAAATTCCATAAAGTTGCAGGATGCTTTACTATACTTAGTAGATAATACTATACAGAGAATGTAGCATTCTATATAAGGCCTGGGATTTATATAATTGACATTCAGACAAGCCTAGGTTAGAATTAGGACCCTGTGACTTGTTTCCTGTGCTCTTTGGATCAGCTACAGCACTTCACTAAACTGATACTGTTCATCTTTAAAATGGGTGTGATAATAGTGTCTTTATACATAGGCTAATGTGAGAGTTAAATACACACACCTACACACACCTTCACACACACACAAATGCACACTTGTAGTGGGCTCAGCATGCCTGTCATATATTAATTAATCAATAAATGGGTGTTTAAAATTTGAATACTGTTATGAATATTGATATGTATTCAATGGATAATACTAAAATTACCTAAAAGATATATTTTTAAATGGTTTATGAATTTTAAATAATACAACATAAATTAGAATTCTCTATAAAAGTTACAGTTCACAGTAATAATGTCAAGAAAAGACTAACCATTATTTCTAATATCCAATGCTTATCACATTAAATCCTATCTCTGTGCATTATTCTTAATGTTTACAAATCAAAATTTGATGAGTGCTGAACAGTTTGACCTTTTTTAGAAATAAAAATGAATTATTTTCAAAATATTGCTTTTATTACAAATTCTTTCTCTGTTTTTATTTCATGTGTGATTGAATCATGTATGAACAAAAGAATGAGTCATTGGGTTTTATAATTTAACTCAGTCTAACTGAAATAACTACTTATTCTAATAATATCTTACTACAATACTTTTAATAAAAAATAATTAATATCTATTGGGGTTTTTGTTCAAATATTTATACCTTGAATAATTATTAGTATTCAATCTTTTATAATTGAGTTGATGATAATTAGGAAAGTTACATGCATAATAAATTACTAATATGCATAATGATTTCTAAAGAGAAATTATGTTGTTTTTTTATTAAACCAGTTCCTTAGTTATTCCCTCAGAATTACTTATTTAAAATTCATTTCTCCAGAAACTGCTACCTGATTACTTAAGTATAATCAATGTTCTTCTATCTTCATAAATATTAGCTAGAACAATTGCATATAATATTAAATTAAAACCGTTTACTTATTTACTTCTACTCTGCATAAATGGACAAATATTTATAAAATAACACTAATCACCTGAAAAGTTCTATGATCAAAGAATACACTGCATACTTCCATTAAGTATCCTTTTAAACACAATGACTTTATTTCATATATTATAGACAGAATTTATAGTGTTTATTACAGAATTAAGATCATAATTACAGTGTCCTTAGAATTGGTTCCAGTTGTATTCTCCCAATCACAGGGGTACAACAAATAGTACGTGTGCTGTGCTGGGTTCATAAACTGAAACAAATTTCTCCATGATGGAGTTTCCCTAAGATTTTTTTACATGCATATCTTATTCTTTTTCTCAGCAGTTTTATTGGCCTATAAGTCATATAAAATTCAATCACTCGATCACATCAAGAAGAGTTGTACAACCATTAACCACCTAAGAATTTAATATGTAAGTCGGTCAGGGCTTTCAGAAGCTGGTGGCATACAATTGCTTTGATCTGGGTGATCATTTGCAGGATTTCACTGTATATTTGTTAAAATATACTTTTATTTTAAAATTCATTTTACTCTTAATATTAATATATATGTATATATATAGACTAATATGAATTGTGATTGTCTGAAGAATTGTAGACCTTAGAAACTTCTTAGAATACTTATTAGTAAATATTTAGTGTCAGAGGAATATAAACTTGGAACTATTGTCCTAGAAAAGTTCAGAAAAAGTTTAATGTCACAGGAAAATTTGAGACACAACCCATTTCTAAATTATTGTTCACATAGCAGGTCATGATGGTTCATAAAGGTTAAAAATCAAAGCAATTGCCTTCATTCAGCCCCAGTTTTTGTTTTTCTAACATATATATATAGATATTTAGATTAGACATAATTTTTAATATTTAACCAAAGTCTCAAGTCTCTTTCCATTTGTTGCAAGGAAAAGAATCTTTGGATTGCTTAAAATCTGCAGGTCTAGATGCCATCACTAAAGGCCAGCAGTGTGGTTATGTTATTTCTACAAGTAAGGATAATACCACAGATCTCATTTCATTATCTTTCTCTAATGGCTTTATTTGTAATAAAGATATGAAATGACACATTATTCAGTTAAGAAATAAAAATGTCTTCCTAAAAACCTAAGTAGTTTCAGGGAGCTCTTTGGACACTAGGGAAATTTCAAGGTTCCTTAGAGATGTTTTATAATTTATAACTCTAATCAACTCTCACAGTCATGTATTTTCTTCAGATCACACTGTTGCTGTTGTATGTATCCATTTAGGAACTTCTGATGAAAATTTGTCCTATAGGCCCTCTAAAATATCCACTGATTGTGTTAGCTGCTGTACTGTCATCCTCTGTTGAATGTGAAGTAAAATCAAATCAAATCTAGCCCGCTCTCTAGCCAAAGCACTCCATTTTTTGGAAGAACTGAATGCCTTTGGAGTACAGTCTGGAAACACCACTACTGTATCTTAACACTGTTATATGTCTGTATGAGATAATCATTGCTCCAAGTTCAAGTTCATTACAGCCTCATTTCAAGTCTAGCTGGGAATTAAACTTAAACTGAGACTTGAATGGGCTTTGTTATCCCTGTTGTGCTGCTTAGAGGAAGATGTTTCATAATAAATGGGAGAGTGATTGCCTTGGGGACAGAAAACACAGAATCGGGGATCAGTCTGCGTACACGTCCATGTGTAAACACACACACACACACACACTTGCAAATCAGAGGATTCCACACACAGCCCAGGGGGTTATTTTCAGCTTTTATTGAGAACTGACTTAATAGTGGATGTCCGCATGTGTGCAGTTAGAATCTACATCATTGGTTTTAGTTCTCTAGTTTTTCTTAGTCTGTTACTAAAAGGCATACTGTGATTATAGGGAGCTCACTAGTCACAAAGGAGTCTTAAATCATGCTTAAACACCTTCACAGAGAAATCATGACATTATTCCACAGCAGATATTTGGCAGGTGGTGAGTCAGTATACATAAGGCACACTTCATTTTATTATGTATCATCCGTATCTACACCTATGTTACTTATTCGGAATATGAGGTTGAGCTTGGATGGATGCTTTCAGATCAGTGAATTTCAGCTACAATCATTAGAGAAGGAGTGCTAGACAGGCATTTGCTGAGGTCAGAGTGACTAATTGCGTGTGGATCTGTGTGTGTGCATGAGCGCCGGTGTGGCTATTCACAAGACCTCATCAATAGTTTGAAATTCCTGGATTTCTGACTTTACCTCCTCATTCATTGCAAAAAGTGTTTTTGTCCCTACCCTTTACAATTATAATACAGGATGGAATTATAACAAGAATGATGGTGCTAGGTAACTACGTCTAGAGAAAGTGGTTAAAACCACTATTTTCACTCGTTTACACAAAAACTCACTGCCATTGAGTGGATGCCAACCCGTAGTGGCCCTATAGGGCAGGGTAGAACTGCTGCTGTGGACTTCTGCGACCGTGGCTTGCTCTCTATAGGCCTAGAAAGACCTGTCTTTCATTCTTTGGATCTCATGTGGAAATATGTGCTGAAGGAGGGCTCAGCTATGTGCATGCATAAAACTGCTTTGGCTCTCATTTCCACCCACTAGTGGCATACGTGAAGAATAATAAAGGTCACATAAGTGGCAAGCAGTAAAGAACTGATTATGTATGAAGTTTCCATCATTTTAGAGTAAAATGAATAGATAAAATAATGCACTTAAAAAAAGACTGATTTTCCCCTCCCTCCTAGCTCCCCTCCCTCATGAGACCTTGATAGTTTATAAATTGTTACTTTGCCATATCTTGCCCTGTCCAATGTCTCCCTTGCCAGGGGTTTAAGTGGAGAGCAAATGTTTCGAGAATGGTGAGGGCAATGAATGTACAAATGTGCTTTACACAATTGATGTGTGTATGGATTGTGATAAGAGTTGTATGAACCCCTAATAAAAGATAAAAAAACCCAAAAAGAACACTGATTTGAATATCCTTATATTGAAATGGTGAGGTCTGGTGGGATCGTGGGTATTAGTCATGCTAATTTCAATTTCTGTAGAAGGAGATTTGGTGGTGTCGTGGGTTACATATTGGCCTGTTAACTGCAAGTTCAGCAGTTCAAATCCACCAGCTGCTCTGCAGGATAAAGGTGAGGCTCCCTTATTTCATAAAGATTAACAGCCTCAGAAACACTATGCATCAGATTTTACCCAATTGCACTCTTTTTTACATGTGCATGTGAAAGATCGACATTGAATAAGAAAGAATGGAGAAAACTGGTGCATTGATTTGAGTAATAGTGTTGGTAAAAAAATATCTAAAGTACCATGGACTGACAGAAGAACATGCAAATCTGTCTGGGATGATGTCTGGGCAGCATGCTCCTTAGTAGTGCACATGGTGGTATTTTGTCTCACATACTTTGAACATGAGCGACCGGTCCCCAGAGAAGAATATCATGCTTGGTAAAGTAGAAGTCAATGTAAAAGAGAAAACTGTCAATGACAAGGATGGACACAGTAGCTACAATAATGTTCTTAAAAATAACAGTTGTGAGGATGGCACAGGACTGCGCACTGTTTCATTCTGTTACGCATACAATGGGTTGCATACCCTTTCAGAAGGTACCCATCAATGCCAATTACTGATTTTTAAGAAATAACTTAAAAGAAATGCAAACTCTGAATGCACTCTCATCTTTCATAAGAGTACAGATGGGTCCAGAGCTTTTCATTCACCAAAGACGATGATAGAACCATCAACCCCAAATTTACTAGGTTGGTTTTGCCAAATAGGAAAGTTATTACCTATCATTTCCTAATCAATGATTATTAATTACTTGTTAGCAATTACTAATGAGTAATTACTTCTATATCTCATGGCTAGATTAAATAATGTTGAATAAATTCTTAAAAGTAGTATAAAAGTGAATTATACTGATGTTTGAGTTACTCCAGGAATATATTGTACCTTCAGCATTAGCAATCATTAAGAAGTGGGTTATCTTAAACCTTAAATGTTTTATATGGCTCAATGTTACAGATATATATATATATATTTAATTTTCATAATATTTTAGTAGAAAAATGTTTAACAAAAAAAACCACACTGATTCACTAAAAGCCGATAGAATAGCACAGCAAACATAATTCAGATGCAATAGTTTGTGAGTCCATTTAAATAAGTTGTTTAAACTATACAGACTACAACTCTAAGTACAAATGCTATTAAAATGAATAAGCTACAATGGATAATGCTTGCCTTTCCCCAAATAGTAAACTTTCAAGGAAACCTCCACTTGGGAACTTAGAGAAAGTGGTTTTTAAACAGAGAGTATGAAAAAAAACAAGCTAGAATGGTACTTGTGAGAATGTAGCCTTTCTGGGTTTACGTATGGGGTTTTGATGTGAAAGCTCTGCAAGTGGAGACCAGCGCTCATGGGAAGAGAGATGGGGCGTGCTACTCCCATCAGCTGTTACGGTTTTGGATACCCACAGTTGTACCCTCTCCTATAGAATCGCAATGAGTTGGTACCCAATCGATGACAGGGAGAAGAAGGAAGGAAGGGAGCTTTCCAGGACTTTCGATTCTCAGGACCATATACACGTCAAGTCCCAGAGAGATCTTATTGTTCAGATGTTTTAGTCAGTGACAAAATGCCAAATGACTGGAAGCCGTTTAGTCTGAAGACAGTCAAATAGTTTACAGGGAGATGAATCGCCTCAAATGCTAAAGTGGCAAAGCTAAGTCGGCAAAGGTTCTGTAGCAGTAATCTTGTCTGTCCGTGACTTTGGGAAGAAACACTGATCGAGTTGGAAGTCAGCTGTCCTCTAGTCACCTGGGGAAATGAGAACAAACCAGGAACGAGAGGAAATGACAGAGGCCTGCCAATTTCTGGCTGCATTTTGTAACTCAAATATAACTCCTTTCCTTGTGCGGTTGCTTAGAGACCCTGGAGGCTCTGTTCAAATGTTTTTTGTTTTGTTGTGTTTTGTTTTCCCACCTTTTACCTGTCAATCACACAAGTGATGGGACAGTGAAAAAAATTCTAATATAGGTTTTTCCATTAAATTTTCTTCTACTCATTTTTTCCACGAATTTTCTTCTACTCTTTGTGATGGCAGAATATACACTGGAATGGCATGCTTCACAGAAATTCAGAGCTACCTAGTGAGAAAACGGACATCTTTTAAGACATCCTCTAGAACAAGGTGGTGATTAACAAAGGAAGCCCGTGTCAACTTTTTTTTTTTTTT
>NW_022106084.1:10131788-10145338 GCF_000313985.2 Echinops telfairi
CGCTTTACACAATTGATGTGTGTATGGATTGGGATAACAGTTGTATGAGCCCATGTCAACTTTTATAATGATAATAGAGTATTCCATTTCAATTCATTACAAATAAACAAAAAAACCAACTCGCCATCATTAAGTCAATTCCAGCTCATGGCGACCCTACAGGCCGGTGTTGAACCTCCCTCTGGGTTTCTGAAACTACATTGATAGGAGAAGATATTCTTGTTTTTCTCCGGGGAGTGGCTGGTGGGTTTGAATGATTGACCTTGAAGTTACCAGTCCAATGATACCCCACGATCCCCCCAGAGCTCACCATTTCAATGTAAGGATATTCAAATAAGTCTTTTTTAACCTGTATTATTTTATCTATTCATTTTACTCTAAAATGATGGAAACTTCATACAAAATCAAATTCT
Organism: Echinops telfairi; assembly: GCF_000313985.2. NCBI lineage: Eukaryota > Metazoa > Chordata > Mammalia > Afrosoricida > Tenrecidae > Echinops > Echinops telfairi. The sequence continues at coordinate 10,132,202 of NW_022106084.1, forward strand.
TTACTGCTTGCCCCTTATCTGACCTTTATTATTCTTCATGTCCACTACTAGTGGTTGGAAATGAGAGCCAAAGCAATGTTTTATGCAAGTGCATAGCTGAGCTCTCCTTCAGCATATATTTCCACATAAGATTCAAAGGAGTTGAACTTTCAGTCATTATTCAAAATATAAAACATAGGTTGGGATGTGAAACTAAGAGGTCAGCCAATCCTGACAAGAACATTAATAAAATCCCACTGTCCCACACCAGAAATACAAATGCACTGCTGTGAAGATTATGGAAATTTATATACAGCCATAGGCAAATGATGAAGGCACAAAATCCAGAACTGGAAATATTCTATTTCCTTGAGCTATTGATGCTTAAATTATTTCAAAACTTACTTTCTTATTCCCTAAACACTCTCTGTAAATTGATTTCCTCTATATGTAGTACTCTTTTTGCTTATTACATATTTCTAAAATTCTCAGGGCCCAAGACTCAATAATAATTAAAAATTAATAGCTGTCTATTTTTTTCAGTCCATTACCCCGCATTGTCCCCAGAAAGGATGCCCACCCTCATGCCCCTTCCCAGTCCCACTTGCTTCCTGTGAGCACTTACCTTACCTCAATTTCACCAGATGGAACTCACGACAGGGAGCTCTGGTTTTTTAATAAGTCTTTTATTAATAAGTCTTGTCTCTACTATCAGACTGCGTTCTTCTAAGACAGTGGTTCTCAACCTTCCTAATGCCTTAACCCTTTAATACAGTTCCTCATGTTGTGGTGACAACCCCCCTCCACTAATCATAAAATTATTTCTGTTGCTATTTATAACTGTAATTTTGCTACTGTTATGAATTGACTGACCCCTGTGAAAGGGTCGTTTGACCCCAGCAAAGGGTCGTGACCCACAGGTTGAGAACTGCTGTTCTAGGACACAGATCATGTTTTATGCCTTATGGAGTCCCTACATCGAGGCCTCTTAGTACCAAGGCCTGGAGAGCTTCCACTGGTAAATGAGTCATTGAAAATCTTATGGAGAACAATTCTACTCTAAGGCATATGGCCCCACCATGAGTTGACATTGACTCAAGACCAACTGGGGTTTGGGTGGTGGTGCTGGTGGTGCTGATGGCATGTATATCATAGGCAAGAATGGTATGTATGAGCATAGTAGTCCAGTGTGGCCAGAGTTTTCCACCAGCATCCTACATTTGGGCCATGTGTATGGTGGTTACTCAATAAATACAGGCATTTGATTAAAACTGATAGTGCCTCAGTAAGTACCAGAAATTCATTAGCACAACACTAAAATTTAAAGTAATAGTTATTTGCATACTGATTTGATATTTAATCAGTTCATGCTATCAAAGAGGCTTGCAGATGAGGACTAATTTTGATTTCTTAGAATTGCTCAAAGACAATTTCACGTTCTCACAAATGGCTTAAAAATAAACACCACTATGTCATTGGGCTACTAATTTCCTTAGAACATAGTTGGAGAGGCTATTTTAAGTTAAAAGTGTTCTATATTGTAATAATATAAAATAGGGCCAGAGGCGAGAGATGGTTTACCATAATATTTAAAGTGCTGCAGAATTCATAGCCCATTCTTCTTGAACAATTATGAATGAGATATATACATATAAATAAGAACTTGAAGCTTTAAAACAAAATATAAAGACTAACAATAAAACAGCTCCTTGAACAGCACCATTTTTAGCATCACTGATTATGTTTTAATTCAATATTAAACCAGTGGGGGAGAACACCAGAAGAAACACCCTTGTGGCTGTCTGTGACAACTGGACGCATGACGCCAACGAGGCTTTTCCTGATTCCAAGAATAAAGATTAGTTTGGGTTGAACCATAATGATGTGAACATGTACTAAAAGAAGACAACTACAATTGAAATGAGTTGGAATGGTGAATGTTTTTGTTTGTTTGTGTGTCGATCTCTCAGATTTCTAGCCCGAATGCTGTGTTTTGTCTGTTGCAATCTGACAATATATTTAGAAAAAGGAAACTGAAAGCTGGTTAAAACTCGCCTTGGAAAAAGATTTGTTCATGAGGAATAAAGGCCCCTAGATGTGGATACTCATAAAAGTCACTGTTCTAGTTTTCTATAAGGTTATTGCTTTCTCAAAGATCAAACTTTGATAAAAAAATCCATTTTTAATAATTATTGTCAATATGACCCAATTTTAGGTCTCTATGAAACATGCTGACATTTCTAAGGTAATCAATAGATTTTTTTTAAAATTAAGAAACACCGACATTCTTCCAGGTAGAATGAGTTATTTCCTAATTTATACACATGACTGGTGATAATAACAGCTTAAAGGTCATATGCTCTCTCAGTAGCATCCTGATGGTGCCTCACACCTTTCTTACCACACTCTCCCCAACCTCACAAAATTAATTGCTTTCATATCTATTCAAAAGTGATTTAAAATTCAAGTCAATATTATGTACGTATATGTGACTCTTCCATCCAAGGATGCTGAGCTTGTTTAAGAGAAAGAAAACAGCATATTCATATGTGTATGCTCAATATGAGGAGCACAGTGTATGATAAATAATATGGATGTAGAAATGCCTACTTTTTTTGACCGGAGTAATCATAGTTACCTACTCCATATGGTAATTGGTGTTAACAGTAGTGGGAAAAATGACCAGAATAAAATAGAAAACTGAATGTAGAGACTATGCCTAGGGATGTGGTCAGCCAAAGTCAAACTTAAGACGGCCCAATATTGTAGAAAGAAATAGACTAAATAAGCCACAATAGTGCTGTCAAAGTCACCTTATACAATGGTAGACCATTGTTTGGTCCTAATTCACCAATGGAAAGCACACACACAAACACACACAGAGCTAACTCAGGAGGATATGTCCCATTCCATTTTCCAACTGTGTACTTTGGTTAGACCTTCAGGAGAAACAAGCAAGTATAGGGAAGCCCCAACTATTTAATAAGAACCTGTTCGTCTTGACAAATTTGTGCCACATGGTCAATGGGAAACTGCAGCAAACTAATCCAAAACTCACTAATGTTCAAATGGGGTCAAAATGCTGCCCTTTGGTTTAGTCTACTGCCATTAGCTTAACGGATGGCTACCTAGTATATACATGTCGGTGGGTTTGGGTTTACCTCTACTACGGGTTTTCAATATATGGAGGACTGGCCAAAAGAGACTGTGGGATTTCTCTTCTTAAAATAATTAATTAATTCAGAGGTTGGGTTGTAGTACCCTAAATTAGTTTTTCAACATCATTAAACAAAAGCATGTTTTGCCACAAAGCTCAAGACATTTCTTAAAGCAGAGAAACGATGTGGGTCTCATGTGTGTCACTGTATTTATGTCAGGGATAGGATCAACTAGGACAAAACACTTATATTCAATTGCAATGAATCAACAGCAGCTTCAGATCTTGGATAAAACCTTACTGGATAATCTTGCATTTGACAAAGAATAACATGTTCCAGTGTATTAAGTAGTGAGACAAAATTCTCTTGAAGATGGCATGTAATTTAAAGGCTCAGGAATAAGATGATGCATCTAGACCGTGCCTGGGCTCTTAGAAGCATGTACTAGGAATGTATGCTTCCAATTATTTGCTATCGGTGACATCAGTAATTGCTGGTAATCCCTCTGTGCTCTGTGGTGGAATGGGTTGAACACTGGGCCGCTAAACCTGAAGTTGGCGGATCATATCAACCAGCTGCTCTGGAAGAGACAGTTGGGGCTGTCGGCACCTGCAAAGACTGGAAGTTTCAGAAACTGTTAGGGGTAGTTCCCCTCGGTTCTACAGTGTTATTATGAGGAGGAATTGACTCAATGTCAGTGGGGTTTTGGTGGATGTTCAGTATTATCATGTGTGCTAATCCACATAAGGTTAAAATACAATTTGCTTGTTTTCTGTGGGGTGGGGACAATATTTTTATAATACTGAAAATAGTACCTTCAGGTATTTAAAAACAAAATTTATTCACTGCCATTGAGTCAATTCTGACTGATAGATATCCTATAGGAAAGAGTAGAACTGCCCTTTGGGGACTCCAATGCTGTAAATCTTTACAGGAGCAGAAAGTTTCAACTTTCTCCTGTGGAGCATAGCTGGTGGGTTCGAACTGCTGACCTTGTGGTCAGTAGCCCAGCATATAACCCACTATGCTGTTAAGGCTCCCTGCAGGGTACTTAGTAAGCACTAGGTAATCAAAAAGCAAGGAAAGAAGAAGGAGAAAGAGGAAGGGGCATAATGACCTGTGTTCTGATTTACATTGTTATCTTCATGTTACATCGGTGTCCAATTTTGTTTTTCATCATTTATGTTGTTATTGGTTGTGGGAGTTGGTGTCCACTTAAGGACACCCTATGAATAAGAGAAGAAAACATCACCAATCCAATATATTGGACTTTGTTTTGTTATGATTCTAGGGTTTACACTGTTTCACTGGGGAAGAAAATTAGACCTTCCTTTCTGAGACCCTAAAGTTTGAACATTGTCTTAATCTGGATGAGAGTTCTCATATATGAAAAACATGCGGCATCGTTTCCAGCACTGTGGTAACATGCGAGTTGCCACAGTGTGACAAACTGACATTATAAGGGATATTCAAGATGACAAGTGTATTGAAAGATGGTGTTGATGGCTTCTAGGAAGCAGGGGAATTTGCACTGGCTTTTATATCTTAAAGGAATTTAAAACAATGGGGCAGAACCAGCAACAATTTTCAGAGAGCTAACAAACTAATACAAGGAAGGAGATATTGACTTATCTGTGTTGCTCTGGGTGAATTGCAGTAATGATTGGAAGTTATAAAGTGACAAATCTTAGCTTTATGAAGATATCTTCTATAAAATGTATAGCTGTCCCGCCATGGCGGGTGAGTGGAGGGAAAGGTTAGCTGACAATCTGTCAGTGTAAAGAATTCCCCATCTTGGCTGGCAGGATCACTAGGCAACCTCTGAGGTCCTTTCCAAATGTTGCAATCTTACAGTGCCATTAGCATGAATAGCCTGATGGAAGTAGTTTCAAAATATGACTTTTAGAAGAATAATAATCAAGGTTTGCATAAAAATAATTTCCCTCTGCTATTAAAAGCTTGGGGTCTGCCATCAAGTTAGGGACACAGTGAATAAAGTAATCAGGCTGGCATATTTTCACGGATATTAATGTGTAATTTATAGTTATTTATCTTTTGTTTATTTGTCTCACTTTCATAAGATAAAAACGCCAGACTATTTTGTATTAATATTAAATTTAGTGGTTGTAACAATGGTGTTAGAATAAGCATATATCTCATAATTCACAATCATTGGGTCATTTTAATGAAAGTAGAATTTTAAAATAAAATTAAATTAGTTCTAAGTAAGAAGCCCACCAGTTGCCCATCAGTGCGTTGTGTCAAGTGGTGACTTGTATGTTGGTGTGATGCTGGAAGCTATGCATATAGATTTCAACAGAATAAAGGGATGCCAACAGGTTTCATATCAGGAAAGGTTTGGATCAGGGTTGCAGTCTTTCACCATACGTATTGTACCTGGATGCTGAACAAATGATTTTGAAGCTGAATTATAAGAACACAGCATCAAAATTGCAAGAAGGCTCATTAATAACGTGTGTTACACAAAAGGCCCAATCTTGCTTGTTTGAAGAACTTACAGATGAAAATCAAACATGGATTATATTATTATTATATATATATATAATTATAATAATCCATATTATTCAGTATGGATTATAATTCATTCAAAAGAAGACAATGTTCTTCACAAGTAGGCTGAGAAGCACCATCATGATAAACAAGAAAAGAACGCAGGAGTGCACTTTACTTGTATTTACTTCCATAAATACTCATGGAAACAGCAGTCAAGAACTCAAAAGAGGGATGCCGTAGGGCAAACATGATGCACAAGAACTCTTTAAAGTGCTGACCAAGGATGCCACGTTGAGGACTACTGTGCACCTGACCCACGCCATCATATTTTCATCGCCTCCTATGCATATGAAACTGGATAATAAAGAAAGAAAACAGCAGAAGAATTGATGTCTTTGAGTTTTAGTGTTGGTGAAGAATATTGCCTACACCATGGATTGCCAGAAGAATGAGCAAACCTGTTTTGGATACATACAGTCATCGTGTTTCTTAGAAGCAAAGATGGTGCGACTTCCTCTAACACACATTAGGCATGCTATCAGGAGGCCTGGAAAAGAATACTTAATAGAGTCTCAATGGAAAAGAAGAAGACCCTTAATGACATGAATTTACAGCAGTGACCTTATGTAGCAACGAGAGTAAAGATGTTAAGAAACTCGGCAGTGTTTTGCTCTGTATACTCAGAGCTCCAAGGAGCTGGAAGCCACTCGACAGCACCAACTGACAATCAAAAGGGCTATTCAGAGAATTCCCATGTTCCATTTTTGTTTAATGTCTATGATTTTTTCTTCTAGAGCAAGTCTCAGCAGAGAAATATAAAAATGGCTCATTATAATTCACTTTTCAATTTGTTTTATTTGAATCAGAGTTATTTTATTTTATTTGAATTGTAGGATTGCCAACTTCATTTTGTCAAAAAAGTGTTCCTCTGTAGTGGCTTCAGATTTATTTCCTCAAACAGAGAGCTAACCTTGTTCCAGTAATTCTCGCTGTTGCTCAGAGATGCAGACTTTCTTACAGCGTCCTCAGTACAGACGTCCAGAGCAGAACATCCCGTTGCAACCCCGCATGGCTCTTGCTGCCTACCCCTTTACCTGGGAAATTATTGGGTGTGTTACAATAAGATTTAAGGTATAGAATCTTCCATCTCACATCTTATTGTGAAACTTACTTGGGCAGATAGTATAGAGTTAAGATATAGATTGAGGATTTTAAAAGCAATCATTATATTAGATATAATCATTGTTATAGATATTGCTGTCAATGATTGATTGGTGTTGGGTCAAAAGGTTGATCTAGCTTCATTCCCAACATAGATGCACAAGAAAACATATTTATATAGCTCAAGTACATATTCATTCAGAAACAGAAAAACTGTTCACGCTACTTGTGCGGAGTCCCCAGGACAATAGCTTCTTATGCTGAAACCTTTTACCTTACCTTTAGGCATCTTGGCCACAGTGAAAAGATAAAGTCACACATTCGTACTCATACACTACAGCTTCGTATGTGAACGGGGTGGCACTGACATGGACATGGTTGACTGCTAACCCAAGATGTGAGGTTCAAATGCATCCAGAGGCATATCACAAAATTTCTCATAATCTACTTCTGAAAAATCAACCACTAAGAGGAGCCTTGCCAGTATAATAGTTACATGCCCAGCTGTGATCTGTAAGATCGGCAATTTGAAACCACCAGCTGCCCTGTGGGAGAAAGATGGCCCTTTGGACTCCTGTAAATAGTAACATAGGTGGAAACCCAGAGGAGCAGGTCCACTCTGTCTCATAGGGTTGCTTTGAGTTGGCATCGACTGGGTGGCAGTGCGTTTGTTTTTTGGAAGAACCCTAAAGAGCACAGTTCTCCTCAGACAGACATGGGGCCACCATAATTGAGAACTGCCTCCATGGCAACTGGTGTGGTTGATGTGAACAGGAAGGTGCTTTGGCAGTTATGTGTTGCAGGATCCACACAAGAACATCAGCTACCCTTGAAGGGCAATCAACATCTGTGGAGAATGGTGGACTTACATTTTAGTAACTTTCTCCTTTAACTTCAGATGATCTCCTCAAACAGTTGGTGGGTCTTAGTAGTGGATAGACAGCATTGTTGTCTGGGGAAACCCCTATCATTCACACTGAGCAAGGGGTCACAGGCATGCACTTAGAGATGCAAATTAATATGTACATTTACCTTGGTAAGCCACAAATAAAGCAACATGCTCTGTTTCTTTCCTCGTTCCCACCACACATCATTTGCTATGCTCCCAAAACTACTTTTATTTTTCTCTTGGGTTATGATAAAATTAGTGACCCCCAAATATTTTTTCACGGCAAATTAAACTTCAGGAGAAATTAATGGAGATTTTAATCCATTGACAAGATGTGCTACTGCCATTTCACATTCAGAGAAAAGGAGATTCAAAAAGCAATTCCTAACTTTCAAATTCTAAAATCTATTTTTTAAGAAAAAAATTTTTTCTTTTTATCCCTAGCATTTATATCCAGATTGGAACTGTATCAATATTTATTATTCAAAACTCGTGAGTAAAACTGGCAAAACAAAGAAGTATGCACACATTTATCATAAAATGATATATATTAGACATCAAGCTTACTGTTAAATAAAATGCTGAAGTTGTCAAGGATCTCATTTTACTTGGATCCACAATTAACATGTATAAAAGCAGCAGTTAAGAAATCAAAGGGTGAATACATCTGATGCACAAGATCTCTTTCAAGTACTGAATGGGGTGTAATTTTGAGGACCGAGGTGCATCTGACAGAGTCATGTTATTTTCAATCCCTCATGTGCATGTGACAGCTGGATAAGGAATACAGTAGATGGCAAAGGAATTTAGGTGTATGCTTTAAGGTATTGATGAAAAAATATAGAAAGCAACATGTACTTCCAGTAGAACTAACAAGTCTCTCCAGGAAGAAGTCCAGCTAGAATGCTTCCCTTAGAATCAAGGATGGCAAGACACTCCTTTATGTATGTGGGACCTGCTATTAGGAGGACCAGTCTCTGGAGAAAGACATCATGCTCCTTGAAATAGAGGGAAACAAAAGGAAACAGCAACTCTCAGTGGGATGAACTCACACAGTGGCTGGAACAATGAGTTCACACCGAATTACATTTCGCTCTTCTGTGCATAGTGTGGTCATGAGTCACAAGTGCCTTGCTGGCTCTGAACAACAACAACAGCGAGCTGGCCTTTCCTTTTCCTTTGTTGCCAATAGGAATGCAACAAAATCTGTCCATTTTCCATTATGGGATAAAAGCATCATCTGTGTAATATAACATTTTAACTTACAAAAGAAATTTAGAATTGACCTTTGGATGCTATAGCTGATTGCATAAAACATAAACCACATAATATTCTTAAATGCATGTTGAGCCCCTAAGTAAAGCCCAGTGCTTTAATTAATTTGTAATTATGTGCAATAATCTACATGAGAATGTCTCCTAGTGGCAGAAAGGCAAAACAGCCAGGAATCTGATCATCTCTTCTAATACCTCACATCTTTTATTCATTGTGAAGTTCATCAAAGAAAGTCAGCTCAGTGCTCTGGCCAGGACCTACAGATTCATTAGCACCTGAAAATTTCTTGACGTGTAAGATATATTCCTATTTATAAATTCAAACTCAGTAGTACAAAAGATATAACTAGGAAAATGGTGGTGTAGGTGGGGCTTTCTACTTCCAATTGCGTCAAGCCAAACAAAGCCCTAGTGAGTCCATCCTCCCACTTTATCACCATGTGATCTTTAATCATAAGGATCTTGTATGCATACATGCAGGATTTTTATTACAGTATAGAAATTATTATTTCCCCCCTTGTTTTCATAGTAACTACAGATTGTGAGAATGGCCAGCACAGGGCAATGCTTCATTCTACCTGCCACAGGGTCACTAGGAGCCAGAACTGACTGGATGGCACCTCACAACAACAATAAAGATATGAAGAGTTTTCAATAAATGTATCTGTTTCAAGAGCAGTTACTGCAAAATCAGTTCAGTCTTGTGCGGAGAAGGGAGGCTATTTTCCTCTCCTTTTCCTGGCAAAAATAATATCTCTTGACAGCTGTAATCTGCCTCTGTTTCACTCTCAGTCTGGTCTATTCAAGGGAAAATATCTTGATCACAAAATCAAATAGAACTATCTGTTAGAAATTCCAAATTTGAATTTATAGTATTAAATTACATTATAGAACAGAAACTGAACAGAAGATGATATCTATTGTATTTTTGTTTTCAAGAGCAAAAGAGAAAGAGCAGTCAAGATGATTTGCACACAATAAATTGTATAAAAATATGTCATTGTTTTCTCAAAGGCACGAGAAGACAGACATCAATTTGAGCACATAAATTCACATGTAAGAGACTAGATGTTTTTTGTAGTTTAAAATATATCCACCCATTTTATTTAACTAGGATTCAAGACTGCTCCAGCTCAATTTAGTGAGCCTCTTGAGCATGGCAAAGAGGTAATGCTTTATGTGGTTTTTATATTTATTTAAGTATTTCCACCCTGCCTTGTTCCAAAAAAACTTAAAATTCATTTAAAAGATACATAAAATTCAACAAGATATCAAGAAATAGAAGGGAGAAAGAAACAGTAAATGTAAAGGTAATATTTTAAAACAGAACTAATTATGAGGCTCCTATGTTGATATAAAAGCCCATTAAGGAATTCTGCGCATTTGAAGTAGATGGAACACAAATTGGGCCTTGAGCTGTTTGGTACTTTCGACAAAGGGAAATCACAAGATTATATGCAGGCACACACAGTCATCACACACAGAAAGCCACATTGCCAACTTCTCTGGAGAGCCATAAACGTCTAACGCTAACGCTACAGAAATGATTGCATCACCTCCTCACAAAGAGAGCATTTTCTAAGGCAATGAAAAATGTCTGACAACATGGATGAACCTTGAAATCATTATGCTAAGTGAAAGAAATCAGTCATAAAAGGCCACAGGATATATGATTCTCTTGATAGGAAATGTTCAAAAGAGGCTGCCCAAGACTGGGAGGAACAGCAGGGTGAGGAGTGACTGCTCATAGAGGTGGGGCCCACGTGGGGGGACAAGGAAAAGGCTGTAGGATTAGATTGTGGTGCAAGTTGCAAAACCAAAGATATTGTTTTTTAAATATTTAATTGTACATATTAAATGGGTGTCTTTTATGTTATGCCAGCCATCTCTTGGTCAAGTTATTTGGTTTTTTTTAATCTGTCCAACTCTCCTTAAAAGAAGCAAGTGATCATTGAGGGTGTTTGTGCATCAGTGTCAGCTGGAGGCCCATGAAAGCAGAGATCACCAGACCCTTACACTCCTGAATCCAGCCGATCCACGGCAAGGCCGGAGAAGGTGCACTTGTACCAAGGTCTTGGCACACGCTCTGGCCGAGAGCCATTCTTTAGAACCAGAGTTACAGACTATAGAAAAAACTTAAGGGCTCTTCTTTCAACTGATTTGGAGATAACCACTACAAGTCCAGTAACACAGAGAATTGATATTAAAAAAAAAATCCTGTAGAAAGGCAGTCTGAAAAAAATATAGCTGTAATGGTAACAACGACAACAGGAATCACTAACACAACAGCACCAACTGTAATCACTTATCAAAATCAACTGAATGGCAGTGAATGAGGATTCTTACTATTTAACAGGTGTGGGGTTAAGTGCTTCAATGCTTATTATTTAATGTAATCCTCAAGCAGCCGTATGAGATGAAGGTGTTTAAAATACAACGTGGTTTTAGCTGCTATTGAATAAAAGCCACCAAGACACACAGGTAGTAACAGGGAATGAGGTGCATTGACTCGGAAAAAAACAGATTTCCACATGCAAAGTGAGAGTTCTACCCCGGAACCATCACTAGCCTCTATTATAAGAGTTAAATTTTGTCAGGAGTTTACTGTATATCAAGGGTTACTATATATTGGTAGATCCTACTATCAATTCCTTTATGTGTGTCATTTTACTCAAAGGTAACCTAAAAACACACAAAAACCTCACTGCCATGGAGTCATTGCTAACTTATCGTGACCACGTATGACAACGCAGAACTGCCCTTGTGACTTTCTAAGACTCGAACTCTTTGCAAGCGTGTAGAGTCCCATCTTTCTCCCAGGGAGCAGCTGGTGGTTTTGAACTGCAGACCTGCTTGTTAGCAGCCCACCAGAGCTCCTCAAGATAACCCACGGCTGTTACAAGTTCACCCCCACTGTTAATAAGTGCAGAAACCAAGCTATCTGACTCCCCCTAAAGTCCCTCCTCTTAACCACTGCACTGTACTCACTTTTCATGCCACATTGAGGTTTCTGTTCTCCAAAGAGGGCTCAATTATTAGAGTTTAGAGGGGGATTCAGAGAGGGAATGTAAAAAAACAAACAAAACAAAAACCCTCTGATATTTGGAGAATGTCACATGTGCTTCGTTATCACTAATAAAATACCAAGTTTGCAAATGATATGTTTTATCTTATTTTTTTTACTCCCCCTTACTTTTATTTATAAAGAACACAACTCCTCTAGACACAGACACAAACTCACATTCCAAGGAGCCACAGAGAATAAAGCAACCAGAGAACAGGGGGATGCTTACTTAACACCAGTCTAGGCACCCCAGACTCCAAAATCCTTCAGGATATTTTCCCAGATACGCAGCTCTCCCCCTAGACAACACAACAGAGATCCTTGTGGGGTGGTCCCAATCCGCCCATGAGGCAGAACGGCAGAACTCAGTCTTCAGCATCATCGAACACTGACATGTTTCATAAATGGCACTCTTGGTCCCTATAATAATGTCATTCACACTTGTGAATCCCGATAGTTCAATGAATAGAAGAGAATGGAGGAGCATTCTCCATGATGCATTTTCGCCATTAAAATTTTAGACTATTATCCTTTGAGCATAAATACATCCTGCGGGACAAATGAACTTCCCTGTCACCTCTAGAAAGAGCCCTGACGGCACAGTGGATTAATTATTGGGCTATTCACTTGTAAGGTTAGTGGTTTAAGACTACCAGTCACTGGTATAATCTGGTCTAGCAAGATTTGTAAGGTAGAATTGGGATCATGATAGTCGGGGGTGGGGGGTAGGGGAGGAAACATTTAGGAACTAGAGGAATGTTGCATGTTTCATCGTTGCTACACTGCATCCTGACTGGCTCGTCTCCTCCCCACAACCCTTCTATAAGGGGATGTCCATTTGCCTACAGATGTGTCTTGCATCCCTAATCTGCACTCCCCTTCATTCACAATGATTTGATTTTTTATACTTTGATGCCTGATACCTGATCCCTTCGACACCTTGTGATCACACAGGCTGGTGAGCTTCTTCCCTGTGGACTTTGTTGCTTCTCAGCTAGATGGCTGCTTGTTTACCTCCAATCCTTTAAGACCCCAGACGCTATATCTTTTGATAGCCGGGCACCATCAGCTTTCTTCACCACATTTTCTTATGCACCC